>NC_080410.1:18908987-19232624 GCF_030265065.1 Corythoichthys intestinalis
ACACCTGCCATCGTGGTAACACACTTGGCTGTCGTTGAGACACACCAAGTTTCAGCTCCAACAAAGATTTTCTATTGGATTGAAGTCTGGAGACTGGCTTGGCCACCCCAGAATCTTGATATGCTTTTTACGCAGCCTTCGTCAGCTTGGCTCTGTGCTTCGGATCATTGTCATGCTGGAAGATCCAGCCAAGACTCATCTTCAAGTCTCTAACTGGGGGAAAGAGGTTGTGGCTCAAAATCTAATGAAACGTTTCACCATTCATCCTCTACTTTATAGAGTACAGCCGTCCTGTCCCCTTTGCTGAAAAGCAGCCCCAAAGCATGAGGTTTCCACCCCCATACTTCATTGTGATGATGGTGCTCTTGGGATTGCACTCATCCTTCTTTTACCTCCACACACGACAAGTAAAGTTTGCACTAAAAATGTAGTACTTTGGTCTCATCTGACCACATTATTTTCTCACATGACCCCTTTGCATCAATCAGAAGGTTCCTGGCAAACTTCAGACAGGCCTTCACATGTACTGGCTTCAACAGGGGAACCTTCTGAGCAATGCATGATTTTAAACTATTGCACCATAGTGTTCTACTGACAGTAGCCTTTGAAACTGGGCATCAAGCTCTCTTCAGGTCATTGACCAGCTCCTATCATGTAATTCTAGCCTGAGCCCTTACTTTTCTCATCATAAGTGATGCACTATGAGGACAGATTTTACATGAAGCCCCATTCCGAGGTAGATTATCAGTCATGTTTAGCCTTTTCCATTTTCTAACAATTATTGCAACTGTTGATTTATTTTTTACCAAGCTGCTTTCCAGTTGTCCCATAGCCTTTTCCAGCTTTGTGAAGCTCAACATTTTTTTCTGTGGTGTCTAGTGAAAGCTCTCTGGTCTTGCCCATGGTAGCAGTTGGATTATGACTGACTGTGGGGTGCACAGGTCACAATAATGAGCTCAAACAGGTGGCGGGTGGTTACTACTGGGGTAAAGGTAGAGTTGTTTAAGGCAGACTGAGAACTCTTTGAGTGTCATAATTATTGCTGATTCTCAGGGGTACAAATATGTATGAACCCCAGTAAATTACAAATAAATTATTTTTAAAATTCATACAATGTGAGTCCCGGATTTTTTTTTTTAGATTATGTCTCTGTAAATGGAAATGTATCTACAGTATGATTGAAATTTCATACCTCAACCTATTTTCTATATGGGTGAACTTGCAAAATCACAAGGGGTGCAAATACATCTGCTCTTAGCTGTATTGTACAGTATTCACAATGTATGTTTCGGTAGTTAGTAAAAGAAGCACGTATATTAACCTGTTCATGGACAGTGGTTACTACAGTTGACATCTTTTGAAAATATATCATTAGCTTAACACATTCACCACCAGCCTAGGTTATGGAGCATGTGTTGTGGTAGTAAGTAAAAAAAGGAAAATTGATACTCAAAACACCTATTGACATTAATAGACATCTGATCCACTGGGATCATTCGATCACTTCCAGCCCCTCCAGTTAAAATGGATTGGATGTCTAACTGCCATTGATGGCAGCTGAAGAGCTAAGCTGTGTGGGGTCACAAAATAAAAAAATAAAAAAATAAAACACCCAGAGCAGCACGTGGTCCACACTTCTTTGAAATATTATTCTTCTATTTTTTTCAATTTATTACAATTTGTTTAATGTATTTTTTTGACATTTAATTTTTTGGTTTACATCTTATTAGTTATTTTTATCATTATTACTTATTTATTATTGATGTTTATATATTTTTACTACTCTTGTTTTTTTATTTTTATAAGCATTTTTTTTTTCAATACGATTCTTTCAGTTAATTCATTCATTTTAAAGTTATTTATATACTGTTTTTTTTTTTTTTTTTGCCCATTGCAAAATACGTGCGGGAAACACTATTGTCCCCTTGGCCGCAAGTTAGAGACCCCTGCCCTATATAAATGTAAAAATTTTTTTTTTTTTTTTTTTTTTAATGAAGAAAAATATAATAAATAATTCATGCATGAAAGGGTTAAAAACACCCACTGTCAGCGCTAGACGTCCAATTCCTTATGAATGGAAGGGACGAATGATCAAATTCATTCGCCCTCTCCCTCAAAACGAATTGGATGTCTCGGGCCGTCAATGTCAGCCAATGAGTTAATTTTAAAAATTATTGACCTTTCATAGATAAACAGAAATTGAGATAAGGGTGATATAGTAATTTGCATTCTAAATTATTAAAAATGTACAACACGTTCAAAATTGGATGTCAGTGTCCTCATTAGACGTCCTGTCTTTAAGAGAGATTTTGTTTAGCCCCATCGCACATGAGTCATGAATCACCTTGACTAGTGCATGCTAAGTAGATCCCCTGAATTATCATCTGGTTAAATCTTATTTCCACTGAGGTTGGCGTGAAATGAATGCAATTCTTTAATCAGGTGGGTTTCCTTATACAGATCATACTTCTAACCTTGTATGATTTTTGAATGCCAGTTACTACAATTGTGTGGTACTGTAAAAATTATATCTATAGAATATAAAACTTTACTATATTTTTTAAGACAAATGAATGACTATCTGCACAGTGCTTGGGTCATACAGTAGCCATCTGAAGGCACAGCTGGTTTCATACCATGAAAATGAAGTCATGGGAAGATTTACTCAATCATAAAATAACATTCAGCATACAAAACAGGACGATGTCATAAACAGGTTAAGCTCATTTAATGTCCTGCCGCTAAAGGTGCTAATGCCTATGTTGATAATCCTTAACTACAACCTAGACATAAAGCTTTGCAATACAGGTGTAAAAATAGACTTTTCGATTTAAACCTGCTCCTCAGTAAAACAGATTACTTTGGAATACAATTATACCATAACTGTATAGTACTCTATTAGTTCAGTGGATGTTCACAGCCAGTCCTTCCACTTTAAATGAATTGAATGTCTAACGTTGTCAATAGCAAAGAATGAGTTAAGGAACTGTATATTTTGTAATAATTAAATTTTTTCCTCACATTTCTTATTTCTAAAACCAAATAAGGTGCTTGAATATCTTGAATATCTTGTCACGATAGAAACAAACAAATCAATAGAAACATGCCAATCAGTGGCCCCCTCAAGATAATACTCGTTGGTGGAGAATAGAGCATCTGGCAGGAGATTCAGGGTTTGGAAACATCAGCAGATCGAGTATTCTTTGCAAAGGGCCCATTACTGCAGTGTTTTTCAAACTTTTCTGAGTCACGGCACGCTTTTACATCGGAAAAAAATGTCGCGGCACACCACAAACCAATAATGTTACAAAATAACTTTCTGTACATAATATTTAATTATATAATGATTTCTCTATACAGTATTTCTACTTACTATGTGTGAAACTTGAGCCTATTTAGATGAACACAAAGCCGATATCCTGGCAGGAATTGAAGAAACACACATGAAGCTCTTCTTCAACAACTCTCAGTCTCTCTCTGTTGTTATTTTTTATTGTAGTAGGGCTAGAAAGGCTCAGAATTATCAGACTGATGTACATTAGACGTGCTGGGGTCCACATTGTCGCGGACTGCAAGGTGGCTGATGGCTAGAAATCTGAGCAGTTCTTGAACGCGACACGAGCAATACCTCGCTCATCTGCACACAACCAAAACCCTCTACCTACTCCCTCCTTCCTGCTTCCTATGACGTTAAAAAAAAATGCGATACTGGATAATTTCTCGCGGCACACTGATGATCTCTCACAGCACACTAATGTGCCGCAGCGTGCCGGTTGAAAAACACTGCATTAGTGGGCCCAAAGCCCCTCGCCCTACTAAGATTCAGTATGTTGTGAAAAACAATTAAAGTTCAGGTCATACAGGGGTATGAAAAAGTATCTCTACCTTCTGGAATTTCTCACATTTCTGCATAAAATCAACATCAAATGTGATCTGATCTTTGTCAAAATCACACAGATAAAAAAAAAAATGCTTTATCTAAAACCACCCAAACATTTATAGGTGTTCTTGTTTTAATGTGGATAGTATGCAAACAAAGACTGAAGGGGGAAAATAAGTGAACCATCACATTTAATATTTTGTGCCCCCCCCCCCCCCCCCCTCTTTGGCAGCAAAAACTTCAACCAGATGCTTCCTGTAGCTGCAGATCAGTCTGGCACATCGATCAGGATTAATCTTGGCCTATTCTTCTCTACAAAAATTTTGTAGTTTAGTCTGATCCTGGGATGTCTGGCATGAATCGCTGTCTTTAGGTCATGCCACAGCATCTAAATGGGGTTCAAGTCTGGACTTTGACTAGGCCACTCCAGAACGTGTATTTTGTTCTACTGAAACCATTCTGAAGTTGATTTACTTATGTGTTTTGGATCATTGTCTTGTTGCAGCATCCATCCTCTTCTTTGCTTCAACTGGCTGACAGATGGCCTCAGTTTTTCCTGAAAAACATCCTGATAAACTTTTGAATTCAGTCTTCCATTAATGATTGCAAGTTGTCCAGGTCCTGAGGCAGCAAAACAGCCTCAAATCATGATGCTCCCTCCACCATACATCACAGTAGGGATGATGTGTTGATGTTGATGAGCTGTTCCATTTTTCCTCCACACATGATGTTGTATGTTACTCCCAAACAATTGAACTTTGGTTTCATCGGGTCCACAAAATATTTTGTCAAAACTTCTGTGGAATGTCCAAGTGCTTTTTGCGAACATTAAACGAGCAACAATGGGTTTTTGGGGGGACAGCAGTGGTTTCCTCCATGGAGCCTTCCCATGAACACCATTCTTGGCCATAGTTTTACATATAGTTGATGTGTGCACAGAGATATTGGAGAGTGCCAGTGATTTCTGTACGTCTTTAGCAGACACTCTGGGGTTCTTTTTTACCTCTCCGAGTATTCTGCGCTTAACTCTTGGCATCATCTTTGGTGGATGGCCACTCCTTGGGAAAGAAGCAACAGTGCCAAACTCTCTCCATTTGTAGACAACCTCTCTGACTGTCGATTGATAAACATCCAGACTTTTAGAGATGGTTTTGTATCCTTTCCCAGCTTTTTACAAATCAATAATCATTGATCGCAAGTCTTCAGACAGCTCTTTTGACCGAGCCATCATGCACATCAGACAATGATTTTCATCAAGGTAATTCTTACCAGGTGTGTGTTTTATAGTGGCCAGGACAGCTTTAAACCACTCATCAGTGATTGGGCACACACCTGACCTAAATTGTTTAGTAGAAATTGGTTTCAATTGCTCTTTAAGTCTCTTTGGCGTAGGGTTCACTTACTAATTTTTCCGCCTTCTGTCACTGTTTGCATGCTATCCTCATTCAAATATGAAAACCTATGAATGTTTGGGTGGTTTTTTTTTAAAAAGCAGACACTGTTTTTACATCTGTGTGATTCTGACAAAGATCAGATCATTTGATGGTGATTTTATGCAGAAATGTAAGAAATTCCAAAAGGTTCAGGTACTATTTCATATGTAGGTGTATGCCTATGACCTTCATTTTCGGAAATGGGTCCACTAGCAAAAAAAAAAAAAGTTACAGTACATGTACCTCCAGTATGACCCTTGTGTTTGATGCACGTGACGACACAGAGGCTAAAGCTAATCCCATCAGCTTAGACTGGCATCGTAGTGAAAGGCAGTCAATGGCAGCACACAGAGAGATTGTGGAAGTGTCACTGTGTACAATATAGATTTCTGAGGAGTTGAAAGACTTTATTCCAAAAAACCAAGGCTCCAGTAGGAGGGAAAAAGGAAGAAGAGCTGTCTTATGTGCAAGTGGACAAATTTGACAATGAGGGATATTTGGATAAGGTAGGAACAAATTACAATATTTAGATTTAGCTAAGCCTTTCAAGACCACAAAAGGCAATGGAATGAAGATCATGCAATACGAATTTAACAGCAGAATACTTCAAAGACAATTAAAACATGACTGATAGAAGACTTAGTGAACCAAAAGCTAAGAAGCAAATAGAAATGAAAAATGATGTAGAGAACGTTGACGCTGACTCAAAGCGTTGCTTGGTAGAGAGAAACAAAAGCAGTCGTGAGACACAAATTCACGAAAATGTTTTAGGGAAAGTGCATTTAACCTCATCTGATAGGAAAGGAAATAAGGGAGGAAGAGAAAGGAACAATGACGAATTTTGGAGAATAGCTTCTGATATTCTTCAAGGTGAGCAACTACTTCACCGTCTGCAAATGGTGCAACAACGGCAGGAGGCAGATATGCAAACCTGCCAGGAAGAACATGAGAAGGAACATGGGAAGTTTCTGACTGAAGATTTGGTAACAAGAGAAGGGAACAACTCAGGTGAAGATGAGAAAGAAGAGATAAGACTTCACACCATCAATTCTGACAAGACAAATCCATTGGAGAACGAAATCACTGAAGAGAAAGAGAGTGGAAAAACTCAAGAAGTCATACCTACACAGCCTGAGCACGATATTACCACTAAAGCAGCAGATCATTCTGATGAGAATCCTAGTGTCAGTGTGTGTAAAGAGTGGATTCCAATCAATTCCGCAGAAACCATTTGCAATGCAACTTCCTTTCGATCCTCTTGCCACCGACTCTCTGTCACAGAGACCTCAACAGAGAGGCGAATCCATGAGGATGCCCAAGGGAAACAGAACCTTCAGAGAGCTGCAGGGATTTTAAACTTGGCAGATGACCCAGACGTACTGGAGATCCCTTTTAATACCAACATAATGTTTGAACTACTTCCCACAAAAATATGTCCAGGCCAAGACAATGATTGTTTGGTTTCAAAGCAGAAAATGCTGGATGAGGTAAATCGGGAAAATCAGAGAGGTCTTGGTACAACTAGACAGAGGGAAGTCCAAAAGGGGTTCCGTGAAGGGAACACACATCAATTAAAGGAGAGGAAATTGCTGTTTGAAGCGTTCCAGCAGGATACCACACAGGGTCCGACCAGACTGAGGAAGCCCCTTACTACATCAATCACGAATCAAGTTTGTCCCACAGTGCTAGAACGCACACGTAGCCTGGATATGTTTTCGACCTTAGAGAGGAAGAAAAGTTTGGAAAACCTGCACTCAACGATGCCAAGTGGTGGATCACGAGATAAAACACGATTATCTCCATACCCAAAGCAGGACAAAAATGTACGTCTTTATAGAAGTTCAGACTCCATAAGCTCTGAGCCCACCACACAAATAACAGAAAGTAGCAGCTCAGTAGGGTTGGACAAGGTACAACTGGAAGCTCCCTTATTCAAACAAAACCCTTTCTTCAAGCTGCGTCCAGCATTGGCGCTGAAGCCGGAGGTTGAGAAGGAAATCCGGGAAGCTGAAGCAAGAGAAGATGAGCTTCGCAGACAAAGGCGTACCATCTACGGAGATAAGCGACAGAGTTCACAGGAGGTTGACAAGGCCTCCCACACGTTGACTGTCATACCAGGTAAGATATCTTCGCCAACCCATATACAGTGGGGCAAATAAGTATTTAGTCAACCACTAATTGTGCAAGTTCTCCCACTTGAAAATATTAGAGAGGCCTGTAATTGTCAACATGGTTAAACCTCAACAGTGAGAGACAGAATGTGGGGAAACCCCCCCCCCCCCAAAAGACAGACAAGACTGAAAAAGCAGTTTCAGCTCTTGCACTCCTCTTTCACTCTCTTTCTTTTGAATCATTAATTGATGTCTAATATTTTGTTTGAAAAAAAAAAACACTTTAAAAAGTTATTCACTTGCATATTTTAAACTTTTAAACAAATGATGTCACAATGAAAAAAATGGTGTCTGTAAAAAAGTCACGGATATCTACCTCATAACTATCGCTTAATTGTAATTTTTTTTTTTTTTTTTTTTTGTTACTATCGCATTTTCTCAGACATGTTAGATGATAAATAATGGATCCAAACAAAGAAACATTGGAAAAAAAACATTTAAAAGGGTGTATATATGAAAAAGAAGATCTCGACCACTCCTTGATGTCTGCGATTTCAGCATCACGACCCTTGTTATATTACCATGTTTCACCCATTAAATCCCCCAAAATTCCAGCTGTGGCCATTCACAGCTGTGTATTGACACTCGGTGATACATGCTACATGGCGCTTTTGGATCAAAACAAGGTAAGTACGCGATAATATCTTGCTAAAGTCATGGCGTCTGTAATTCTGCTCTCGCGTGCGCTCACCTCCAGATAGGGTTTTGCTGTTTAAAAATGTTTTTTTGTTTTTATTTTTTTTTAATGCCCTCCTGTTCAAATTTTTTCTTCCCCCAGAAAATTGAGATTTTAAGCTTTCCAATGATGAATCACACATGCATATAGAACAAGTTTGAGTTTGGCCAAATTGAGGGTCTCAGAGTGGAACTTCAAGTCACCTGAGTGTTTTCTGCCATATATATATATATACACATGGCGGAAAACACAGACAAGACTGAAAAAGCAGTTTCTGCTCTTGCACTCCTCTTTAAAAGAAACTGCCATATTCTAAGCTAAAACAACTGTTGTGTTTGATAGAACAATATGTCTATATGCTGCCATAGCAGATTCATGGCGCATGAAGCCCCTGAACTATTTTTAATTTGTCCGTTTACCCTGAAAACCCCCGTTTACAGACGTCGCGCAACGCTTTTGTTTCAACCCAGCCATAAAACAAAGATAATTAATTATATTTATTATTCAAAATGTATGTCGTTTTTAACTTAGAATCATTCATTGATGTCTCATATTTCGTTAAAAAAAAAAAAAAAAAAACGACTTTAAAAAATTATTCACTCACATATTTTGAACTTTTAAACAAATTATGTCACAATGAAAAAAATGGCGTCTGTAAAAAAGTCACGGATATCTACCTCATAACTATCGCTTAATTGTATTTTTTTGTTACTGTCGCATTTTCTCCGATATGTTAGATGATAAATAATTGATCCAAACAAACAAAAAGTTGAAAAAAAAACATTTAAAAGCGTAAATATATGAAAAAGAAACTCTCGACCACTCCTTGATGTCTGCGATTTCTGCATCGCGACCCTTGTTATATTACCATGTTTCACCCATAAAATCCCATAAAAATCCAGCTGTGGCCATTCACAGCTGTGTCTTGACACTCAGTGATACATGCTACATGGAGTTTTTGGATCGAAACAAAGTAGGTACGCGATTATATCTTGTCATGGCGTCTGTAATTCTGTTCTCGCGTGCTCTCACCTCCAGATAGGGTTTTGCTGTTTATTTTTTTTTTTTTTTTTTTTTTTTTAATGCCCTCCTGCTTAAAATTTTATTCCCCCAGAAAACTGAGATCTTAAGCTTTCCAATGATGTATCGCACATGCATATCGGACAATTTTAAAATTTGGCTAAATCTGGGGTCTCAGAGCGGAACTTCAAGTCACCTGAGTGTTTTCCGCCACATATATATGGTGGAGTACAGTTAACAGTAAGTCTCTTTATTTTTATTTTATTTTTTTTAATTTAGATTTTTTTTTTTTCACTTTGAAAAAGGAAAACATGAATATTCTCATTTGGAAAACGGATTTAATTTAATTTAATATTCATCTTTTATTGACAGTTTTTAATAAATGGGGGGTTGTAAAACATTCTCTTTTCATTTTTGGATTTAGTTCATTTTTTTTAAGAAGAAAACCAGTTAATAATCTCTTTATTTTTTATATTTTTATTTTCTAAATTTACTTTCGCAGGCCACACAAAATGATGTGGCAGGCCAGATCTAGCCCTCGGGCCATCAGTTTCACACACCTGGGTTAGGGTTTCTATCGAAGCTTCAACGCAGCTCAGACAGCAGTCGCAGCACATTAGTTGGTTGCTATTGACAGCAAGAGGCGTCCAACCCATTTGAAATGGGAGGGATAACAGCGAATGAACGGATTTTGGCCACCATTCCAGTTCAAATGGATTGGACATACAGTATAATGGTGACAAACTAGTTTGGGAAAAAATATCATTATTAATTTTTGATTGTTGTAGCAATGGTGAATTTCATTTTTTCTTTGTAGTGAAGCAGATTGTCATGGTTGTACAAAGATTTATGAACACTTGAAGTGTCACTTTGATCCTTATTTCTTCACACATCCTGACCTTCGTAGCCTGTCTGGCACTTAAATGAATGACCTTCTCTATTATCATCACCATGTGTTATTCATGGAACAGGATCAGCTACTAGTGTCAACCCTGTCACAAGCAGTTAGAAATTAGGAGGCAAAAAAGCAAAAAGACATCTACTCATTAACATAAATTATTTAGGGGTTATTTATCTACTACTCTTTAATATTTTAACCTGAACATATTTCCCCAAAATTAATCCAATGAAGGTGTTTGGAGTTAATCTGCAGAGTTTCAGTGTGTGTTGCCGTTACATGACTGCCCAGCAGGAGAGCTTTAAGACACAACAGTACTGTACAGCCAGTTTGGGTGTGTGTGTGTTGTTAGTATTTTTAGCTTTGGAGACTGCTAACAATGTGTGGGTTGATTCAAGGTTAAAATGGCCAAGCAAGCTACACATGACCACAATATATTTTGTCTAGGACTGGGATAAAATGAAAATGACCAGTTTAAAAAAGTGTTTTGCCATGGCAAATTTGAAAAATGCAACAACTGAAAACAACGCAATTAAGGATATTTATTTTTTATTCAGCGTATGCCTTCTAAAATTAAACATAAAATGATACTTTCATAAAAACAAACACAAGTTTGTTACACAGCACACTGATGGCTGAAGGCTGTGCGTGCATGCCCTTAACTGGCTAATTTGTAACCTACAAGCAACACAGGCACCGATGTGTCCATGTGGTGTGTGCAAACGCCCCCTACAGGCAAATTCCAAACCTACAGAAGGCTGCCCTCTACTAGCTAAAACAAAAAAGTAACACTATAAATGCAATCGTATCATTCAATTTCTACTTTGTCTATGTTTTTAGGTGCAAAGCAAGAGTTGCGAGGTAAACTGGAACGAGTCTGGCCACCTCCGAGCAACAAAGAACATCTAAAATCTGAACAGACTAAGGTAACAGAAACAACAATGTGTTCCAGTGACATCTTTCTACATTTGAATTCATATTATTAATAATAATAGTAACAAAAACACGGATTAGCCTTTGTCATTGTATAGGAAAACTCATTAAAGATGTTGGAAAAGCCAAAAGTTAAAAGTCATTGTAATTTTGTGCAATGATCTTATAAGACATATGAGAAAGTATTAAATTAATTTAACCTGTGACTCTCTGGATTAGTTTGTTGTCCTGTATGGTCACTGAGTACTCACAACAGACTTGAACTCATTGGTTGCCATTGACAGCAGTAGACTGGAGGGAAGCAGTGAATTAACATTCCTTCATTTGATGCCAACCTTCTTACTTCAAAAGGATTGGGCGTCTATTTGCGACAAATTCATTTAAATTCACTGCAAAAGAATGAAAAGAGCCACATGACTGGACGTCTGTCATCGTCAATGGCACTGAAAGAGTTAAGCATTAGCAAATAATATTTGTTTTTCCATTGCTACCTGAATTTCAAATGGCTCCAATATCTACAGTTATGACATGAAAAAGCCTGAAAGTAATCTCTCCCACTTGAATATCATCACAGGGGCCGAGTGTGCACAAAGCAGGAAGTCAGAGGTCTCATCTGTGGCAACGCTGGGAGTTTGGTCAGATCAATGGGCAGCATTCAGCAGAAAAGGACTGACGCCTGCCAAGTCTAACACTGCAAAATGATAAAATACTAACATTACTTATACCAAAGGTTGCAATATTAGTTGTTAGTTCCTTTTTAAATAATGCTCCTCTTAACATGCTGTATACATTCTACTTTACTTAACTGAAGTCCTAGTCAGATTTGAAAATACAGTATTCAGTTGCTGAAATGGGTCTGAAGAATGTGGTTTGGTTTTCGGTCCGAAACACTATTATTTATTTTTTAACAAAATTACATTACAGAAACCAAAAAGTTGCGTTGACGGAAGCAAATAGCTCAAGAGCACGCACTTCTCTTGCTATAGTGACAGCAAATTCAGTCAATGAGTGTGTGTTGGCTTGGTGCAGCTATGAGGAAAGAGAATCTATGACATTCACTTTCCACCTTTAGATCTCAAGTCTTTCTCCCTTAAAAACGGGGTTAGCAGTTCATCTTTCCAGCTTTGGAAATTTATTTTTCCTCTCATTCCCACATGTGGGCAAGCACAACCTACATCTTTTCTCAACGTGACTCCACTGCACTGTATAATTGGTTTATGTTTTTGGCCTCCGTTTTCTCATATTCGGTTTCATTTTCGTTTTGGTGCATCACCAAGTCATTTTCTTTTTTGGGGGGTTGGGAGGTCAGAGGGTTTACATATTTAACAGTATATTATTAATTTAATTGCATTATACAGTACAGTACACACATCAATGAAATAAAATAAGTTCTCTGATACAACTTAGAGCATTATAGAAAAACACTCCATCAATCCAACCCTCTTAGCCTAAAAGTCTATATTTGAACAAATTAAGAAGAGGGGAAAAAATGCACCCAAAGTGTGAGCCAATGGCATACGCGGAGATTAAGGGGGGCGGGGGAGTCTGAGTGAGGAAAAGCGGCATGGAAAATTAACGAATGAATGAATGAATTTAAAATTAAGATTTTGCCGGTAAAATGTTGTCCATAAAAGTTGTAAAGCAATAAAACCACCAACAAAAATGAATAAAATGAGCACAAAATTATATTTTTAAAATGGGTCAAAATTAATTTTTGAACAGATCGTGTGACTAGTACCTAGAAACGGTCATTTGCTTTGCTAAGCCAAAACCACCTAATCTAAGCTTTCAAAAGCGACAACAACTACTGAGCGAGAACTGAGCAGAGCACCGCCAAAATGGTGAGCGACGTTTCACTTTGTCCCACGAAAGATGCTAATTGTACAACAGAGCCACAACCAGGTGTACCGTATTCAATGGGCGACGACCTTGGCCAGAAGGATAGCTGTCCTAAGCAGCCTGATTTAGAATTCCCCTAAAAAATGACGGGAAACAAAAAAACGCTCATTTTCAATGTATGATTATAAATTTTCCTGGTTGGAATATTCAGACAAAAAGGATGCTGTATCTTGGTTTGCCTGCCGCCATTGTCAAACTCACCACATTGAGGATTCCTTTCGCAAAGGTGTGAGAGACTGGAAAAACATTAAATTGGATATCTCCGCGGAACGCAAAAATCGGCGCCTACTTCACAGAAAAACGTGCGCGCTGATACACGCACACACAACCACACACACAGCTGGGATGCCTGTTTTCACGAGTATGGGCTAAGCTACTAAACGAGCATATATCTTGTAAGTTAATTTTATTGCTGATGCGGAGTCATCAACATGTTTTGCCCCTCCTGCCACAAGAGTCAAACTCCGCCTATGGTTATAAGCAGGGGTGAAAGTGGTTAGAATTTCTTGCCGGAACTCCCCAACGTGAAGGTCGCCACGGTGCCAGAAATGTTATTTATTTGTTTTTTTGTTTTTTTTGTTTTTGGGGTGGGGGGGGGGGGTCAAAACTACTGAAATGCAAAGAAAACTGCTTTGGTCAGTTATTTCTATAACACATACAAAAACTGATTTTCATTCAAATTTTTATTTATTTATTTTTTTTTTTCTCGACGATTTGCAAAATAAAAGTTAACAAAAGCAGCTATAACCCCAACCTCCATCTCCTAATTTTTATTTTCCCTCATTTCCTCACATACTAAATGCCAAATCTTAATTTTAACTACTCCAGAACATAGGATGTATATTAAAATTGAAGATAATGTAAACATTTACTTTTTGTTGTGTTTTTTTAATAATAAAGATAAAAGTAACATACTTTCAGAAAAATAAGTACAAATGACTTATATTATGCAGAGCGAAATGGAATGTATTTTGAAAATCGCGCAACATTGACTTTTTTTTTAATCAAAAGCAAATGAATAAGTAGCCTAACATAAATGAACAAATATAAGTCCAAAGTGCACATTGATAGGTAAGATGTTCTGAACCTCCCCATCAGAGCAAATAAAACTAAATATGATAAATAAGCCACTTTAACTCTTTCCATGCTCTTAAAGATTTGATCCATTTTCTGTTGCATTGCCCCTTTTTTTTCTTTTTCTTTTTTTTTGCTGTTTCAGAAAGCATGCACATTTGAACCAATCAGAGCTATCGCTGGTGATAGCATGTCAGTATGTCAGCCAATTGAACGGATTAATGAGTGCAGCCATTTTGCTTTGCTGCGTGCATTCGCACATTGACGTGACTCGTTATCGTCAGACTCAGATAACTGCAGCAGCTGGTGAAACCGCCATGCCGTCCGTGGAATAAAATAAATAATACATATCGGTGGAAATGGATTATGCTATACAAGTACTTTATTATGCTTGTTGTCAACATTTTGGTATGTAAAACTGATGTTGGTAGATTGTTTTCTCCTTGGAGATGAAATGCATGTATGGCAGCTTTGTATTTTTTATTTTTTTTTTTTTTTTTTACATAGCGTTTTGACAGTTGCCGTCATATTTTTTGGAATCAAAGCACCGTATACCGGAACTGCGTTCCGGCCCCGAATCTTATACCGGAACTGCGTTCCTGACCGTTCCCGCCCACTTTCACCCCTGGTTATAAGGCCATCCGGTTACAACTTCCCTATTTGTCATTATATTACTTTTTTGTACTGGGGTAAAAAAAAAAAAATACATATCTTTTTGACTTACTTTACCATGTGTGACATAACAAACCTTTCTTGGGCTCATCTTGAGTATTTCGTCCTGATTTCATTCATACAAGGAGCTGTGAGAGTTTTACCAGAATGTTCTATCACACTGCCCAAGATCATTAGCTATCAGTTTATGGCTGACATACATTTTAGACCAAAAAAAAATAGTATTCCATAAACATTTTGTGCCATTGTAAATAAGATAGCGTTTTAATAAGTGGTCATTGGATTACACATAAACAAGGTATATGTAGAAATAAAAATGAGTAAAAAAGGAAGAAAAGTCTTAATAAAAACAAACACACACTTCTCTCCACTGACCGCTGCGCCATCTAGAGGAGACAAGAAAAAATACAGGGACTGGTATTGAAATTATTCACTCACCCTAATCAAGTTGATTTTTTTTTAAGGTGTGTGTAAATATGTTTAAATCTATAAGGTGAGCCATATAGTTCAATCAAGAGAAAAATATTTTTCAAATTACTAGTACTTGAAGAAAAGAATATAAACAAGATTATCTGGTTTGTCTGGTTAGCTACCAGTAAGTGTTACAGCAGGTGTTACACACACACAAAAAAAATGTATTTATTTTTGTCAAAACCATTCAGACCAGAGAAAACCTTTGCCCTTTGACCTTCTGCTTCTCCTTTTACAGTTTATTTTCTAATCTCTGCCATCTGTCGCATAAGAGTATGCCAACAGATTTTCTCTCAGGTGTCCCAGCACAGCTTGCACATTACCGTGGAGACAGCCTGGTTTTGGCGTCAAATCATCTGAAAGATGGAGAAGTGGTTGACCAATATGAAGTCTATATTTCGACTGAAGGTTACAATACAAAATGACATGCTAACTGAGCAAGGGCGTAGGTTTGGTCTCAACATTGGTAGGGACAATATAACAGCATAATCTGCATGTACACTTTTTGCTGGGGACAGGACAATAATAAGACCAAACAGATTGGGTGAACGGTGGTCAGGGATACATTTCTCATGAATATGAACCTAATTAATTGATAAGCGAAATGATCAATGCAAAATAAATCTGTATTGACTTATACTAACTTTCATACAGTATGTATTAGTTCAAGTGATACATTGTTCGAGTCAAACCTTTGTTTTCAAAACTACTAAAGAAACATTTTGAAAACATCTAGAATGAATTTCTAGATTTTTTTATTTTTTTTTGTATAGCAATTTTACTTACATATTTGAACAGAATTTAAATTATATTAATGTACACAATAATCTCTTAATTATCCAGGAATGCAAAAAACAAACAATTGTTCTTAGACCACTCAACCAACTCTCTAAGCAGCTTCCTACTCGAGTTTTGCAGTTTAGCAAATTCATAAAGTTTAATGTTATGCTAAGTCTGATGCAGGTCGGACTTTTAGTACCAAATTAGTGGTGTGTTCCCCACCTCCACATCATTGACGTCTTTATACATTACTAACATAGGTTGCTGCTGCTTCTGGCCGAAATAAAATTCTAACAACCCTCGTCTTCGAAGGGGGCGGAGGAGGCGGCATGGTCTCGACATGTTGTATTTCTGTCTGGGCTGTGATTGCGTGTGTGTGTGTTAGTGGTGGGGGCGCGCTAATGTCATCAGCCAATCAAATGTGTGTTGGGGGGGGGGGGGTGGACTGACATATTCAGCAAGTGAAAAGGGGTACATGTCAGCCTGAACATAATGAAAGTAATTCACTTAATAATAGTAGGGTCAATTCTATCCGTACAATTTATGGAAAGACAATCTCAATTATTTATATAACTGAACTCTTGATATACTGTAATGCCAATAAGGTTGCTTAAAAGTTGGTGGGGACAATTTGAGTATTCTGAAAAGTTGGTAGCGTCATGTCCCTACCATCCCTATGCAAATCTACGCCCTTGTAACTGAGGTAAGTAATAACTCAATGGCTGACATTGACAGCGATGGATGTCCAATCTATTTGAAGTACGGGGTGACAGCCAATGAACAAACAATCGTTCGCTGTCACGGATTGGATTTCTTATAGTGACAAACTCATTTAAATTTGCAGCAGAAGGAGGATAAGATGATAATAGGATGATAATTGCATGTCTATTATCGTCAATGGCACTGCAAAGAGTAAATAAGGAGTACTATTATCATCATAATAGTTATAACAATAATAATCATTGGTTGATTTAATATTGTACTCTAGACTTTAATTCATCAAGTTACCTCAATCGTTACAGTGGTGAAAAGGTTGACTCTTCAAAATTACCCAATAATATTTAGGATAATGTTAGGGATAGAATTAGGGATAATCAAAATGTGAAAAAACAACAAAGAAATAGGAATTTCTTACACTCTCCAGATTTTTGTGTATGATAATGCGTCTGGAAAACAACGCATCTGTTAAAGTCACAATACAGTACACCACAAAAGTAACTTAGTCACCAAAATGGACACACTTTAGAGGTCTCTCGTGTGTGTGTGTGTGTGTGTGTGTGTGTGTGTGTGTGTGTGTGTGTGTGTGTGTGTGTGTGTGTGTGTGTGTGTGTGTGTGTGTGTGTGTGTGTGTGTGTGTGTGTATATATAATCTGATATATATTGTTTTCACGTTAGAAGTCAAAGAAAATACAGATGCTTCGCTCCAAACACATAAATGTATAACATTTTAATAGCATAGCAATCCCCCCCCCCCCCCCCAAAAAAAAATACGTTTTTTTAAGTTGAGAAGATTTTTGCAGATGGATGAATCAAATAGTATATGCTGGGAAATGTAATTAATTGCATTTCAGTTCAAAACAGTGGGGAAAATACCTATTTAGGCAAAAAACCTAAAAGCTCTGAAGTTAAAGTGCTATTTTAGGACAGTCCAACAATTAAATGGTCAAAAGAAAACAGAAAAAAAGGACACATATTTCTTCTTTTGTTAGAGGAATCAGAAAAATACTGAAAATGTTTTTTAATTTTAGATAAAATCATCAAGAGATCTTTTTTAGATAAAATTTGCTCATTATAATTGGATTTCTCCATTTTGGTTGCTAATGTTTGCGTCAATTTAGTCAGTGCACCAGAAAGTTGCACTGTATTCGCCACAAAGCATGGATGTGAGGCATTTCAATTACTCACCTAGAGAGGGCAGTGCGATTTTGAACATTGAAGACTGCTGTACAGAGCATGTACTATATAATTAAACCCTTAAGTGCATTTTCATCAACATATGTTTGTGTGTGTGGGTCTGAATTAAATTTTATATGGCAAGCAAGAGAGCATTTTTGGCATTGGCATATCAAAAAATTCCAAACGAATTTGTTATTGCAACTTATGACGGAGATAACTTATGCAATATGCAGTCATACAGCGGAAGCAGCGCCGAGAAAGTACAGCACAGTTATGTAACCTTGGCAAATTATCTAATGATGAGTCATTTCATGAAAAAAAGAACAGAGCATCATGTACAATGCTAAAAAGAACATCTGTAACATTTTGTACAAAACTGTGGGTGGTACCTTCCCAAAACTTTGTCACAATGAGTCAGCTATGCAAGTGTACTTAAGAAAATGAAAGACACAGGCCAGGAACACACACGAAAAGAAAAACATGAATATTAGGTTCAGCTTGTGGTTTTGTTTTGTTTAAGACTGTTATTGTGTTGTTTATGTCTGTGTCAATTCACTCATTGTTTCTGTAATATTTTTTTGCAATCGATTTAAAATATAACAGGAATACATCATCAGAATATTTATCTAAATTAGTTTGTCACTACTAGACATACAAACCATTTGAACTGGCAGGGTGGCAGCGAATTATCATTTGCACTGCTAATGGCAACCAATAACTTACATTTAAAAAAAAAAAAATTTTTTTAACTTTTGACATTCACGATTATGTTAAATCACTTTGCATGACCTGACAGAATAGTATTTTACAATTTAAAAAACAAAACAAAAAACATTAAACCGGTCAAATGGAATTACTTGGTTAACTGATTGATTGCCATTGACGATGATAGACGTCAAATTTATTTTGTCATCAGCGTCATCCAGTTGTGTTTTATTTAACCGTGCACTGTTTTTCTTCTCTTCAGTTAAGTTGACATTTTACTTTACATAACAATAACAATCCCAAAGATTCTATTTGTATTTTATTAGAATCCCCATTAGCTGATGAACACATCCGCTACTCTTCCTGGGGTCCACACAAAACGTAACACAAACAAGACATCAAAATTCAAATCAACATAGTATATATAAAAGCAAGAAAAGAATAAATTCTTATCTTGAAAATTCACACACTAAAACAGACATAATTCAACATATTGACAGAAAAAAAGTGAGGCGGTAAAAAAACAAATACCTCCACAACACAGGATACACAATAACAAAGGTTGACATTTGACAAGGTTTACATCAAACATTACATGCAATCAACCATACAAATACTACTTTATAGAGTGCTGGCCAAAAGTATTGGCACCCCTGCAATTCTGTCAGATAACACTCAATTTCTCCCAGAAAATGATTGCAATTACAAATGCTTTGGTAGCAATATCTTCATTTTTTGTGCTTGAAATGAAAAAACACAAAAGAATGAAAAAAAAGTTGAATCATGATAATTTTACCACAAAAAAAACCCCCACAACCTTTAGACAAAATAACTGCGAACAACCACTTCCGGTATCCATCAATGAGTTTCTTACAATGCTCTGCTGGAATTTAAGACCATTGTTCTTTGGCCAACTGCTCCAGGTCTCTGAGATTTGAAGGGTGCCTTCTCCGAACTGCCTTTTTCAGGTCCGGACTCATTGCTGAACACTTTAGAAGTCTCCAGTGCTTTCTCTCAAACCATTTTCTAGTGCTTTTTGAAGTGTGTTTTGGGCCATTGTCCTGCTGGAAGACCCATGACCTCTGAGGGAGACCCAGCTTTCTGACACTGGGCCCTACATTGTGCTGCAAAATTTCTTGGTAGTCTTCAGACCTCATGATGCCATGCACACGGTCAAGCAGTCCAGTGCAAGAGGTAGCAAAGCAACCCCAAAACATCAGGGAACCTCCGCCATGTTTGACTGTGGGGGCCTCTTTTTTTTCCTGTAAACTTTATGTTGATGCCTTTTCCCAAAAAGCTCTACTTCTGTCTCATCCGACCAGAAAATATTCTTCCAAAACGTTTTTGGCTTTCTCGGGTAAGTCTTTGCAAACTCCAGCCTGGCTTTTTTATGTCTCTGGGTCAGAAGTGAGGTCTTCCTGGGTATCCTACCATAGAGTCCCTTTTCATTCAGATGCCGACGGATAGTACAGGTAGACACTGTTGTATCCTCGGACTGCAGGACAGACCCGGCTGCAGAAAGAAATTACAGGGGGGGCATTACATTTTGGGGGGGGGCACACTTCTTCAACGTGATCCCTAGCTGCTGCAGCTAACCCTCCTAGCATGAGTTCTGACTTCAATGCTCAGCTCATCAGTGCTTGTAGGAGGAGGTGGCAGCGCTATCCCTTCACGTTGACTTTCGGCCGCGTCTTTGTCATGGCTTGAGTTTGTCTTTAGCTTCTTGAAAAAAACACGGATGTCCATTCCCAATTTGAATTAGCAACGGAGGAGCCGCTCAATTGCCATTTCTGTAAATGAAGCAATCCCTATCCAACCGCAGTACCCAATGGCCGGCTACTTGGCCCACCCCTCTTATCTGTGATTGGCTAGAAAGTGCCTTCATTCGCTCTTCAGATAGGTTGAATTGAGTGACGACAGATCAAGATAGGATATATAGAGGCTTCGTTCTCTCTGTATGTGTGCGTGTGTATTTTTGTGGAAGATTAGAAAAATAAATAAATAAAATAAATAAATAAATAAAAAATTACACAGTACAGTCTAATCAATCCAGGGCGGGCACAGCAGTCTGTCAGGGCGGGCCCGGCCCCCGAATGCCCGCCCATGCCGCTGGGTCTGCTGCAGGACAGTTTGGATGGTAGTTGAGGATCTTTATCCACCCTCCGCACAATCTTTCGTTGAAATCTGTTGTCAATTTTTCTTTTCCGTCCACATTTAGGGAGGTTAGCTACAGTGCCATGGGCTTTACACTTATCGATGACACTGCGCACGGTAGACACATTAACATTCAGGTCTCTGGAGATGGACTTGTAGCCTTGACATTGCCCATGCTTCCTCACAATTTTGCTTCTCAAGTCCTCAGACAGTTCTTTGGTCTTCTTTCTTTTCTCCATGCTTAATGTGCACACAAGGACACAGGACAGAGGTTGCGTCAACTTTGATCCATTTTAACTGGCTGCAAGTGTGATTTAGTTATTGCCACCATCTGTTATGTGCCACAGGTAAGCAACAGCTGCTGTTACTTACACAAATTAGAGAAACATCACATGATTTTTCAAATGGTGCCAATACTTTTGTCCGGCCTATTTTTGGAGTTTTATGTAAAATTATAATTTATGATTTATTTTTTTTCCACAATTCTCTTTTGTGTTTTTTTTCCATTGCAAGCAAAATAAATGAAGATATTACTACTAAAGCATTTGTAACTGCAATCATTGTCTGGGAGAAATTGAGCATTATCTGAAAGGTTTGCATGGGTGCCAATACTTTTGCCCAGCACTTTTTTTTTTAATCAAAAACTTTTCTTTAAAGAGAATTCCAGTATAATTTGCATCAAAGATTAAATATAGTTAACCCTAAAATACTGCTTTATTTGTTTGTTTAAACTAACTTTACTTTGTTTGTTTTTTTTAAATTTGGCCAGGAAGGGCATTCCATTCCACCACAGCTCTACATAATAGTGTATGTTGTTTTTAGTTAGTTTTCATGATTGGTATAGTGTTACCCCTAGTAGCAAGTCTGGTGGGTATGTGTGCAGAGTTGAGCGAAGAGTGTAATGCTTAAACAAAATTGTCTGGTTTGTGCAATGTCTTAATGTTTTTTATAAAGGAGAGAAGCGATACTTGCAGCCTTGCCTCAACTTTAAGCCAGGAGAGTTGGTCATGCATGTTGTCTGTGTTGGCTCTCTGGATGCATTTAAAGGAAAGCCTGGCTGCTGTTTTGTACCCGTTGAAGCTTCTGTAGATTCCTATTTGTTGTACCTGACCAGACCACAGAACGGTAGTCCAGGTGTGACAGTACAACGGTCTGGAAAACCTGTTTGGTCAGCTGAGGTGTACCGTGTTAAAAATGGTCAACATTTTTTCATTACAGATATACAGTGGTACCTCTACATACGAATTTAATTCGTTCCAGGACCTTGTTTGTAAGTCGAAATGGTCGTATGTCGAGCAGGATTTTCCCATAGGAATACATTATAATTCCATTAATTCGTTCCAAAGCCTAAAAACATACACTAAATTCTTAATAAATACTGCTGGCACTGTTACAAATGGCAATTAAACATAGAAAAACATAAGTTATAAGTAAATAATTCAGAATAATATAATAATAAGAAGAATAATTAATAATTATTCCTGTAAATAATGTAACGAATCGGATTCTAATATGGCGGACACTTTTTACTGTCCCTGAACGCACCGCGAAGCTGACGTCTCAGTGAGATAGGTCAGTGCGGTAGAGATAATACAAGTGGTACCTCTACATACGAAGTTAATCCGTTCCAGGAGCTTGTTTGTAAGTCGAAATGGTCGTATGTCGAGCAGGATTTTCCCATAGGAATACATTATAATTCCATTAATTCGTTCCACAGCCCAAAAACCTGCACTAAATCCTTAAAAAATACTGCTGGTACTATTACAAATGGCAATTACATATAGCAAAACAAATAAATAATAAATAAAAATCGGATTAATAATATAATAATAATAATAATTCCTGTAATAGTGTAACGAAACGGGTTCTAATAAGGCGGACGTTTTTTTCTGTACCTGAAGGCACCGCGGCGCTGACGTGACAAAGAGGGAGGGGAGCGGGTGAAAGTTTACTTTCGCTTTCAATGCTTTCTTGAGAACATCGTTAATTGCGGCAGACAGCAGGCGTTTTGTGTTGAATAAGTTGTGAAAGAAATGATGAAAACGTGGCGAAGCTGGCGATTTCTCTGGAGATGTTACCACAATAAGAATTGTCAGCTTAACTTATAAAGACTGGCGAATGATGGTCGGAGGAGGACCGTGGAGATGTATTGTTGAGCCATTTCACGGATGCCCACCCTACGCTCATATTTTTCTGTCATTTGCATCTTCGTTTAGAAGGTAAGCGTCAACTTTTTCCTTGTTTCACCACCTGTACCAACCTTTTCTGAAACCTGTGTTGATTTGTCACACAAGAAAATCCGCCGTGCATTCGTCTGCGGTGCTGCCGTTGTCGTCGTATTTCGAGCATGTCGTCGGATGTAGAAACAAATGGCGAGTCAAATTTTACGTCGGATGTCGAAAAGTTCGTGTGTCGAAGCGATCGTATGTAGAGGTACCACTGTACTTTCGTTTTCTTGAGAGCAGTCAACTGCTTAAGACAATGGGCGTTTTGTGTTGGATAAGTTCTTAAATAAATGATAAAAACGTGACGAAGCTGGCGATTTCCTTGGCAATGTTACCACAATAATAATTGTCACCTTAACTTATAAATAGTGGCGAACGGTGGTCGGAAGAGGACCATGGAGCTGTATTGTTGAGCCAGTTCAGGGACGCGCACCCCAAGCTCATATTTTTCTATAATTTGCATCTTCATTTCAAAGGTAAGCATCACTTTTTTCCTTGTTTCTCCAACTGTATCAACTTTTTTTGAAAACTGTGTTGATTTCTCACACAAGAAAATCCACCGTGCGTTCGTTTGCAGTGCTGTCATGTCGTCGTATTTCGAGCAACTCGTCGGATGTAGAAACAAATGGCGGCTCAAATTTTACGTCGGATGTCGAAAAGATCGTGTGTCGAAGTGATCGTATGTAGAGGTACCACTGTATTCCTATCCATCTTTTGCACTAAGAAATCAATATGTGCTGACCATGATAAATTACAGTCTAAGGTTACCCCTAGGAGCTTGGTTTCTTGTACCTGCTCCACAGCCACATTGTTCAGTACAAGATTCAACTGAGGTTTGGATCTTAATGAATGTTTAGTCCCAAGTACAATGATGTTAGTTTTTTTATATGTTAAGAACCACTTTGTTATTCGAGATCCAATTGAACGCCAACTGCAGCTCTTTGTTGAGGGCTTAGGTGATTCCTAATTTAGTGCCAAGCCATTGTATCCTGAAAGTAACAGCCACTTTTTTTTCAAGAGTTCAGATAATGCACTCTACAGAGTGTTGTCACTAAACAGCCCAAAGTTGCAGATGCACAAATACCAAAACACTTTGTGTGTGAGTTAGAGAGTAGAGCAGCGACAGCTCTGACATCACTGTGAGATATAGAGCCTGACTCACCTCTGCACTAGTACCAGCACTAGCAACTCAAAACCCAGATGAAGGATGACTCATCCTTGCCACCCGCATTTCCTCCTATAGCCCGGATTGATCACATACAAACACAGTAACTACAAAATAATGTAAATAAATAAATGCAGTTATATAAAGGCAAGGTGATTGGTCATTGCACTGTGTATAAAAAATAAACATCCCTGTGAGGAATGTCATATGTCCTTACTTTACTGATGGACATGTTCTAAATGCCAATGGTTTAAGTCACTGAAAAGTAATGAATAAGCCAACAGTGAGACGTTAGAACACAAGGCAGAGTAAACAGACCTCAAATGGCCCTGTTGATTGTTCATTGTCCTCAACAAATCCTCCTATTCTCTCTTCCCTGCAGCCTGTTCCTGTGGTTGCCTCATGTCGTGGGATCAAATTGCCAGAGTCCAACAACAATATAGACACAGCAAGCGTGATAACATAAAGGAATGGGTGATACTTATTGCCTTAGGTTGTTGTACATTGTTGTGTATTTCCTGTAAATCTTTTACCATTCCAAGACTGCTCACTTTTGTTCAAATGCTAGGGATTGGAAATATGGAAAAACCGAGTCCAAGATAAATCATTTCAAACCGATTCCCACCATTAATGTGACCTATATAATCTTTTTGTGCATATTTTTCAGAGGGGAAGAAAACAATTAAATTAAATTAAATTAAATTATATGAGGGGGGTGCGCTAAAATATGTGATTGTACAAGTGTTCACAGCCTCTTATAACTAGAATGAGGCTACGTTTCGAATTAACCAAATATTCCAACTCATGTTAAATGAGAACTGATTAACCCCAAATAATTTTATCATTGGTTGTCAGACCTATGAAACCAACCTAAGAGATTTTCATAGGTTTTTCAGGACATATTTCTCTTCTGGCATAACTCTGAAGATTAAATATCGACATTAGAGCTCAGTACCCATTGGATATCATCTGATAGTGGTTATTATTATATTGACTGTACAACATAGCCTATACTTGATTGTACTTGATTAACTTATCTGGGTTTTGCACTGATTTATGACTGTTTTTAACTGGTGTATTTTTGCTCTGCACTTTAGCATTGACATGACCTCATGCTGCTGTGGAATCTTTGTTGTACATATGTCCAAAACTGTGTCAATGTTTACACTGGGTACTGAAGGGTATTTATTTTATGGGTTTTGCACTTTACCAACTTAGCTGCATGAGCTGTATGGATGCTCCAAACAAAGTTTCGTTGTGCTTTTTGTAACAATGACAATAAATATTCTGAATCTGAACATTTACAACTAATTTAGAGCTCGTAAGAAAATGTGCCCTGACAAAGTTCATTTAGCATTGCTTGCAGCATTGCATAAAAGTGAAGATCCCCCAAAATTATAAGCACATGATGAGCCATAAAAGTTCTTGGAATTTCTACTGGCTTTGTAAACAAAGATTCCACTGTAAAGCACCAGCCTCAAGGGGGTACAGTATTTGACCTTAAATGAAATTTAGAAAAAATCAAAAATTAGCTCGTTTCCTGCCATTGACTACAACAGAATTGCAATTCATTTAAAGTGTGGAGTGAATGGGAAGGCTCATGATTCAGTGCTATTGACAACGCTAGACGTCAATGGCACCGAAACATTCGCTCCTCCCAGTCAAAATGGACTGGACGTATAATGCCGTCAATAGCAGCCAATGAGTTAACATTACGCTATGTTTCTGCAGTAAAAATCCCCTATATTCGTGTGTTGTGAAATGAACTTCTTGAATCACTGCATAAAAGACATGATATATATTTGGGGGTGAAAGTCAAAGTTACATAAAGACCTTCTCTAGAAAGTCATGAGGTTTGCATAATTTTTATTTTAGTTCAAGTGAATTCATGTGAATGTTATTTAATGGATCCTCCGAAATGTAAGTATTCATAATGATGACTTTAAGTTTAAAGAGGCATTTTATGAGAAGAAGAACACTGAGCTAAACAAGGTGACAAATATCTTGTGCAGTTTGAACTCAAACTATGGGATTGATGGACACCAGACAGATGGCTATTTCAGGCATCAAAAGGAAACCAAAACCCTTTGAATGTCAGCAGTACAGTGCTGGCCAAAAGTAGTGGCACCACTGCAATTCTGTCAGATAATGCTCAATTTCTCCCAGAAAATGATTGCAATTACCATTGATTTGGTTGTAATATCTTCATTTATTTTGCTTCCAATGAAAAATCACAAAAGATAATGAAAAAAGAATCATTATCATTTTACACAAAACTCCAAAAAAAAAGGGTCAGACAAAAGTATTGGCACCCCTGCAATTCTGTCAGATAATGCTCAATTTCTCTCAGAAAATGATTGCAATTACAAATGCTTTGGTAGTAAAATCATTTATTTTGTTCCCAATGAAAAATTACAAAAGAGAAGGGGGGGGGGAATTAAATCATTATAATTTTACACCCCCCCCCCTCAAAAAAAAGGGGGGGGGGGCGGACAAAAGTCCATCACATCATCAGGAACATCAAAGAAAGCAGTCTTGCATGCCTCCCAGAGTTCATCAACATTTTTGGGTTTCGTCTTCCATGCTTCCTCTTTCATCCTACCCCAGACATGCTCAATGATGTTCATGTCTGGTGACTGGACTGGCCAGTCCTGGAGAATCTTGATCTTCTTTGCCTTGAGGAACTTTGAGGTAGAGATTGAAGTATGTGATGGAGCACCATCCTGCTGCAGAATTTGTCCCTTTTTATGGTTAGGAATGTAAGAGGCAGCTAAGATTTGTTGATATTTCAGACTATTTATGTTGCCTTCCACCCTGCAGATCTCTCACACACCCCCATAGTGGATGTAACCCCAGACCATGATTTTGCCACCACCAAACCAGTTTTCTGAGTGAATCTCGGATCCATGCGGGCTCCAGTAGGTGTCCTGCAATATTTGTGGCGACTGCGTTGTAATTCAGTGGAAGATTAATCTGAAAAATGGCAACCAGTTCAGGGTGTCCCCTGCCTACTGCCCGTTGTTAGCTGGGATAGGCTCCAGCACCTCCGCGACCCTCGTGAGGAATAAGCGGTATGGAAAATGAATGAATGAATGAAATCCACCTTTTGCCACTTTTCCAGCGTCCATCCTTTTGACAGGCTGTGGGCCTTGGCAAATGCCACACGTTTTTTTAATTGTCTGCACCCTGGAAGATTAATAGCTCCATCGCATACTTCAATCTCTACCTCAAAGTTCCTCAAGGCAAAGAAGATCAAGATCCTCCAGGGCTGGCCAGCTCAGTCACCAGACATGAACAGGATGAAAGAGGAAGCATGGAAGACGAAGCCCAAGAATGTTGATGATCTGGGAGGCATGCAAGACTGCTTTCTTTAATGTTCCTGATGACTTCATCAATAAATTGTATGAATCCTTGCCAAAGCCCATGCAAGTCATACAAAATATTAAATTTGGATCTCACAGCATCACTACTTAATTCGCTTATGTTATGTAACATATTTTTGTATTTGAAGTACATTTTTTGTTCAATTTTCACACTACTTTCTGTAGGCGACAAAACTTTTGAATTGCCAAAATTTGACCTTTATGTCTTCATTAAATGATAAATCTTTTTTCAGTGAAACAAATATATATTTGTACATTCACGATCATTGGGAGGGTCTTAGCTTTCATATGAGCCATTTCTGAAACCAATTGAATTATTAAAAATCAGGTTATTAGCAATTATTTCTACATAATGGATAAGCGACTAGACTTTTGTCAGGGACTGTATTGTCACTCTTTGATAAATCATGTGATGCTTCTCGAAGTTGTGCAATTAACAGCACCTGTTACTAGAAAGGCTGCAAACAGTTTGCTCAAGACATGTCAACAAAGCACAATAATTACTGGAACCATGTCCTGTGGTCTGAGGAGACGGGCGGGCTTTCTTGTGTACAGTCTTCAGAAGAGGCTTCCTCCTGGGCTGACAGCTATGCACACCAATTTGATGTAGAGCGCGGCGTATGGTCTAAGCACTAACTGACTGACCTCCCACCTCTTAAATCTCTGCAGCAATGCTGGCAGCACTCCTGTAACGAGCCACATGACATTTTGGAGGGAAAATGACAAGCAGTACTCAATTTGGACATTTAGGGATGTACGTAATTCCCATGCGATGTACTCACTTTTGTTGCCAGGGGTTTAAATATTAATGACTATATTTTGAGTTATTTTGAGGGGAAAATAAATTAACCCTAGTATATAAGCTGCACACAGACTACTTTTCATTGTGTCAAAGTGTCATTTTGTCAGTGTTTTCACATGAAAAGATATACTTAAATATCTGCAGAAATGCAAGGGGTGTACTCACTTTTGCGATACACTGTCAATCATTCAAGAATTAAGTGAGTTTAGAATATTTTAGTGGGGAAATCATTCACCACACTTCCGCTGCAGAAGAACCCACCAGAGAAATCCTCTGAAGCAAGATGGCCACCAGTTAATTTCCCCTTTTAGACATCTTTGGTAATATTGAGCATTTTTTTCTCCCCTCTCGGTCTCTTTTCATGTCATTTCTTTCTTTTCCTTTTTTTTTCTTTGTAGCAGAAGCAGTGGCGTCACCCCGGTTGCCAGTATATCGTTAGATTGTTGTAGCATCAATTATGGACTTCATCCCAAATGAATGCATTTATTTTGTTTCGTTAAATGTAGGGCTGTCAAATTTACCACGCTAACCGGCGGGTGTTTTTTTTTTTTTTTTTTAATCACGTGAAAATATTTATCGCAATTAACACATTCGCAGAACAACTCATTCACGCATTGCCGCAAACAGCCTACAATGGCGCCGTTTTACTTACATACACAGATAGGAGGCAGTGTCAAGTGAGTGGAGTAGATACAAGCATTCATTGAGGCCGTACTTTTAATTGGCAAAAACTTTGTCATCTCTCCCACAGCAACTATAAATATTGTAGTAAGCGACGTGGGGAAGAATGACAGGAGTTGGTCTTTTTCTTAACACCCTGTAGTGTGCCCAACGCAGAGAAGATATAGCATTTGCAGCCACCACACACAGTCATGGTTACACCACTTCCCATCATGCATTTGGGCAGAACAGTTAAGTCGCTACAGTATCATTTACTGAAAGCTCAACAAATACACTAGATGGCAATATTTAGTCACAATGTACAAACTCACATTTATCCTTTAAGAGTTACAAGTCTTTCTATCCGTGGATCCCTTTCACAGAAAGAATGTTAATAATGTTAAGGCCATCTTGTGGATTTATTGTTATAACAAACAAATACAGTACATATTTGTATGTGTTTAATTTGACAAATTGTCTTTCCATTCCAACAATAATTTACAGAAAAATATGGCATATTTTAGAGATGGTTTGAATTGCAATTAATTACAATTAATTAATTTTTAAGCTGTGATTAACTTGATTAAAAATTTTAACCGTTTGACAGCCCTAGTTAAATGTACACCTTATGCCTAATATATACATAAAACAATAAAACAGAATTGTTGTGGAACTCAAAATGTTGACTGGACAGTTATGGACTATGCATATTAAACTATTAGTAACATCAAATATTACACAATACACCAAAGTATATCAGTAGCCGTGTCCTTAAGTCTTTCTGATAGTTTTCCCCTGACCTCTATGTTTGACAGCCCTAGTTAAATGTACACCTTATGCCTAATATATACATAAAACAATAAAACAGAATTGTTGTGGAACTCAAAATGTTGACTGGACAGTTATGGACTATGCATATTAAACTATTAGTAACATCAAATATTACACAATACACCAAAGTATATCAGTAGCCGTGTCCTTAAGTCTTTCTGATAGTTTTCCCCTGACCTTTTTACTGCAATAATATAATGAAAACCTGAAATTATGGTTTTTAGTTTTGGCCAACCCAAGATTTTAAGTGGCCCCATCTGAAAAATTTCTGGAGGCACCACTGAGCAGAAGTGTTTTAAAATGTAATTCAGTAAATTAATTCCAACCAAATTTATTTAAATCTGAGTAAAATGATTTTAAAAAAAAAATACAACACAAATTACAAGTGACACAAAAAAAAAACTACTGTACTTAGTTACAGTAACAAGAGTAAATGTAATCCATTACTTTCCATCCCTGGTTTGATGTGATGTAAAATCCACCTTGTGTAAACCTGAGTGCTTAGAACAGCGTGCCATTGGTCTGCTGGAATGTAGACAAATGGAAACGGTACCTCCTATACTAGTATCTGCACTAGCAATCTGATGAAGAACAGATTATGCAACTGCATAAAATGCTTTACATAACTGGGGATGGTTATGTGCTTGTCTGAACAAACCTTTTGTTCCCAAATTAAATACTTCATATGAGCCAACCATTTTCAGTTGACGCCATTAAGCAGCTGGCACATTACAAAATATTTATCTAAGCATGATGCTCATCTCCACATGGGAAAATACAAGCATGTTTCTCCATCAGTGAAACTGCGTGTTTGAGTGCGCTGATTGGGAGCCATTATTTGTCCTCATTAAGATGACGGGCAAGCTGGAGCGGACTTTGGGCAAGGGGTGCGGTACACACTGGGCCAGTTGCCAATCAATTGCAACCATCAAATATGTTTTATCAGTTTTGCTAACATGGTGTGCCTGTTTGACCTTGTATAGGGAACTTATTCAACTCATTGGCTGTCATTGACAGTGTTTGACATCTAATCCATTTTGACTGGGAGGGCCGAATAAATATTCGAGTAAACAAAGTCATTTGAAACTCCCAGTCGAAATGAATTAGACGTCTAGCGCCGTCAATGGCAGCCAATGAGTTGACAAGGCAGTGATCTGAAAATTACCCAAATTTAATAGGAAGTGACATAAAATCTACAGGAAGTGACCTACTGGACTGCAAAGAGTTTTTCCCTGACATTACATTTTGTAAGTAGTGGTCTTGGTTGTCTTGCATTAACTTAATTTTGTTTTTGTCCTGGGTGCATTTCATAACCCAACCCATGTCCCCTCCTCAAACGATAAAAAAGCGTTGCGTTGGCAACGGTGTGACGTGTTTCAAAGGCTAAAAATAGAATCAAAGCGAGAAAAGCAGGTCTGATCAAAGCTCTTGGCTTGTTCCATACATGTGCTCTCTCCTTCTTTTCAAATGTTTTTCTGTGCACAACAGGCTAACAACACTGTGACTGAAAGCATGATGCGATAGCAAGCTGTTAGGAGTATGCACGGTTGTAGTCAACCTTAAAACACCTGAAATGTGCATGCCCTGGCAACCAGTAAGCTATGCATGTAGCTCACGTAGTCTACTTGTTATGAAATTGAACCCCAAGTCTAGCAAAATGAGTCATGTGCTATTTATAGCTAGACCAATACATCTGGGCTGTGCATAATGGGGGCTTGACACTGTGTCTATGATGTGAGGTAACTGCATAGATATATATTTTTTTCTATTTTCTATTAGTATACACCTCTTTTTTTTATTGTTTTTTTCCAACTTCATAAACAATCATGTCAATATTGCAAAATGCATATTTCCATTTATATAATCCTTAACTCATTAACTAACATTGACGATGATAGAAATCAGATCCATTTCAACTGGAATGCCTGGCATTGAGTGATCATGTTTCACTGCCATTGACAGCGATAGACGTCCAATCCAATTAGACTGGGATCAAACGAGCCATCCACTAAGGTGTAATCAGATTTAGAATTTGGAAATGTTTGCTAAAGATGACAGATAAGTGCATGTCCATCAAGCCTATTTCTACCCCAAAATAGATCAGCAGGGAAGTCTTTGGTAAAGGGCAAAAGATTGTCTGACACAGTTAACTGTTCACAGGCATAAGGTCAGTGCCATTAATAACTTTCATTTCACTGTTGTTGGTACAAACTGTTCTTGACTAACTTCAACACTACAGTGTTTTGTTTTGATACCTCTTCTGTTTCCCCTTCGCGCCTTGTTTACCTCATAATAATGGAGCTTATCAAATGTGCTGCAGGAACTCAGTGTGCACACTACACAGCAGCAAAGTAGAAGTTGGCCTACTTTATATGGGCCGCATTGGGTTACCTAATGTGATAACACTCTGTGGCATTTTTGAGCTGCAGCCAGATTTTCTGTTATGCCAATGTTGTGCCAATGATAGATGCAAACTTGTACAACCTGTCCCAAAGTTCATAGCCAATATTGCTTTCGTTCCTTACACAGTGTTCCTTGTTACATATTTTCATGTCGTTTTCATCATCAAAAGTCTTAAAGTGATTGTTTTCTTTCATGCTCAGAGATGGTAAATGGTAAATGGTGTTATACTTATATAGTGCTTTTCCACCTTTCAAGGCGCTCAAAGCGCTTTACACTATCTCGCCATGTGCTCGGCAACTATTACTGAATTAGTATTATTTAGTGTTATTCAATACTTGAACTCTCTTAAACACTGTTTATAAGTACTTCACATTTAAGTTACTCATTAGCTGCCATTGACGGCAATAGACATCTAATCTATTTTACATGCGAGCAAACCGGGCAGCTGCGGACCCTCCCAGTTGAAATGGATTGGATGTCTACTAGTGAGAAACTAATTCAGGTCACAGCAGAAGGATGAAAAGAGCAACATAAATGGACATCAATCATAGTCAAAGACACTGCAACCAGCTAATAAACCTCTTATAAATTTTTGTGTGGCATTTTTTTCAGTGAAGACAAGACGCTCTCTGCAGGTTTATCTCCCTTCCTTCTCCACATAGGTGAAAATTACAAGGTCAAACTTTCCATTAGTTGTTTGGCTAAAATGTCAAGAATTCTTGCTTAATTGTATCACTTAAACTACCTTGTAATATTTAGATAATATCTTAACATGAGTTAACATCTAAACATCACAAGCAACTTTCATTTAAGCATCAAGTTAACACGATACAATAATAACCTAATAATACTTTGTCAAAATTACTGTCACTATAACAATAGCCTCATAATTAGCTTTTCCTGATCCCCTGTCACCAAATGTAGATTAAAACCGAGTTTAAAAAACGGCCTGCCAAAGACATAAGGCAGCGTTTCCACACCCTTTTCTAAAGAAGTCTGATGCAACAGCACTTTCAAAAGTAGAAGTGTAACGTTTATTTCATAAGGCAACCAAATCTGTGATGTAACTCACTTCCTGTTGCATAAACCAAACAGTCACTTTTAACCTGAAGATTTTTTTCCCTCTCAAGAAAACAGTGCTGTATTCACTAAAAATGGAAACAAGGTCACAAAGCATTTCAATGATTTTTAGTACGTTCATTTAAGGGCGCTAGACGTAAAATTCATTTGTACCGGTATGGCCGAATGAACTAATGTTTCTTTGTTTCTTTTTTTGTTTATGCCTTCCACTCATTGAACTCATTGGCTGCCATGAATTGGGATGTCTAGCGCCGTCAGTGGCACTGAAAGATGAGCATTTCCAGTTTTAATGAATTGGATGTCTACCATTGTTGATGACAGGCAATTAGTTAACCCTTTAAAACCGGACGTGTCGGCGGCAACACTTTTACGCATATCATCTTTGAAGCATTGTCACGCTGTAATTACGTCACCCACGTGCCACTGGTTGGTCTCATTTAAAAGTGCGGAAGTAGAGGTGCCATGCCCGTTTTTGCTTGAAGTCGATCAACCAAGTAAAACGGGAGACAATGTCATTTGAGTTTTATAGTTTTATTGCCCACATAAATAAGCATTAAAACGCTGCATGGAACATGTGTTTATGTCCATATTTCCATAATTTCTTGTCCTTTTTCAAAACTGAAAGCACCACGAAAGACCACATACCCCAGGAGCCGTTGTGAGGTCACGACGGATGGACGTAATGTGAACATTTTTAATAAACTGCCGAGCGAGGCGCCACCTAAGGAGAAGGAGGCGAAGTAGCCCAGTTGGATTGAGTGAGCGACTTTGAAATGTGCGGAATTAATCAAAAACTAAATTTAGCGCAAGCTAATGCATTATTTCATCAACCCTAGGAAGATGATGGACCAGATTTGTTGTTGTTTTCTTCGGAGGAGTCGGCGAGTTGGGAAGAGTGACAGGCTGACAGCGCAAAAGGCGGAAGCGTGGGCTGTGTGACGTAGTGTATGATGTGGCCCTTTGTCTTGTTCAAGGGGAAATACAATGCAAGTGGCATTCCTGAAAAAATTGAACGGAACTAATTTATTGTCAATATTTTTTAAAATACTTTTTTTCCATGTCATATTTGATTTTTGTTTCAACATCAATCCTTTCGATTTGTATAAAGACGTGTGTTCAAGACGCTTGATTGCATGTACAGTGGGGAGAACAAGTATTTGATACACAGTCAATTGGAAAACCCATTGGCAGTGTATCAAATACTTGTTCTCCCCACTGTATATACTTTTGATAAGGTGATGGGTGCAATACCTAACCTCACAAAGAGAAAAATATGTTCCAAACCCTTTTTGTGTTAGATGATATATATGTACTTATGTACTGGACTGTCTCAGAAAATTAGAATACACAATATTCTAATTTTCTGAGACAGTCCTGTATATTGTTCTATGTAAAGGACGTCAGCCAAGGTCGGCCCCCCACATTTTTACCACGCCAAATCTGGTCCCCTTTGCAAAAAGTTTGGACACCCCTGCTTTAAATGGTGGATTAATGTACAGGACTGTCTCAGAAAATTAGAATATTGTGTATTCTAATTTTCTGAGACAGTCCAGTATATATTTACAGTGCCTTGCAAAAGTATTCGGCCCCCTTGAATCTTGCAACCTTTCGCCACATTTCAGGCTTCAAACATAAAGATATGAAATGTTATTTTTTTGTCAAGAATCAACAACCAGTGGGACACAATCGTGAAGTGGAACAACATTTATTGGATAATTTAAACTTTTTTAACAAATAAAAAACTGAAAAGTGGGGCGTGCAATATTATTCGGCCCCTTTACTTTCAGTGCAGCAAACTCACTCCAAAAGTTCAGTGAGGATCTCTGAATGATCCAATGTTGTCCTAATTGACCGATGATGATAAATAGAATCCACCTGTGTGTAATCAAGTCTCCGTATAAATGCACCTGCTCTGTGATAGTCTCAGGGTTCTGTTTAAAGTGCAGAGAGCATTATGAAAACCAAGGAACACACCAGGCAGGTCCGAGATACTGTTGTGGAGAAGTTTAAAGCCGGATTTGGATACAAAAAGATTTCCCAAGCTTTAAACATCTCAAGGAGCACTGTGCAAGCCATCATATTGAAATGGAAGGGGCATCAGACCACTGCAAATCTACCAAGACCCGGCCGTCCTTCCAAACTTTCTTCTCAAACAAGGAGAAAACTGATCAGAGATGCAGCCAAGAGGCCCATGATCACTCTGGATGAACTGCAGAGATCTACAGCTGAGGTGGGAGAGTCTGTCCATAGGACAACAATCAGTCGTACACTGCACAAATCTGGCCTTTATGGAAGAGTGGCAAGAAAAAAGCCATTTCTCAAAGATATCCATAAAAAGTCTCGTTTAAAGTTTGCCACAAGCCACCTGGGAGACACACCAAACATGTGGAAGAAGGTGCTCTGGTCAGATGAAACCAAAATTGAACTTTTTGGCCACAATGCAAAACGATATGTTTGGCGTAAAAGCAACACAGCTCATCACCCTGAACACACCATCCCCATTGTCAAACATGGTGGTGGCAGCATCATGGTTTGGGCCTGCTTTTCTTCAGCAGGGACAGGGAAGATGGTTAAAATTGACGGGAAGATGGATGCAGCCAAATACAGGAACATTCTGGAAGAAAACCTGTTGGCATCTGCACAAGACCTGAGACTGGGACGGAGATTTATCTTCCAACAGGACAATGATCCAAAACATAAAGCCAAATCTACAATGGAATGGTTCAAAAATAAACGTATCCAGGTGTTAGAATGGCCAAGTCAAAGTCCAGACCTGAATCCAATCGAGAATCTGTGGAAAGAGCTGAAGACTGCTGTTCACAAACACTCTCCATCCAACCTCACTGAGCTCGAGCTGTTTTGCAAGGAAGAATGGGCAAGAATGTCAGTCTCTCGATGTGCAAAACTGATAGAAACATACCCCAAGCGACTTGCAGCTGTAATTGGAGCAAAAGGTGGCGCTACAAAGTATTAACGCAAGGGGGCCGAATAATATTGCACGCCCCACTTTTCAGTTTTTTATTTGTTAAAAAACGTTTAAATTATCCAATAAATTTTGTTCCACTTCACGATTGTGTCCCACTTGTTGTTGATTCTTGACAAAAAATTAAAATTTTATATCTTTATGTTTGAAGCCTGAAATGTGGCGAAAGGTTGCAAGGTTCAAGGGGGCCGAATACTTTTGCAAGGCACTGTATATATTCACTATTTTTGCACTATCGGTCTACTGCATGGGTGTCCAAACCTGTCCGCAAGGGCCGCTGTGGGTCCTGGTTTTTGTTCCTACCAATCGAGCACAGACAGTTTAACCAATGAAGTTTGTGCTAAAACAAGCAGCACCTGACTGCAATCAACTGATTACACTTCTAAGACACCAGATTGGTGAAAAGATGCCATCTTGTTTTGTAGGAATGAAATCCAGCACCCACTGCGGCCCTATGTGAAATAGTTTGGACACCACTGGTCTACTGTATATAACCTGTTTTGACCATAGTATGTCTAAAGGCCAAAAACGCCTATGATCATACCTGCTGTTTGTGTTGAATTGTCAAATATAAAACTATTCAATCTTAATTTCTTCTGTTGAATGTTTATCCTAATAAGCTGAATAAATATTATCAAGCTTCAAAACAGTTTGATTGTCAATGGGACATCGATATTAAAAAATTTTGACAAATGATTTTGGAATTTTTGTCTTTTTGGTCCCATAATGTTGCTAATAATTGGTCAGTTAAGAAAACAACAGTTTGGACATGAAAGTAATAGTGTCCTGAAAAAAGGAACCCAAACCAGGCATTTGTGAAGATTTTTTCTTTGAAATATAAAGGCAACATCAAAGGCATGCAAAGTCGGACAAAATAGGCTCAGGTGTTAAAGGGTTAAATACTATGAAATTTAAAAATGAATAAATGAACTTTAGCAATTAACAAAGTACGCAGTATTTCTCTTATTATAGATGTCCAATCACATTTTCATCGTTCTGCTGTGAACTGAATTGAGTTTGTCATTAGAAGACGTCATGTGGACATCTACGTATTACCGTGAATTGCAGCCAGTGAGTTCATTTTATCATTATTTATTTTTATATAAATATAGCAATTATTTATACTTTTATGTATTGATTAAATTAAACCAATATAATTGAGACCAGGTGTCTACATATGAGAACGAGACATTTAGGGTTATGTAGGTCACAATATTAATATTGCGGGCTACAAGACCCAACATTGTTTTTTGTTTTTTTTAATTATCAAAAATAATCACTTGCCCAATAAAAGGTTAATTGTAAAATCGTTTTGTGCTATACTGTATATGTATGTATATTTATAAATGTTTTTTTAATTAAAGTTTATTAATAACAAATACAAATATACAAACATAGGGTGAGACAATTCACATGCAATCAACAATTTACAACAACAACAACAAAAATAATAAATAAAAGGGTTGGGGTTATTTTCAACACAAGCTGTATAGTTTCCAACATCTTTTGGTCCTTAAAGCCTTAGGGTTCAAAGAGGAACTTAAAACGTCCAAATATAAAACAACATTTTTCATAAAAAATGAAAATTTTGTCTTTGATTCACACATTTTAAACCGTAAATGTGACATTTTGCTGAAATTAAATAAGATTTATAACATATCTTTTATTAATTTCTGGTTCTTCAATATTGGATAGGCTAAACACAATATGTCTAAAAATAATGGCTCAACTTTGGAGTTGATCAAGTTGTTCAGGTCAACCCAAAAGATCTAAGAGTAAGTAAATTCCCAAAACAAATGGGAAAGAGTTTCCTCTGCATTTGCACAAAAAGAACATAACGTATCAATATTAATTATAAATTTTATCATTGTTGTCTTTACAGGTTAACACTTGTGAAGAATTTTGAGCAAGGGCGTAGGTTTGCATAGGGACGGTAGGCACATAACACTACCAACTTTTCAGGATGCTCAAATTGTCCCCACCAACTTTTAAGCAACTTTATTTGCATTATATAATGACTTCAGTTATACAGGTAATTTAGAAAAACCCACCTCCTTAAAACTGGGGGGGCTAATTCCCTTGTTTTCAGTGCAAATCTACTAATAAGTGAAATTATTCGCCAGTGCTTCAAGTAAATTTTACTCAGATTTCGTGAAATAACAAGATAGCCAGCAGAAACTAAGTTTAGTATTTTTAATCTTAAAAAAACATGTCAGAAATGTTCTTAATTCAAGAATGGATATTGTTCAAAACCTTATTTGAAAGCATTTTTCTTGAATTAGGTGAGACATGACCTACTTTTAGATAAATGGGCTTAACAGAACAAATAGTAATATTTACTTAAAGTAAATGGAAGAATCTGATAACTAGTCTTTAACACTCAAAACAAGATGGAGAAAATTATTCGACTAGATTTAAGGAAAATGATCAGATTAACATGTTTTTAAAATTGCAGTGTGAAAGTTAGTATAAGTCATTACAGATTTATTTTGCATTAATCATTTAGCCTATCAATTAATTAGGTTGATATTGGTGAGAAATGTAGCCCTGATCCCCGTCCATAAATCATTCCAATAATAAATTATTACATTAAATTATTAATTATTCCAATAATAAATTACTGCAGGTTTGGAAACTATCTCCCTTTGAAGAAGTCGTCTCACACAATGGTTTGAGGCTGCCGCTTCAGAGCTTAATATTGCACATTTATAAACAATGAACAAAGACTTTGAATCAAAGATTGGAAAGTTAACAATTTGTACCTTGCTTTGTGCTGTATTGCAGTGTCGTAACATTGCTTCATGACGCGTTTAGCCCAGAGGGGGAGGAGTCAATGAGGTCAGATGACGACGGCATCTGCTATTTGCGGCAACCGTCCGGAGCTTTCCTCTGCACGGGCCGGGTGGGGGAGGGCTTATGAGAGTGGTCATTCTGGAAGGCGGTCCCAGAGCGTCCAATTTGCACACAAACAGGGCCCCGGCTGGTTCATGCGAGGATAGACACCGTCCCAAGCTGAACTCCGTGTTACAAATAAGGGGCTGCGCTCGTCCAAGTGGAGCAGAGTGAAGAACAGCACGGCTGATAATATTAAGTAACATAATAGAGCAGATAGCATCTGGCGCGACCGCATACGGACTGAGAGTACATCTTCCATTACAGGTACTATTTCTACTTGTGGTAGTATTATTATTGGAGTAATTATTGTGATGTCTTTTATTATACACCCACACTTTTCTCTTTGTAGGTCAGGGTTTGCGGACATGAATAATTAACAACTTATTTTATATGAAAGAAAAAATCTGTAGCAGATGCTCCAAAATGATTGTATTGAAAACGAAATGCATTCGCGTGTTATCTCTAAAAATATGTTAATACGTAGGGAATGCCGCTCTGAATGAAGTAAAATGCTTTATAGTCCTTTCTCGTCTGGACACTTTGAACAGCGTGTTCCCGTCAGAAGTGGGTCGGTCGTACTGTTGGCGGAAGACCGCAATTCCAATCTATTTAACTCATTGACTGCCGTTGACGGGGATAGACGTCTAATCCAATTTGACTGGACATCTATCGCCGTCAATGGAAGTTTAACATGAGTAAATGGATTTGATGCCTGTGTCAGTCATGTAAGTGAATGACTTAAAGTGCGCTACGCAATGCATATAAGACTGTGCGCTTTCTAGAAGTATTCCATTTATGAGTTGGGTGAAATGAAAATGTAGGTCAAAGTCAAACAGGATTTTACAATCACTAAAGCATCAAGGTATTACGCCATATTAGACGTTACAACATATTGATCACATATTATATGGTACAAGTTGCCCCAGTTAAACGGCAGTAGTGTAATAGGGTTACGTAATATTGTGTTGTAATGGCTCTTGCGTAACCATTAAATCCCTTCATTGTGTCTCCCTGTCCAATAGGTGGCACTGTTGCTACAGGGAACCTGAGATCTGACTTGCTTCTCCTGTCTCAATGTATGAGGAAGTTTCCAAGGCAATGAGGGTGCAGCAGGATGTAGCTATGCTCCATACGGTGGAGTCCACAGGAGAAAGAGAGGGAGTGCCTTTATCCTTTCCAGATGATACCATGTCTGTCTTGACCTCCAACAACCTGCTGGCACGCTCACTGCTGGGCCGTACGGCTGCAGTCAAGCGTAAAGAAAGTCCCTCGTCCAGCATCCGACGCAAGCGTGAGTTCATCCCGCTTGAAAAGAAAGATGAAGGCTACTGGGATAAAAGGAAGAAGAACAACGAGGCAGCAAAGCGTTCACGAGAAAAGCGACGTGTGAACGACATGGTTTTGGAGAGTCGCGTGCTGGCCCTCCTGGAGGAGAACGCTCGCCTCAGGGCCGAGCTGTTGGCTCTCAAGTTTCGGTTTGGTCTGGTGAAAGACCCCTCCAATGCGTCCATTCTTCCACTCGCCGCAGTTCCTCCACACAATCCGAGTGTGTCCTCCCACTATTATCTCCTCAACTCCTCATCCTCACACACCAACAACCAGACAGGTCAGGCCTGTGTGCGAGGCTCCCGGGATGGCGGCAACCTGTCAGAAGACTCGGGGTTCTCCACTCCAGGCGGGTCCAGTGTTGGGAGCCCTGTCTACTTTGAAGACCGGTTAAGTGACCATGAGAAATCCTCACCACACAGAGCAGAGGAAATGACCTTGGACCTCTACCACTCACCTGCTGATGCCCACCACACCAAGGCAGACCAAGCCGAGGCTATGAAGAACCTACCCCATAAGCTGCGTTTCAAGACCCCCGGAAACAGTGAGGTGTGCGATGCGCTAGGGGATCCCAGCAGTACTCGGCGCAGCCCTGCACCTCCTACATCAGAGGGTCTGCGAGAGACCCCTAAAGGCCATGAACTGCTTGGGTGCGAAACAGGAGAGGGCCACTCAGGCCCGTGGCTTCCTCTGCAGGGCGATGGAGGCAGGAGGGGCAAACAGTCTCCCCAGTATGTCACCTCACCTTCAAACTTCAGCCTGCAGTCTCCTGCTCAAGAAGACACAGAAGTCAAATGTCAGCACGAAAACAATTACCTGAAGTCTCAGCTGAGCTCTTTGAGCAAAGAGGTGGCTCAGTTGAAGAAACTTTTCACAGAGCAGCTCATGGCCAATGTCAACTAATAAGCTCTCTTCAGATTTTGTGAAAGAGTATACTTTGCCCTTCGCACTGAAACCTCTAAAAATGTGATGTTTTGTTTTTTAAAGACTGTATTTTTAGTAATAAATGTATGTACAGTATATTTCTCTTGTCGTCTGCTGTCAAGGTTGCACGTCTCGTCATTGAGATTTCCAGTGTCAGTTTTGCCAAGGATATCGCATAATTGACATAAAAAAATGTGCAATTGCCACATTACCACAAGAGAGCTGTAAAGTAATAGCTTCATTGTTTTGGTCTGATCACAAAAAGGAAAATACTATTGAATTATTTTCAAATAACAGAGGACAGAAAAATCCTCAAATAGGTGAATTTTGCTAATGGTTACCGTAATGGGCGAAGGTTGCCTGTACATTTATTTCAATATTCCAATGCACTGTAACAACCAAAGACTGCAAATAATGTCACAACCTGAAATATTTTCAGCAAAATATTTGTAGTTTTGACTTCATACGAAAAGGCGTTCTACTGTTGAGGTATTTTAGGTTGGAAGGTAGCAGGCACGAATTAAATTGAGGTGAAAACTCAAAAACATGGTGTTTCCTTCAATGTATTGGTTGATGTTTATCCACTCTTAGGTCTACTGTGTGTTTATTTTCAGGAAAAGCCTCTAATAGGGCACAGTTACTGCCTGTTGTCCTTTTCTCTGTTCGTGCTGAGTTTGAATAGTGTCTGTATATTTTTATTTCAACTAAAATAAAACTATGACAAGTCCGTATATCTGAATTCATGACTTATTAGTCTATCAAATATATCTTAAAACTCCACTGTGTTGTGAAGAAAAGTAAAATAAGTTTCTCACAATACCGTAACTCGTTGGATGCCATTAACGGCGATGGGCGTCCAATCCATTTGAAGTGGGAGGGCTGATTCCCACTAAAAAAATAGACTTCTAACCAGTGACTAACTCATTTAAATCCAAAACAAGGCTGAAAAGAGCCTCATGACAGAACACATTGGACGTCTAATTGCAAACTTGTTTAGTTTTTTTTAAGTGAGTTGTCCAGCAGGGGGTAGCAAAGATCGTATCATCGAGGGTCACCGTCCATTCAATCTTTAATCAGTAGAGGATTTAATTTTATTATGCTAACAAGGTATTTGACTTGTTGATACTTTAAATTTAGAAACTTCATTCGTATTTTTGATCTTTTGCTAATAAGAAAAAGTCAATATGTACTGCAGGAATGACGCACTGAGAGATGTTTTCACTAGAATGTTATACTTTGACTTCGATTCTAATTATGGCTAAGTATACAGTAAGAGTACACACCTTGAAATTTTCACCAGATAATCCTAAATGTGGCCATAAATATGTTTGAAAATTATTTTACATTTGAAAACATAATTTTCTGTAAACTATACAATATTTTGGTGAGTGTAATGGTAAAGAGCCGCTATGCGACAGATGCTGCAGCAGTGAAATGGGATGGAGAAATGAGTGTGATTTAATGAAGCTACTGCAATATGTTACTACTCACATCTACGTAACTCTCACAACCCCCTCTTTCCCCCAATCTGTTGCCCCCACAGCCACTGCCATCCTTTTTCAGTGAAAGGATAAAGCCTGTTGCCAGGCAGGCAGTGCGACAGTTGCCATAGGAACGCTTGCAGACAGAGCTGGGGGGCTGCTAGGGCGGGGATAAGGATGGGGTGAAAAAAGAAACGAACGATGCAGAGACAGAGAGAGAATGTATGTTTTTATGGGGGAAGGGCATCCATGTTCACAGCCAATGCTTTAGCTCCTTGAGTGTTATTTTTCTCCTTTATCCATGGAGGGAAACAAAGAGTAGCGTTTTAAGATGGTCCCTTTCAATTCCCAAAATGTAAATATCCACAATCTAAAAGAAAAAAAAAAGGTATAGACAGGTTACTGGGTGAATTTCACTTTCACACTCATAAATGAAGTCCAGTCTCTAATATTTCAAATTCATATCTTATGAGCAAACACAATTCCTGGAGCTGATTTTTATGATGATCAAATTAAACAAAGGGTACAGTGTGTTCCTAATTATCGTGCAGCTAGACTTTGAATCAAATAAAAATCAGAGCTTGACTTTAAAGGGTGTTTTTTGCTGTGTTTTTTCTCCGGTCTGTTTAGGTCCCTGGTACTGTAGAAATGTCAGAGAGGTTGGATCATTAATTCGTTTCCAGGTCAACCTTTCTGCTAATGAAAAATACAACATAATGGTGAGCACATGGCTTTATTTATTTATTCATTCATTCATTCATTCATTTAACAGGTCTTCCACCTGTATCTGCGAGATCAGCACAAAAGCAAATCCAGCATAGGTGTTCACCAGCATTGCTAGATTTGGCACCAGTAGCCATTTCTTTTCTGAACTGCTTTTCTTTATTAACTCATTGGTTGCCATTGTTAAGAGCACATCATTCAACCGCTGCTAACCCCCCAGTTAAATTGGCTTGGACGTCTATCGCCGTCATTGACAGTGAAACTTGAATACTCAATGCCAACCATCTCAGTTTAAATGGATTTGATGTATCATTGACATTGACAGTGAATGAGTTCTCAGGTGAGTTGGACTTAGAAGACTTAGACTTAGAAGTGACCACGATGCAGCTGAGAAGAAAATGAAAATGGCTTGAAAAAGATTTGCTGCCTAAAAACATGAAGAACATTTCAATACCCTTGTGAAAATAATGAAAACAACAATACAATCATCTTACTTTGGAGGGAAAAAATCAGCAAGTACCTTTGGCCACTCTATGTGAGTTTTCTTTTTTGGCAAATTACTTTTTCCTCTCATATGTCAGTTAAAAAATCTAAGATTACAAATTGTGCGCATGAATGAATATTAATGTGCATGTTTGTTTGTTCATAGGCTGTAAGTTACTGACAACCAAACCAGGTTGTACCCCACCTCGTGTCCAATGTAATCATGGGGAAAGAGGGTCACACTTACCAGATCTGTCTCATCCCAATGCACTGTGTGGACCACCCACCCCTGCAATGCAGCCGTGTTTGATAGCCAGTCAACTATTTGGGACACCATAAAGTCCAATTCCTCGGTCGAACAATGTCGAGTTGTTGCACCATAGCGACTCAATTTCCGCACGTCAAGCTTGCCAGCATGTTAGACATTCTCGCTTGTAATCAAGCTGGATCACAACATGTGCTTCAATAGCAGACGGGTTATTCAACACTATGTGGAGAAACACAAGGGAAACATTGAATGTGACAGGCTCAATCAGATTAACCTTGGAACAGTCAATGCGTTACTATTGTAAAAGGATCATCCATTCATTTCACGAGCCTTTCTCTGTGCATTGTGCCTGCTTTGGTTACATTTAGTACCTGTTCCTTCAGTGGGGACTTACTTCACTTGATTCACATCACCATGTTTAGAAACTAAATAAAAATTATCCAAAAAGTGCAATACAGCAGCGTACAACTGTGCAAAGTAACATCATCTGGAACAGTTCTGATTCAGTTTTCATATAATTATATGACAGAAACATTAAATGTAACTAAAATATATCACACTCACTGGTGTTCTGATTATCAAATGTATTTGGTAATCTAGTGTTTAATAAAAGGCAAATCAGAAAGTAAACACTCTGTTTTGCTTTGCCCAGCAAATCGGAGAATAGAAAAATGCTGACGTTATCGAGAGCAAGCATGTATTCCATCAGCCAGAACTAAGGGCATGGGTTTGGTCTCAATATTGGTAGGGACGATATAACAGCATAACCCGCATGTACACTTTTTTGCTGGGGACGGGACATTAATATAACCAAACAGCTTGGGTGAACGGGGGTCAGGGCTACATTTCTCACCAATATGAACCGAACGACATATTAGCTAAATAATTAATGCAAAATAAATCTGTATTGGCTTATACGAACTCTCACACTTGCTGTGAATTGGACTGAGTTTATCACTGCCATCCCACCCTCTTCAACAGATTGGACGTCTATGGCCGTCTGTGGCAGCCAATGAGTTAATTTTGGAGCTTTTCAAGTAATGGGCTTTTCAAGTCATTTCCTGTTGGTTTTCGGCCATTCCCTTTTCCTTTTGGGGCATTTACAGTTCACTTCCTGTTTATTTTGGGAGTACTTACCAATTTCGCGTCATTTCCTATTGATTTTCGGTCACTTCTTTTAACGTTAATGGTAGAAAACATACAGGAGGATCTTCCTCTCAAAGCAGCTTCCTCCTCGAGTTCAAAAAATTCACACAGATTAATGTCACGTTAACTCTGATGCAGGCCGGATTTTCAGTAGCAAAATTAGTGGTGTGTTCCTCACCTTCACAACATTGACGTCTTTTTACATTTTTTACAGTGGCTGCTGCTGGCGGGAATTGTTTTTTTTTTTTTTTTTTAATATCCGTCATCTTGGAAGGGGGCGGAGGAGTCATCAGTCAATCAAACATGCGTTTGAGGGGGGGGAAATGGAGTGGCACATTCAGCAAGTGAAGAGTCTGAACATAATAAAAGTACTGTAATTTACTTAATAATGGTAGGGTCATTTCTATCCTTACAACATATGGGTAGACAATCTAAATTACCTATATAACTGAAGTCATTATATAATGCAATTAAAGCTGCTTAAAAGTTCGTGGGGACAATTTGGGCATCCTGAAAAGTTGGTAGTGTTATGTCCCTGCCGTCCCTATGCAAACCTACTCCCTTGGCCAGAACTAATAATTCCTAAGATGATGGCCAGAATACTTTCCAGTAATGTAATTTGGGGGGTGGGGGGGGGGGGGATTCTAACAACCACATACACGCTGTGGAAATAGTGCAGTCGCGAAACATGCGAAAAAACTTAGACAATAGATTAAATTGATAGTTTCTTGGAACTCTGTTAGCATTTGGGTTGTAAATGTAGGTCAGTGTCACTGGTAGGGTTTTGGCCAGCGGAAAAGGTCCTGCTGGCGCTGACGCCCCATCACTGCTGAAGTAATGTCACACATAAACGGGTCAACGCTCGAATTTATATTGAACAGTGCAACTACAGGTCAGTGGAAAAATGAAGAATGAAGTGGAATCTCACTCAAGTCAAACACTGTACAAATGTCTAAGTATGAGTGTATTTATCCTTAGTTTTCTGATGCACTGATTGTTAAAAGCTATTGGTGAAGTCACCGGAAGTCAAGTTTGCATAATGTATGTAGAATGAAGAATATTGTAGTCATGTATGATAGAAAAATGCTCGAAACGTCCCCGGTACGTGAGCAACTCGCGTGTTTTGGGACCGAGCGTGGGCCAAACTGCCAAGGTGTCTGCACATTCGAGCGGTGTTTCGAGATGTGTGAGGGAAAGTTGATTTGTGTACATCCACGAATGAATGTGAGTACTTTTCCTTCTTTCTCAAGGATATCAGTGATAGTTTGGACCCCCTACATGCGCGGCCGTTTCGTAGCTTTCGTTGCAACGGCTGGCAGTCATCACTCCAAGTTGGCAAGCATTGTTTACATGATATTCGTGTTGCACATTTATGCCATGAGGTGACGTGTTCGTTTTGCATCACTGGGATGTGTTGTCAGTCTGATTGAGTGTAAAGTGCTTAGTTGCCGCCACGTTGTGTGGCCAAATTGACCGCGTGTGTGTACGGCGTACTTCCGGGTTGTGCACGCGTATCTGCGCCCGCCCCCATCTTTATGTTTATTGCACTGTGCAATTCATATGTGTGTTGTTGATTATTGTGCAGTCAATTTGCATTGTTTTACATTGGCACTGATATGCTGTTAACCCGACGTTCAGAATTTTTGACATTAGGCTTAATTTTCAAGTTAGCGTCGGTTTAATTAGTCGGTGGAGTTGATTTCAACAAATTCCATGCAGTTTGTCAGTTATTTGTTAGTTTCAGGGCTCCGGAGTGGCAAAGCAAGCGCTAGTCAATGGTGGTTGAAATCAACTCCATCGACTTATTAAACCCCCGCTAACTTGAAGATTAATCCTTATGTCAAAAAATTCTGATCTCTCGCTTTAAATTCAATTATTGGTAAGTCAATTCCATGCGATGACATTTTTCAGGTGACATTCTTAAAGTGAGAACAGGGCCGGCCCAGGCCATTTGGTGGACCTAAGCAAAATGATGCCAAGGGGCCCATATTTTTAGCCCACCATTTCGTCACAGTGCACTGTGAAACCCATACATGCAAACCAACCCATACGTCCATATTTTGTATATTAATCAGATTTTGTTGCACTGCATACTTCAAACTTCTCACCCCAAATGATTTTCAGTACTTATAGTAAATGGCGCCAAACCTTTTTATTTTATTTTATTTGTTTGTTTGTTTGTTCATCTATTTATTTATATATCTGTTTATTTATTCTTCTATTTTTATACATCACGTGTTTCCATTCAGGACTACGTCTCCTCTCTAACCTTATTAAGGCTATCATACAGGAACAGCTTTTGAAGGCTGAAGCCCCGCCTGTTACATCCCACTCGCCCCGCCCCTTCTCTGCATTCTGCAACAGGATTCGAAGGCGCAGAGAGAGGGGAGGGGGCTGAACTAGAAGAGAAACAAAAAACGTGACTAGGCACCCAAAGCGTCCTGTTATGCAACAACTGACCTACTAACATAGATTTAGACAGAGAGATGGGGAAATAGAGAGAGGCAGGAATTGGAGCAAACATGACATGAGCAAGGCACTAAAACAAGATCCACTGTGTTCAAACTCCTCCTCTATACCTGCACTGAACGGAGAGCTGGAGTTGTGCGAAGTGGCGAACGGTGTGTTTAGGAGCATACACCATAGGCTTGGTGCCCACTGTGGATTCTATAATTTACACAACTGGGTGAGTTCCATTTCAATAATTTCACAACCTCAACGAGTGTTTTAGTGTAAAAATGATGATTAGAGGGTTCTTATTTGATACCTTGGGTGGCAATTTTCCAGATGTCACTGTCGATTATCTGTGGGTCTTCTGTAAGAGAGAAAAGAGCCGAGGATGATTATATATTTCTTCAGAAAAGTGCTGTTTTGGTATTATAATAGAAAAATGAATGGATTCAATATTTGAATCTTTCCGTTTTGCCTTTACAGCTGCATCCAAAACACATTTGCGGATACAGTGCACAATATGCAACAACTACTATGCTCATATGAATCTAATGATAACAATAACAATAGTACTATTGTTATTACTACAGCTATAGATGATAATATAGAGTTAAAACAAAATGATTGCTTATTTATTTATGGTTAATATTATTTGTCATATAAATGATATTAATAATATACAATTAATTATAATAATATAAGGTAGGTTGGTGTTTATTTTCATGATTTAATCATGTTGTGGTATATTCATTTTTTTAATGACACAGTCTGACAAGCGACCTATTTGGATTTGGGAATGTAGGCTAGTCCGTGCAGACAAGTAGAGCGATGCCGTACGTTGGCTCCGTGGCCACACTTCTCTGTGTCACGTGTAGCTGCTCTTTGCAAAGGTTAACGCGGCTGTGCGGTCCTCCGGTTTTAACTCTTCAGTCGCCGCTAAGAACACAAACCGGGAAGCGCAAAGTCAGACCCGATCGAACCACGAGTGCATGCTTTTTACGTTTGGATATTTGTTTTTTTCCTTTTAAAATGGGAGTCCCCCCGAAAAAAAGACTGATAGAAGAATGCTGAAGTTAACCGGCTGCAAGGTGAGGTGTGGAACATCTGGATCAAATGTGGGTCAGACGTGGGTCAGTGTTAGAGGTGATCACAATTAACAAGTTAATTGTGTTTATGAGTAGACTCGTTGTTTTTGAATGAGTTGTAACTGATGAACTGAGGATTCAACTAAATACGCATGAATGCGATTTGTCAGACAGTATAACAAAGAAGTCACTGCGGTGAGAAATATCATCACAGCGTATCACCACTAATAATAGAGAAATGAATTGAATGTAATTGAAGATGGATCCAACTGGAGTTAATTTACTGCTAGTACAAATTGATTTTTATAAAGGAAAGAACAACATGTGCATGCGTAGCGTTACCCCACATGCCCTTGCTGTTTTTTCAGTCATCCTCCAGTTTTAGTTATAAAGCTGTACAATTAAAAATCTCATCATTTGGTATTCACAGTAATGCTTTCCTGAATTGGCTGAGACATGGTGCACATGAATCAATGTAATCAAAGTAAAATCTGCATTTTCAAATACAATGATGACGTTTTACAGTAATTAATAAATTAAAATCTACTGTTTTTAAGGGCTTATTATGCAATTGGTGGATTGTCTGTCTGTATACTGTGGCGTGGTCACTGCCAATTGGGTGGCGTACAGTGGGTCTCCATGCCAGCTATAAATGTAGGTCACATCACTCCTGTGGGAGGGGGTGCCGCTGAGGTGAGGCGCAAAATAAAGGCATGGTAGTGCAGCAGTATCAGAAGCACTTTAGCAAAATAGAACCCTCATCAGTCAACAGAAATTGAGCTTTAGATTAAAAAAACCCACATGTATGATAAAAAGTAAAAATTCTTAACATAAGTGAAAAATATATTCAATAAATCCAGTAAGAATGATAATTGTTGTCAGCGTTATCAGAAAAAGTCATTTAGAGAAGTGTGAAGCATGTTTATTGTGTGTGTTTCCGAGCACATGTGAGATGATAAAAGATGAGTGGTGTGCTTTGTTATTGCACTGTGGTTGTTGCTGCAAGCACAGGCGAATTACAGCATTTAGTAGGCCAAGGGAGCGCATGTGACTGGTAAAACACATGGACGGAGTCACTCGGGTTTTTTCCTTCTTCCAGTGAGAGAGGGGTGATATGGCTGTGTGTTCTTGGAACAAGGATCCAGTTTCGATAGGACTCCACCTAGCTGGCAGGCTTTCAGATTTTTTATCCCCCGCCCCATCCCTCCATGTTTTTTTTTTTCCATGAGTGGCTATAAAGTCTGCACCCAGATTTGGAATTCAGACAGACCCCACCCATGCCATCGACCCCCAATTTTACACCACGTGCCATGTAATGAACCCCCTCCTCTTCAGGAAGAGGGGACTATTTCATCATTTCTCTTCTTTTGAGGCATGCGCCTTTTATTTTAAGCCTGCTCTTATTTCCTGAAATGCTCCACAGGAACACGTGCAGGGGTTGAACTCAATCCACTGTTTCCAGTACGTTTTACCACATTTAGACTCTCGCGGTTTGGGTCCAGTAGTTTGTGTGAACGAGTGCAACTTGGATTCTTTTACTGTAATATCATTCCACAAGTGCCACAGAGACCAGGCAGTGACACGTGATGTGTATGAATTGATCTAGGTCATGGACATTTATTTAGAGAAGCAGATCAGGTTTGCTTGCTTTAGCCTAATCTATTTGTATATTTGCGCTACGAATGCCAGTTACTCATGCAAATCATATAGCTGCTTTCATTTTCTGTCTTACAAGTGTCACAAAAGAGCAAGAGAAAAACAAAGGAAGTGCTCGAGATGTAACTGAGACAATAATAGATGTTTACTCATGAAGCTCAAGGGAGATCAGTGATGCCATATACAGTGTTCTTTTGAAATTAGAAAATACTAACTAATCATCTGCTTTGGACCATGTCACGCAGATTTGATTGTGGGGGATCTGATATCTGATGTGACACCTCCTCCCCCCTTGCCTGGGGTGACACATTCCATCTGTTGACGCAATACCAACATTGTTGTAGTCTCCATTTCTTTCCTCCTATCGAGCTACCACTTCATCCTTTGTTACAATTTTCCTGCTTTGATGCACTTCTTTGTGTGCGCTCCCTCCTTTGTTATCAGCACACACAAGCTAGATATTTGCACACTGTCTATTTTTCTTTTTTTTCCATCACTTTTGTTTGTCCTTTTTCCGATTTCCGGCTTCTCTCTCACAGTTACATCTCTTGCAGTTCTGATGACCTAGATTTGGTACAGTGAAGGCACATGGACTTTCTGGGTCAGTGGGACACGCTGTGGAACGTGTCTCTTTCCATTGTGTCTCACCCCTGCCACATGTTAAAGGCTCACGAGGATAACCCCAAACCGTTGGTCAGCGCAAAACATTCCAGTCCAAACCGGAAAGACATAGAAACTTCACTGAAGAAAGTTTACTGGCTCCAACCAGATTTGACCTAGTCTGGATTTAAGGGGGGAAAAGGGAATGATTTAAAATAAGAAAATATGAATAGTATATAATTATGCACTTGGTAACATTGCATATAAATATTTCAAATGTTACATAATAATGTCATGTCATTCAGAGAACCATAAATTAGATATTGAGATTAGATGATGGGATTATTTTCCAGGCCATGTAATACTAATGCTGTGTAACCTAGAAAAGCAGATGTGGAATTACATCCAACGCAGACAGTAAAATAGATCTGATGTTACATGAATACCTTTTATGCAACTCAAGGCTTTGCACTTACTTAAATGATGTTGAAACATATTCAAATGAGGCCTGGGTGATAATTTTTTGTATTAATTTGAGATTTTTTATCGTGGATTATTCAAAAAATATTTCAAGTTTTTTTTTTTTTTTTGTTTTTTTTTAAGGTGTTTTTGTGGCCTATAAAGACCTGGCGTCCAGATTTGTGGGCATCACATTTTGGGTCATGTAGGACACAATATTCAGATTTTGGCATGCTTACATGACCTAAATGTGATCTTTATTGGGCTATTAGTTACTAAATTAGTCACTTGACCTATAAAAGGATTAAAAAAAAAAAAAAAAAAGTTAAATATAGAACAAATATAAAGTGCAAAACCAGTGCCGTCAATGGCAGCCTTTTACACTGATCATCAATCAAATTTTGGGTGAAAAAAACAGACTTTATTTTTAGGCTATATCGCACAGCCCCAATTCAAATCCTAATCATTTCTGCAAGAAGTTTTACTTTATGATTATTAATCGGAATCAAACTCAACCTCATTATTGCTTTAAGTGCCATTGACGATAATAGACGTTCAATCTATCAAAACTAAGAAAAAGTCTTTAAATGAATCACAAGATTGGACTTCTTTCGCCATCAGTGGCAGCCAATGGGTTAACTTATCCACTCTAATGTTTTAGTTTTAGCAAACGTTATCAAGGTTTGTTAGTCTTGCCTCTACCCCTCATTCTTTCTTTCCAGGGGCCCTTGACCTATATTTACCCACTAAAACACACACACACCTTTATACCTCACAATCTCATGCACCGATCTCGGCCTCTTTTCCTTTCTTGCGCTGGCTGCTTGCCTTTGTCTGCCTTATCTGCTCTCCCTGCATCATTGATTTGGCATTGAGTTGTTTTGGTGAAGAATGCTGCCACATTCCTCTGTGGCTGAATGCATGGGGGGTTTGGCTATTTTCAGAAGTGTTTACACATGAAGAATCTCCTGGGGAATGGCAGTGATGCTGTTCCTGCAGAATCCGAAAAGCCTCTCATTGATTCACCCCTTTGACCTACTTATACTTTCAATCTGAGTTCTTAGACTGTAATGCTTAGTTTACACTATTTTTTTCCGTGCATTTGCCCACGTTCTAATGGTGCATGTTACAAAAGCTCACATGTTTTCACAAGACAAATATTGGGCCGTCAGTTTTCAATGAACCCAGTGACCACATTACATCACAAAAGTCAAAATGTCAGGCTAAGGGTCAAGGGTCATAGGCTCACAGACAGAGCAGATCAATAGGAGAGCACAGAGGTCAGACAGTGTGGTTAAACGATTTCTTATTGGTTGCCATGGGACACTGCCAGACATGCTAAGGCAAGAGTGCTTATGAGCATTGTGCAAAAGGTAAAAGGTTTCAGTGGCATTGACGATAATAGACATTGTAACATGTTGCTCTTGTCATCCTTTTGCTGTGAATGGAAAGGAGTTTATCACTAGTAGACGTCCAATCTATTTGAACTGGCAGCCAATAAGTTAACTAAAACAATCAAATAAGTATTTCTTTTTTTTTTTTTTTTTTTTTTTTACCCCTGCAGATTTCAACTTTGACATCATCGACTGAAAGAACAGAGGAAGGAGAGAGGGAAAGCGAGCAAGATTCCCCAAGAGACTGGTGCAATGAGGTACAGTAGACTGACAGACCTACTTGCTTCTGTTTGGATTCAGATCTGTGTCACTTCAGTGTGCCGTGATTACACAAAAATATCATCCAATTGTCCCTAAACATCATGCTTTTTCCCCTTCATTTCCAGATTCAGTGTCTTAATGAGGAGTCAGAATTTCCTATAACAACACAACACAAAGCTACAAGAGGATAAATGCGGGTGTCTAATGCTGAGCTCCAACTCTTCTCAATCTTGGCTAAATAGGACACTTGGGTTCCCGCCCGTCATACCTGAATTTACAATACATAGACTGATCGAGATCACCACGGAGCTTTGAAAGGTGTGTAATCACCTTTGTCCCTGGCCTGTTGTTTTGTCCAGTGTCCATTTCAAACTGGCAACTACTAGACCAGAATGGAAAATCTGACTTCAGTCCTCAAAAACTCAGGAAGTAACATAAACTGCCTTGAGACCTTCTCCAGTTATGAAGGGTCTATGACTCCTCTCCAAGAGACACCGTCTCGCCTGGGCCGTATCATGAAATCCAAACCCAACATGACCTGCAGGCGAAAACGTGAATTCATTTCAGATGAGAAGAAAGATGCCTCTTATTGGGAGAAACGGCGCAAGAACAATGAGGCAGCCAAGCGCTCCCGTGAAAAACGGCGTCTTAATGATATGGTTTTGGAGAACCGTGTCATCGCACTGAACAATGAGAACGTGAAGCTCAAGAGTGAGCTGCTACAACTGAAGTTACGCTTTGGCCTTATAAGCACAGCCTCTTACATCGAAAAGACTCAGCAGATTGAAGGAAAAAACAGCACAGGAAATGGAGGTTCCTCCTCTTCATCATCTTCTCAGTACTACTCCAGCTGTTATTCGAGCAGTTCTCAGGTGATGATCAATTCTGACTCCTCCGAAACCGAGCAGTCCGGGCTCAACGCAGGCCACAGGCAGCAGGTGTTATACTCGCCACGTGGTTCCCTGTCTGACATGTCAGATGGCTCCTCCAGAGACAGCCCGGAGCCAATTCCCTTTGAGATCAAGCAGGAAGGTGACAGGCTAGAGATGGATATTGCCAATGGAACTACCACCCAGATCATCTTTAACATTCACCGAGGTCTGGCCAATGTACCCACTCATCACAAGCTCCAGCAACATTCTCAGGAGATGGAGGCTGCTTATCATAGCCAGCATCAGGAGTTTCACCAACAACAACCCCATCAGGAGCCTGTTTCCAATATCAATAACCAGCTTGCCCCTCAACCACCTGCTGCCCAGACAAGTGTTATTCTCTTTGGTCCCAGTAGTGCCTCTTATCCTGTGGACAGCTTGACACGGTCCCAAGATATTGGTATGCAGAAGCAGAACAGAAGTAGCAGTCAGGCCTTTGCCGGCCGACCACCCCAGTCCTTTGTAGAGAGCTCTGCAGAGCCCCTACCCGAGGTGACAAAACCACTTGAGAAGAAAACATCAGACTGTACTTCATACGAACTCTCGGGCAGCCACAATGAAGCTGAAGAGAGGCACGTGTACAAGAATTTCCAATCTCCACAACAGACCCTGCAGGAGCAGCAGGTGTCTCATTTGCCTACAGATTATATCCCCCAACAAGTGGAGGACATCAGTCAATCCCATCTCTACAACCATCAGCCTCCTCCTTCATACCTTATTTCCCAAGATGAGGAGCCACCTGTTGCTACCAATGAGGGCGAGTTTCCAAATGAAGCTTACTATCAAGTCCAATCAAGTTTCTCTACTAAAGACACATCATCTAGTGATGGAGATCCAAGGAGCTCTGACAAAGAAGCCTCCACTGACGATGACGAGTCTCCTTCCTCAACCTGCTCAGACAACTACCACAACCGGCATCTCATCAGCATGCACGAGCCTGCCTCCCCTCAACCTTCATCGCAGAGCTACTCTCATGCCCATAGCCGAGACCCCCAGGGCGAGGTGAAGGGCACGGCGTTACCCCACAAACTCAGGCTTAAACATCGAGCCATAAGCTCCGGGAGCAGTGGAGGCCATTGCTCTGGACAAGAGTCCCCAACTACACCTCCCTCTGCCACATCGCCACCCCTTCCTCAGCATCCCTATTTATCACTGTCACCACAACAGAACATTCAGAGAGAAAACCCAGCTGGCGCCTTGTACCTGGAAGAATCAGACAAGGAAGACACAAGGAAGCCTAACGGCAAAAAGGACACAGGTGGTCGACGGAATAAGAGGCGAGAGTAGGCCATTTCAAATCTGGTCACAGCTAAGCATCCTCCGGAGATCCACACATGTACAGTAAAGACAGTTTCTCCTCTGTCACTATCCAGCCACACATGCCTTTGACTCCCATTACCTTCTGATGCCCTTGGTACATGAAGTCGGGCTATTTTAAAACTGCAATGTCACCAAAAAGGCTGGACTTCTCGACTTGTAGGATTGTATTATAATTGTAAATTTTGTACAGATTTGTCATTTCTTACATTCTCTCCATACCAACAGAAGCACTTTTTTATTAGATGAGAGGAGGAATGGAACTTAAGGCTTTTCGTTGCTTGACAATAATTTCACAGCATGAAACAGACTCAAAACACATATTAATCAAAACAGAATGTAAAACAATCAGTCTCAAGCTTTATCAGTATAAGAAAAAAATGGACACATATCTGACTGCACACAAGCATGTTTGGCTGTATATGCCTTAATTCGAATGAAACGGAAACATTCACAAATGTTCTCTTGACCAAAGACGATTCACCACCATCACTACTAAAAAAATTATGAGTTCCATACCTCTTCCCAGACCCTACCTCTACGATCCATATTCTCCCCCTCATTTCACAAAAAATCTGCATCACCTTTATTTTTTAAGCACTTGTTTTGTATATTGCTGTGATATATAAATATATGTATCTATTCTTAAATATATATTTTACAAAAAATTGAATACAAATCTGCAACGATAAAGGATTTTGAAACGACCATCCTTTAAGAAATCGGAATGAAATTACTGTACGGCCACACTGTCTGCTGTTGCTACAGGACCCACTCAAATCGAAATGCCTCTTTTCTTGATTGTTAAGCTTTAGCATTAATCATTTGTTAATGACCTGTTTACACAGAACTGGCTGTCCAGTTTGGAAAGCCAACAGCACTGAATGGAGAACATTTTGTTTTCTGGGGCGAGTGCCTCATTATAATGTTTGGATTTCTTAACCTATAACCAGCCTTTAAATATGCTGCAGGCTGTAAGCCTTTAGTTTATTTGAGCTTTATGAACCATATCTGTTGTCACCATTCACTGGCCCAATGTATTTATTTCCCTATTATCCACTCGCCCATTACTGTATAAAAAGCCCACAGGAACATAGACAGAATGTGTATAGAACTACAAAAAAGATCCACTGCCATCTTTATTTTGAACTGTGATGTAGGTTCAAACACACAAACCATGTCCTCATTGATATTGATGATAAGCATTGGAATTCACATTTGACCAAAAAATGGTTTGCTTTATTAAAATTAACTCATTAGCTGCCATTGACAGCGATAGTGGTCCAATCCATTTGAACTGGGAGGGTGGTAGCGAGCATTCATTCGCTGCCACCCTCTCAGTTCAAATGGATTGGACGTGTACTATTGATAAAATCCTCATAAAAAGTGCTAAATAGTTGGAAGTCAATCATCGTCAACGGCACTGTAAAATAACTACTATCCAGTTCTCAATTTAGCGCTACTGCAAAGAGCATGCCTGTGGCCTGCACTGGATCCTAGTTAAACAAATGTATATGTACCATGTTAGGCTTTTTGGCACTTGTGTATAAATGTAAAGTTCCCTTACCCTTGAGCAACACTGTAATGTTTTTTTTCATTGGTTTTATATCGTTTTTTTTCCCTCCATCAAGGTGTTGTTCTGTTCCCTATACTGTCGTTTTCCCTTTTGACTGTGATGACATGTATTTGCCTCATACTCACCATGCCCTCCCCTCCCTCTTTTCAGTGTGTAATCAGTAATGTTCGTGATTTTGGTGATGGTTTGCTGAAAAAGACAAGTGGGAGAAAAAGGAAACGGGCACAGATAAAGTGGTATTTCAAGATAGGTAGCAGTAAATCTGGCTGGTTTCGACCATTGCGTCCTTTTGACGTGAAAATGTATGGAACAACACTAATGAAGATGGGAGCATTTCAAGATCGAAAAAGAAATAAAAAAGAATGTTGAATCAATCAAACTCCAGATGTTATGTATTTATTTTGTCATACTTCATGTTTTTAGCGTTGTCTGAAAAATCAGGTCAAAAGTTAAAATATATATCAAATTGAAGACACAGCAAAGTCATGATATTGGCATAGGCGGATCTACTATTCAGGCGAAGTAGGCAATCGCCTTAGGCCCCCAACCAGTAGGGGTCCCCCAACCAGCTGCCCTTGCCCCAAAGAGCAAGGGCTTGGGCCACTGGAGCCAGCAGCACCCCCAACTATTTGTTATGTATAATTTTGTCAGCATACCAAACAAACAAATAACAAAACAAAAAAGAAAGCCATTTGAATACTGTATTTATATTATCCCCCACACACACACACACACGCACTACAATGGACTGTTCCACGATGACGGACTGAGTATCAGTCGCTTAGCATCATTTAGCGCCGTATAGCTTGTTTAGCATCGCTTAGCTCCGCTTAGCTGTTCGTTAGCTTCACTTAGCTCTCCCGCGTTTTTCACGCCACTAAGGTCGCTATTTTTGCAGCTCACTTGCTACTTTGCACGTCGGCTATCATTTATTTCGAACATATGAGCGAAGTGCTCTCCATGAGAGCCAAAGTGCAGTGAGGGAGAAGTTGAGAACAGGCCGCTAATGCCTGTTTTAACTTTCTTCTTCTTCACACCGAACATAAAATACACAACAGCACACACTGTGGTGAAACAATGCAGTACAGTTCCAATCAGTCATACAATAACACTCAACAGTTGGTTAACAGCATTTGCTAACGAAAAAAAATTAAATCTATTAGTGACACCACAAGCAATGACGAAGATTTTTTTTTTATGGAGCGTAAAGCTTTCGGTTAGCGGTTTAGCGAACGCACCTCCGGTGAACATTTCAAAATAAAAGCACATCATGTTCGTCATATAAATAATGATTTCTAGAGTTAATCCCACATACTTCAGAATTAATATTATAATATGTTGAGTAAATACTACAGAATACAGATTCTGCACTAAGAATAGCTTTCAAATGACACTCTTTATGACAAATATGATTGGCAATGAATAATTATTATAATTATTATACTACTATTATATATAGTTGTATACTATAATAGTAATGCTTTTTTTTTTAAGAATGGTTTTGAATAATGTTGGAAAGGCAAAGTCAGTGTTTTGAATCTGTTTACTTTCCATTCTTTTGCACTAGTAAATGCTATCAGCATTTAACCTAATTGTTTATTTGTGATTAATTATTGTTATTTACATGATTATCTGTACTTTAATAAAGAATTTAAGTGTTCCAAAATAGTTTTGTGAATTAATAAGCATCAACAAAAATTTCATTGCTAAATTAGTAAAAAAGAAAATTATTAGATGAGTCGACTAATCGTAAAACTAGTCGGCTGACTAATCAGGAGAAAATTTGTTCTTTCGGACAGCCCTGGTGTACCAGAACATTTTTCCTTCACACCCTTCTCACCTTTTGAACCCCTGACCCATGAAGAGGGCCCCTGGATATGTTCGCCTTAGGCCCAAAAATTGCCAAGTCCGCCACTGGATATTGGAATAATTCTGTAAATATTAAACAACAATTAAAATCCAGTAACAATTTCACAATACTGTATAGTACAGTAATACCCTTTTTTTGCCTGAAAAATAAAGCAGCAACACAGAAAAAGGAGGCCCTACTGAAACACACTCTATACAGTATGGCAGACCATTGACATCATTATATATTGACATGACACTTCCACCAGACCCTGTGCCACGCCTACGGTAGGGGGCCTTCCCACACTAAGCTTCAGTTAAGGCTAAGTAATGCTTCGCAGTTGGTCGCAATAATTCTTAAAACCAACGCAACGCCAGGTTTAGGTTGAAAAAGTACGAAAGCTGTACCGCATACAAATAGGAAGGATTGTCTCAGGAGTGATTTCTTCGAGGATTCAAGGTAATTATTACATTTTTCATGCCAAGCATGCATTTTGAAATGTTGTGGGAAAAAAATCATTGGGAGAACTAACCACTACGGCATTGTTGCCAGAATTCGCAATGTTTACGTAAAATAAATGCGAACTGCTCGTTGTTTTTTTTTTTTTTTGCTTTTATCCAAGAATCGAGACTGTTTTATGTCTATATCTATAAAGAATTCAGGGATTTAAGCATTTATTCACAAGAATTTTCAACGTAAAAAGCTCTGTTGTGATAAGGCGGCGCCACAGTGGCTTAAAGACTAGCAGCACATTCTACATATTTACGTAAAATAAATGCTAACTGCCCGTTTTTTTTTTTGCCAAGAATCAAGACTGTTTTACGTCCATATCTATAAAAATTTAGGGATTTAAGCATATATTCACAAGAATTTTCAACGTAAAAAGCTCTTTGTGTTTCCACTCGGTCAGCTTTGACAGAGATAGGCCCCCTATTAATTGGCCCACGCCCCGTGTCCGTCAATATATTATGAAGTCTATGGGCAGACAAAGACACGCTCTACAGGAAGCATCAAAGTTAGACTACAACAAGGGCGTAGGTTTGCATGGGGATGGTATGGACATAACTTTTCAGGATGGTCAAATTGTCTCCACCAACTTTTAAGCAATTTTTTTGCATTATTATAATGAGTTCAGTTATATAGGAAATTTAGACTGTCTTCCCATATGTTGTAGGCATAGAATATATATATACAGTGGGGCAAATAAGTATTTAGTCAACCACCAATTGTGCAAGTTCTCCTACTTAAAAAGATAAGAGAGGCCTGTAATTGTCAACATGGGTAAACCTAAACCATGAGAGACAGAATGTGAAAAAAAGCAGAAAAATCACATTGTTTGATTTTTAAAGAATTTATTTCCAAATTAGAGTGGAAAATAAGTATTTGGTTACCTACAAACAAGCAAAAGTTGTGGCTGTCAAAGAGGTCTAACTTCTTCTATCGAGGCTCCACTCGTTACCTGTATTAATGGCACCTGTTTTAACTCATTATCTGTATAAAAGACACCTGTCCACAACCTCAGTCAGTAACACTCCAAACTCCACTATGGCCAAGACCAAAGAGCTGTCGAAGGACACCAGAGACAAAATTGTAGAGCGGCACCAGGCTGGAAAGGCTGAATCTGTAATAGGTAAAACGCTTGGTGTAAAGAAATCAACTGTGGGAGCAACTATTAGAAAATGGAAGGCATACAAGACCACTGATAATCTCTCTCGATCTGGGGCTCCATGCAAGTGGAGACCCCGTGGCGTCAAAATGATAACAAGAGCGGTGAGCAAAAATCCCGGAACCACACGGGAGGACCTAGTGAATGACCTACAGAGAGCTGGGACCACAGAAACAAAGGCTACTATCGGTAAGACAATGCGCCGCCAGGGACTCAAATCCTGCACTGCAAGACGTGTCCACCTGCTGAGGAAATTACACGTCCAGACCCGTCTGCGGTTCGCTATAGAGCATTTGGATGATCCAGAAGAGGACTGGGGGAATGGCTTATGGTCAGATGAAACCAAAATAGAACTTTTTGGTAGAAACACAGGTTCTCATGTTTGGAGGCGAAAGAATACTGAATTGCATCCGAAGAACACCATACCCACAGTGAAGCATGGGGGTGGAAACATGCTTTGGGGCGGTTTTTCTGCAAAGGGACCAGGACGACTGATCTGTGTAAAGGAAAGAATGAATGGGGCCATGTATCGAGAGATTTTGAGTGAAAATCTCCTTCCATCAGCAAGGGCATTGAAGATGAGACGTGGCTGGGTCTTTCAGCATGACAATGATCCCAAACACACAGCCAGGGCAACAAAGGAGTGGCTTCGTAAGAAGCATTTCAAGGTCCTGGAGTGGCCTAGCCCGTCTCCAGATCTCAACCCGATAGAAAATCTGTGGAGGGAGTTGAAAGTCCATGTTGTCCAACGACAGTCCCAAAACATCACTGCTCTAGAGGAGATCTGCATGGAGGAATGGGCAAAAATACCAGCAACAGTGTGTGAAAAGCTTGTGAAGAGTTACAAAAAACGTTTGGCCTCCGTTATTGCCAAAAAAGGGTACATAACAAAGTATTGAGATGAACTTTTGGTATTGACCAAATACTTATTTTCCACCATGATTTGCAAATAACTTCTTTAAAAATCAAACAATGTGATTTTCTGTGTGTGTGTGTGGGGGGGGGGGGGGGTTCACACTCCGTCTCTCATGGTTGAGGTTTAACATTGTTGACAATGACAGGCCTCTCTAATATTTTCAAGTGGAAGAACTTGCACAATTAGTGGTTGACTAAATACTTATTTGCCCCACTGTATTTTGTATTAATCATTTAGGCTAGCAATTAATTTGGTTCATATTCATGAGAAATGTAGCCCTAACCCCCGTTCAATAATCTGTTTGGTCTCATTAAATTCCCGTCCCCAGCAAAAAGTGTACATGCAGGTTATTCTGTTATATCGTCCCTACCAATACTGAGACCATACCTACTACGCCCTTGGAATACAATACAGGGTATTCCAGAACACTGGCTCGTACCATAAGTGTCTGTAAAAGCTATTTATTTCCCATCAAAAATAACTTGAATCAACCCATTGCAGAGTCAAACTATTGCCATAAAAGAGCCTTTATTGACTTCACCATAGTTGAAAAATAAACTAAATTATTTAAAACTGAAGCTACATACTTTTATTATGGTGATGTTCAGATTTGTTCATAGAGCATAGCAAAATTGTGTCTTTTTTTTTTTTTTTTAATTCGGGCACACACTTGACATGAAAAAAAAAAAAAAAAACTTTTTTAAAGCAATACTAGGTAACTTTTCAACCTTTATAAAATATTTTCATAACATTTGTGATTATATGTCGACTGACAACTAGTTGAATGACACCTCTTATATATCTTGAGGGGTCTGTATCTTTCATCGGCACTGATTAACTTTGAGGAGGGTGGCAGGAACCCTGCCACACAAAAAACTACAAATGTGCTGACTGCTTTACGGCTTACTTCACTTCACCCTTTTATTATAAAGACGGAAGTCGATGCGAACGCTTTCGTGTGAATTCTGCAAAGATGACAGCGCAACCAAAGAGACAAAGCGTTTTGTCCGAGGAGGGAAAAAAAGGAAGGCTACCAGGGATAAAAGGATACTCAAAAATAAACATTAGCCCGGCTTTCACTCGCTGGTGTGACGCCCGATGCCAACCACCCCCTTCAACCGAACTCGTCAGTGCTGATGAGTTCAGGTGGGGCGGGGGTGCATAGTTACACTAAGCCACATGGTTGCTAACCATCATATGGTGTTCTTTAGCCACAACTGGATTCATTACCTTGTTACTATTCATCTTTCTTACAGCCTCTGGAAACAGAAATGTCGTTTAGTCCACCTGCAGATGACCAGGAGATCCAAATTTTATGACACTGTGCGGGTGTGCGTTGGTCCACCATTCTTAAGGCAAAACACTACTACTTTTGTCTACCAACGTTGGTAAAATCGACCAAAACTAGAAAGTTACCTAGTGTTGGTTTAAGTAAATTCAACTAAATATTTTTTAAACCTATATTCAATTAACATTTTCTCTATCGATAATACAACAACCTTTTTGTCTAATCTATAATAAATGAATAATAACTTAAAATATATATATTTATAAGTGAGACCTGGTGTTGGTTAACCTTGTATTGTGTTAAAAATCTGCCCACATTGTTGCTAGTGAATCAAATTGGAGCAGTGTTTGACGTACAGTACAGTATATTGTTTTCAGGTCAAAATTGATCTGTTTTCAAGTTAAAGTATGTAAAAAGTACTATTGATTTTTACACATCCAAACTTGAAAACAAGTCAATTTTGGCCCAAACACAAAACAAGGCATATGTGGACATCACTTTTTGAGTCATGTATAGGCTACACTTATACCAAATAGTAATACCTTCATGACAAAATGTGTTTATAGGGTTAAGTACTTTTTGAAATGAGCACAAATAGTCACTTGCCCCAAACGTTTAAGGAAATGTTAAATCTTGAAAAAAAATATATATAACGTGCAAAACATGTCTTTAAAAAAAAAAAATCTCCCATTTGTTCTGTCAGCCCCAAATACAAAGTGATAACGTCACAAAAAAGAAAAACTCTTACTTAAGGAATAATCTATTGAATAACTGGTTGCTTAATTTCCTTTTTTTGGCAAGAAAACAACAGAACTCCAATTTTTTTTTTTTTTTTAATCATCCGCACAAAAAACAAAACAACTCGAATTAATTCATAACACTGATTTATCGCCCAAAGCTACAGTAAGTATGTGGTTAGGTAATTATAAATTCAATAATATTTTTGCACTGAAAAAGACCGCAGGACAGTCCACTTTTGTTGTTTTTTGACTGAGCAACTCGGACAAGGCTGTCCCTTAAAATGTTTTCAGTAGACATAACATTAACTAGAGCAGGTTGTAAGCAAAACATCCTACAACCGTAGAGGGTGAGTCATCACTGTTAGATGTGCACAAATAATGGGCAGCGACACAGTGAGCCTTTGGCTGTTGCTGCCCACATCCATGTCAAGTGAGAGTCTGTGTTAACACTGAGAAGCCCCGCATTTTTTTTTTTTTTTACTATGGCTAATATTATCACACTGTATCATAGTGATGAATAGATCTATATTCAAGAGCTGATGTCATTAACCATTATAAGGGTTTGAATATTAACTCTTTCAGTGCCATTGACGAGTAGATGTCCATTCGTTCATTCGCTGCCACATTCCCACTTCAAATGGATTGGACATCTATCCCTTTCAATGGCAGCCAATGAATAAAGTTTTTATTTAATATTTTTCCCCAGCAATCCTCTCACCATTCAGTGCACCAAAACAAGGTCATGGTAATAGCAACAAAAAGGGCAAAGGGAGGGACGGCTGATGGAAGAAGGGAGGGAGTGAGAGCAGGAAACAAGGGGGGGGTAACCACGACCTCCATCTAAGCCTGCAAACAAAGCACCTCTTTGAGGTTGATACATCAATGCCCTTCACAATGCTTCAAATCATATTTAACAAACACACACTCACACATGCAAAAGGAAAACTCAGTTAACTGTCTGATATCACATTAAATATTTCCTGCAAGCAGCAGGATTTTACTGCATCTTCCAGTTTCCTGACTAAACGTGTACTTCACAGTAGTTTGCATAAGCAGGTCAGAAGGAAACTAGGTCAATGTGTGCAGGAAGGGAGAGGAGAGGTTAAGAAGAGCTACCATGGAGGGGGGCATGCTAGTGGTTGGAGTGATGGAGGTTGGTTCCTTTCGTGCCATTCTTGTTGATTTCCTGCGGCAAAGATGCTCATGGTAAACAGAGCAGAAAACAAGGATCTCACGTTACCTGGTCCCCCTCTGCAGCCTAAGGGAAACCCTTATGGACTCAAAATCAGATGACAGGAATAATACCGATTATATAGATATATATAGATATAGAGATATATATACTGTACATACAGTATATACATATATTTATTTATTTATTTATTTATTTAGAGAGAGAGAGAGAGAAAGAGGGAGAGAGAGAGAGAGAGAGAGAGAGAGATTGCATTGGGACGTATGAAATGTTCTAGAAGTATGCACATCCAGATCCCATTCAAGTCACATGATTAAGGATTTCCCTTTCCTGCATAGTGGAAGACATTGCATGTCACATGTAGCATGCACAGTGACCCGCACAAAAATAGGAAGCACGCAGTGAGTTTTGTATTTAGCAAGTATATCACGCATATGCAGTATGTGTGCTGTACTCCACTGTACTGTACAGTCTACAGTGTATCACAAAAGTGAGTACACCCCTTACATTTCTGCAGATATTTAAGTATATCTTTTCATGGGACAACACTGACAAAATGACACTTTGACACAATGAAAAGTTGTCTGTGTGCAGCTTATATAACACAGTTAATTTTTTTCCCCCTCAAAATAACTCAAAATATAGCCATTAATATCTAAACGCCTGGCAACAAAAGTGAATACACCCCTTAGAAACTACATCCCTAAATGTCCAAAATTGAGTACTGCTTGTCATTTTCCCTCCAAAATGTCATGTGACTCGTTAGTGTTACTAGGACCAGGTGTGCATAGGTCGCAGGTGTGTTCAAATTTGTAGTGCAGCTCTCACACTCTCTCATACTGGTCACTGAAAGTTCCAACATGGCACCACATGGCAAAGAACTCTATGAGGATCTTAAAAGACGTATTGTTGCGCTACATGAAGATGGCCAAGGCTACAAGAAGATTGCCAACACCTTGAAACTGAGCCACAGTACAGTGGCTAATATCATCCAGCGTTTTAAAAGAGCAGGGTCCACTCAGAACAGGCCTCGGGTTGGTCGTCCACTGAAGCTGAGCGCAAGTGCTGAGCGTCACATCCAAATGCTTTCTTTGAAAGATCGTCACAGGAATACTGTCAGCATTACTGCAGAGATTGAAGAGGTGGGGGGTCAGCCTGTTGGTGATCAGACCATACGCCGCACTCTACATCAAATTGGTGTGCATGGCTGTCACTCCAGGAGGGAGCCTCTTCTGAAGACGGTACACAAGAAAGCCCGCAAACAGTTTGCTGAAGACATGTCAACAAAGCATATGGATAATTGGAACCTTGCCCTACGGTCGGAAGAGACGGAGATTAATTTGTTTGGTTCCGATGGTCTCAAGCATGTGTGGCGGCAACCAGGTGAGGAGTACAAAGATAAGTGTATCATGCCTACAGTCAAGCATGGTGGTGGGAATGTCATGGTCTGGGGCTGCATGAGTGCTGCAGGTGTTTGAGAGTTACATTCCATTGAGGGAAGCATGAACTCCAACATGTACTGTGAAATACTGCAGCAGAGCATGATCCCCTCCCTCCGGAAACTGGGTCACAGGCAGGCCCGGAGTGACTAATCGGGAGCTTCTGGACGATTCCAGAAGGGCCGGCCGGCCAGATGGGCCGGTCCGCGTTTTATTAAAAAAAAAAAAAAAAAATTACACTGTTATCATTTTTTGTTTGGTATTTATTTATGACAGTGTCACTGAGTATAACTTACATTCTGTTACCGCTGTCCCTGTGGGCCGTCTTAAAAAAAAAAAAAACAGTATTATTTTTTTTTCCAGACTCATCCTCACGTGTGCAGACGAAAAATACAGCATGCAGCTCCGCCCCCTAATTGTAGTCTGTATTGAGCCAAATTAGCTGCTATCTCGGTGCTCGGATGGATAAAAAGAGCAAGGGTGGCGCTGAAAAATAAGAATTAAAAAGAGAAAAGCACTCGTGAAAGAATCGGCAAAATGCGCGAAAATAGCTAATTTTTTTCATGCAACGACCTTGCTGCCTCAAACTACAGAGGATTACAACGAAAGTGGTAAGGCCAGATGGCGAATAAAATGCAACTTGCACCGTGTGATACGACAATATGTAATTGTGGAAACTTTGGCTTCTTGTAGCACCTCACAAGGGATATGTAGCAGCAAGCATTAGCCATAATGAACACACCACAGGTGCAGAGCTGGAAGGTAGGATTGCCATGTCGTTCAGCGAGTGAACATTAGAATTAATATAATCAATTACGTGGCGTTTTTAAAGTGGAAATGGAAAATGGATAATAGTATCATTAGAAGTTGTTACAATGTGCAATACGTATTCTTTATTTTTCATATTGTTATGTTGCTATGTTTGTTTTATCTGTAAGCACTCATTTTGTTAATATTTGATGTTGCAGAAAAGGTCTTATTTATTCATTTATTTTGGGGCTGCCAAAATTATCGCGTTAACGGGCGGTAATTAATTTTTTTAATGAATCACGTTAAAATATTTGACGCAATTAACGCACATGCCCTGCTCAGACAGATTTAAATGACAGTACAATGACATGCCCACTTGTTAATTGTGCTTTATGGAGTTTTGCCGCCCTCCGCTGGCGTTTGGGTGCGACTGATTTTATAGGATTCAGCACCCATGAGCATTGTGTAAGTAATTATTGACATCAACAATGGCGGGCTACTAGTTTATTTTTTGATTGAAAATTTTACAAATTTTATTAAAACGAAAACATTAAGAGGGGTTTTAATATAAAATTTCTATAACTTGTACTAACATTTATCTTTTAAGAACTACAAGTCTTTCTATCCATGGATCGCTTTAACAGAATGTTAATAATGTTAATGCCATCTTGTTGATTTATTGTTATAATAAACAAATACAGTCCTTATGTACCTTATGTTGAATGTATATATCCATCTTGTGTCTCATCTTTCCATTCCAACAATAATTTACAGAAAAATATGGCATATTTTATAGATGGTTTGAATTGCGATTAATTACAATTAATTTTTAAGCTGTAATTAACTCGATCAAAAATTTTAATCATTTGACAGGCCTAATTTATTTTTCAAATGTATCATTTAATATAGTTTTTTTTAAAATCCATTTTTAAATTTGTTCAAAATATGTTGTGTTGCACTTGTTAAAATAAAGCCACCTTGTTAAACAACCATGACCTGCACTGAATTGGAACACACAGAATTACAGTACACGGCTTTAGAGAACACTGAACTTAACACGTGTATGCATAATGACATAATTTTAAATGAGTGGGCCGGTCTGAGGCATGAAATTCCAGGGCCGAAAATGAGTCCCACTCCGGCCCTGGTCACAGGGCAGCGTTCCAGTATGACAATGACCCCAAACACACCTCCAAGATGACCACTGCTTTATTGAAGAGGCTGAGGGTAAAGGTGATGGACTGGCCAAGCATGTCTCCAGACTTGAACCCAATAGAACATCTTTGGGGGATCCTCAAGCGAAAGGTGGAGGTGCGCAAAGTCTCAAATATCCGGCAGCTCGTCATGGAGGAGTGGAAGAGCATTCCAGTGGCAACCTGTGAAGCTCTGGTCAACTCCGTGTCCAGGAGAGTAAAGGCAGTTCTGGATAATAGTGGTGGCCACACAAAATATTGACAGTTGACATGTTGTATGTTAATATTGACAATTTTCACTAAGGCATGTACTCACTTTTGTTGCCAGGGGTTTGGATATTAATGGCTTATATTTTGAGTTATTTTGAGGGGAAAATAAATTAACTCTATTATATAAGCTGCACACAGACTACCTTTCATTGTGTCAAAGTGTTATTTTGTCAGTGTTGTCCCATGAAAAGATATACTTAAATGCGAGGGGTGTACTCACTTTTGTGACACACTGTATATGACATATTGCCTAATACGCGTGAATGTTTTTTTGAAAGATTCATGAATACTGTTTAGTGCAGACAGAATCAGAATAAATACTGGCCAACTATGAAGTAGAAACCCATCTGGAATGTCTCTCTAAAGACACTCAAAGATAATAGCACCCATTAAACAAGCCACTATAACAAAAGTACATAGCACATAAGTACAGAGAGAAGTTTAGCTATGGCACATTAGTGCCATTATTCACTTAGAGTTGTTTTTTGACAGATATTTCATTACTACAGTACATGCAGTTACAACACAGGAAATCAGAACACGGCATATTCATGATCCGTAGAAACATTAACATTCTGTTTACGTCATCTGCCTTCGACAGTGATAGACGTCAAATCCATTTGAAGAGGGTTGCCACCCCTCCCACTTCAGATGGATTGTACGTCTACTAGTATTAAACTGTTTCCGATTCACAGCAGAAGGATGGAGAGAGCTGCATGAATGGACACTTATAAGTGTCAATGGATTAGTTTTTTAAAGAAAAGTCCAGTTTGACAAAATATAATAAAAACTGGTTTCGGAACAGGCTTGTTGAATGAGATGAGATTTAACTTGAAACAGCCCCCCCCCAAAAAAAAAACATTAGTTATTTCTACTTTCTGAAACACTTTTGTCTGCCTAAATGCACAAGGATAATAATGACACATTTGCTCCTGTCACAATCAAACTTGTTTGAGTCAGCCGGCAGCTTGAATAACACCGGAACAAGGAGTGGTCAGGCCCACGTATGACTGTAATCCCCTCACCCACACTGAACACCGTAACACTACCCATATTACCATCAACTTCACACTCACCATTCCATCAACCTCTCTTAGTGCGGTTTCCATGCACATTCTCATGAACATGTGAGAGCACAGAAGTCCTTGTTGACTTGCAGCCCCTAACTCCCTCTCGGACTGACGTAACAGGGGCATATATTATAAAAACAGGTTGTTGTGCATTTCTTTTAATTATTTCCCCTAAAATCTGTGCGGGCGTATTATTATGCTTGCACACATATGGTTGGGTCTCCAAAGTGTTTACCAACATAAAAATAAATGAACATTTTATGAGATGACTGTTTATGAAAACTTTTAGCGAGCAGTTCTGAATTTTGTCAAAATGTATATGTCATATGTGTGAGTATCTCCACCCAGAACCCAGTTAGGGTAGGCTATTTTCAAGATAAGGCTTGCAGATTGTAGCACTATGTTGTCAAAGCCATGAGGTAAGTAGAACTAAATGTTATCACAGTTCGAGAATCAGCTAACCGCTTTAGCAGAGTTCCATAACACGTTCTAAATAATTAAACAATTTTGCTCACAAAGGAGCGGGGTGAAAGGTAAGGGGTTGAAGATTTGTCCACTGCATGCGCCACATGCATGGATGCACTACTACTCGTACTACTACGTCCAATCAGTGGCGTTGTTTTCCCTGTGACCTTGCTTGTGTGCGTGTGTGTGTGGTGGTGGTGGTGGTGGGGCCTTACCTCTGACACACACAGAGCAGAGAGGCGAATGTGAATAGATGGATGAAGGATGGACATAAGAAGGTTTTCAAGAAAGTATTTATCACTGCTGGTAGAAACAGTTAGTTAGCTCCAGCCCCCAGCTAACAACAGAAAGTTCCATGTAATTAATAAACCAAATACTCTGTCTTTGACAAATAAAAACGTGGCTTGCACACTACAGACAATCTCTGCGCACGTCTGACCTTTGTTGTTTTGCTGTCAAAAGTTACATCCCAGTTCTAAAATAACGCTGCTACTTAGCTGTTGCTAGCTAGTTAGTTTGAAATGCATTATGATGGTCTAGGTTGTGTACAGATTTAAGTCTTTTTACCACTACCTTGGGGTGACTTCCTTCTGGAGCATCTGCTTTGTTTCTCACTTTACACATAGATGAGTACAGAAGCTGAACTCATTCACGGACAGTACAGGCCAAAAGTTTCAAAACACCTCATTCAATGCAACAAAAAGGGAGATCCCAACCCCGAGTGGCAAGAGTGTGCAAAAAAAGTAATCAGAGCAAACGGTGGCTACTTTGAAGATACTAGAATATTATAAATGTTTTTAGTTATTTCAATTTTGGGCCAAGTACATAATTCCACACATGTTCATTCATAGTTTAATTACCTTCAGTGACAATTAACAATGTAAATAGTCATGAAAATAAAGAAAACGCATGGATGAGAATGTGTGTCCAAACTTTTGGCCTGTACTGTATGTATGTATGTATGTATGTATGTATGTATGTATGTATGTATGTATGTATGTATGTATGTATAATGTTTGGATATCTGGTGTATCACAAAAGTGAGTACACCCCTCACATTTCTGCAGATATTTAAGTATATCTTTTCATGGGACAACACTGACAAAATGACACTTTGACACAATGAAAAGCAGTCTGTGTGCAGCTTATATATTTTAGAGCTAATTTATTTTCCCCTCAAAATGACTCAAAATATAGCCATTAATATCTAAACCCCTCGCAACAAAAGTGAGTACACCCCTTAAAATCTAAGTACATCCCTAAATGTCCAGATTGAGTACTGCTTGTCATTTTCCCTCCAAAATGTCACATGACTCGTTACAGGAGTGCTATCAGCATTGCTACAGAGATTGAAGAGGTGGGGGGTCAGCCTGTTAGTGCTCAGACCATACGCCGCACTCTACATCAAATTGGTGTGCATGGCTGTCACCCCAGGAGGGAGCCTCTTCTGAAGATGGTACACAAGAAAGCCCGCAAACAGTTTGTTGAAGTCAATAAAGCACATGGATTACTGGAATCATGTCCTGTGGTCTGATGAGACGGGCAGGCTTTCTTGTGTACCATCTTTTATATTATTACGATATTATCAAGTAATTAGTAGTAGTTTTCAGGGTTTGAAATTACAGGCAATTTTGGTACATATGTGCCCAATATGTAATCTGTGTGATTTACAAATATTTGAGAACAAACAATTACTGTGTTGTGAGCAAAAGTCATGGCATTAGCCTTTCTCTTTGTCAGCTGTTTGTGAAGTTTTGTGCTTGTACTTTACGTTCACCTACTTCCACTTCTTGTGCAACTCCTGGGGGCTAAGCCCCCCCTGTTTTTAAAACCTAGTGACGCCCCTGCTTCCAATTGATTTGCCCACCCACTTCAATTGGATTGGATCTCTATCATTGTCACAAAGTAGGAGTTTGAAATAGAATTTGCAAAATCAACTAAGCAAAGCCACCTCTTTGGGCATCTTCACAGTTGCACAAGATCTTTCATAAATTTGCAATAATAAATCCTTCAAGCATATGTTTCCGCTTCTCCTCTTATGATTTGGGGTAACATAATCGTAACTTGCATCTTGATGTCCTACCAAAAAACAAAAATGTTTTTTAAATGTAACCACAACAAAATCATTTTTGCTTGGCTTACAGTAAGTGATGTTTAAACAAAACAAAACAAAACAAAACAAAACAGAACAAAAAATGGCGAAGGAAGAGGGAGCAGAAAATGCATAAACGAAACGTTTGATGACACATCCCAAATTAGTAGCGTATGAGAAAAACCGAACATGATCTTTTACTTAATTTGTTCTGTTTTTGCTCGTATTGTACGACGGAGTATAAGGACCAAACAAAGAAAAAATAGTCTTTCGAGAATCAAGTCGTAACATTACAGTAAAAAAGATTGGAACATTACGACAATAAGTAGACTTTAAAGGCGTATTATTGTTATGTAACTTCTTTACGTAAAATGTATGGATGCAGCACGGCTAATTTGTAATATTACAACGTTTGTTATGAAACGTAATATTCGCATGTGATTCTCACACAAATACTATACAGTCATTAAATTCATAGCACAGCATTACGTCTCACAAAATTTTGAAAATTACATTATGGTACGCAGTGTTGTTTTCGTCAGCAGTGACGATAACGAAAATATTTCGTCGACGAACAATTTTTTCATGACACGATGAGACGCTAAAAACGGGGCTTGGGAGGCTAAAACATAACGAGACGAATGCTAGTTTTCATCCAACAAGACGAGAACGAGACAAAAACGTGCCATAGTTACCATCACATGCTCACAATGTACAGTGGTACCTCAACATACTGTACGATCGCTTTGACACACGATCTTTTCGACATCCGACGTAAAATTTGACTCGCCATTTGATTCTGCATCCAACGAAATTCTAGAAATACGATGATTTATGACAGCGTCGCCATTTCATTGTTTTCCCGAAAGACAGGCGCACGGCGGATTTTTTTGTGAGAGAAATCAACATGGGCTCCAAGAATGTTAAAGCAAGTGGAGAAAAAAGGAAAAAGTGTGAGGCTTGACATTGAAATGAAGATGGAAATGATAGAAAAATATGAGCGTGGGGTGCGTATACGTGAACTGCTTGACAATACCCCTCCGATTTCCATTAACCGGTCTTTATAAGTTAAGGTGATAATTATTATTGTGGTACCATCGCCAAAGAGATCGCCAGCTTCGTCAGGTTTTTAATCATTTATTTCAGAACTTGTGCATCACAACATGGCAACTGTCAGCTGACGCCAGCAACAACAGGACATTAAAAGAGGAAGTAAAATCTCAACTGCACTCTGTCGTCGGCCACGCGGTGCATTCAGGTACACCACGCAAAAGACAACCTCCAAATTAGAACCCGATTTGTTACATCATGACAGGTATTATTAATATTATTACTACTATTATTACATCATTATTCCATTTTTTATACATAATTTGTTTGTTTTGCTCTTTGCAATTGCTATTTGGCACAGTAACAGCAGTATTTAGTAAGGATTTAGTGTAGGTTTTTGGGCTGTGGAACGAATTAATAGAATTGTAATGTATTCTTATGGGAAAATCCTGCTCAACATTTGACCATTTCGACTTACAAACAAGGTCCTGGAAAGAATTAACTTCGTATGTAGAGTTACCACTGTATAACATTTTTATGTGTAGTTAGCCTGCATCGTAGCACTGTCTGGTTGTGTCACTCATGTGACGTGCTGCAGACTCCAGACTTGCTTGTTTTGAAACACATGGTAAGATTTCTTGTTAGCAAGAGAGAATATGCATTGTTGCTTTAGACTTGAGAGCTCTGTTCTGAGTCATCATCACACACTAACTGTAACACGTAGCATTAGCATAGCATTCACGTTTGCGTTAGCAGCGAGCGTTTTCTTAAACTCTCATATCACATTTTTTACATATAGTTTGTGGCGTCCAAATGGGTGTAATTGATTGAAAATAATGTACTGCTTTCTTGCTGAGTGTGTATTATTATCACCAGGTTGGCGTTGTCCTTGTAGACCCTACAATATGTGCTTGTCTGTCAATGTTCATTTGAAATTGTTCAAAACCTTTACTTATTTATTTTACGGACGAAAACATTTTGAATGACCTACTAAAACTAAAACTAGATGAGATTTGTCTTAGTTTTTGTCAACAAAAACTAGATGAAGACAAATACATTTTGAAATGACTAAAACATGAGTAAAACTAATAAGTATTTTCGTCCAAAAGACTAAGAAAGAAACGAAAATTAAAAGAGCTGTTAAAAACAACACTGATGTTGCGTATGTAAAATTATGAAATATTATGACTATATTCTCATAATAGTACAAGTTTAAACACATAATATTATTACTTTATTTTCGTAGGCCTGTTTTTTTTCTTCTTTCTTCTTTTTTCGTGAAGTCCTTATACGCCGTCGTAGTATTGTATTATGTGTGAGTGTAAATACTTTCAATGGAGAACAAAAACACCTGTTGTGTAGGTTGGAAAGCATGTTGAAGATATTACACAATAACCTTGCTGCTATGCAGCCTGTAGTTAAAGTTGAGTAACATAGCCGCTTGTGTTACCCAGAGATCAGGGCTGGGTGCTTGTGGAATGTTTGTTTTGATTCCAGTTGGGGCCCTGGAAGGTGTAGTGTGTGTACATTCGTGCATGCGTGCATGTGTGTGTACACTCAAATATATATTAGGGGAAGGTTCACTCATGGCAAATTAGCCTCACTTGCCAATGTTTTTGTTTTCAATTCCTCATCCGTGGCTGAAAATTAGGTCAGCAGTCACATGTTGTGTGTTTCAGCAAGAGTAGATACAGACAAAAACAGATATTTTCAAAGAAAATTCATAGCAGTTTTTAGCTCATAGCGCTATGGAAAACACTTTTATCATTCAATTCAGTCGACCTTTGCAAGGCAAATACACATGATACAAGACAAAATGTCTTTTTATTTCACTGAGTACCATGGAAATGACAGTTGGTCATGTGCTATACTTGCTGTTGACTTTGGAAGTGCTCCAGGTTCAGTGACCTTGTGGAAAGTCACAGTCATACGTGTTATTGGAGCATACAGTGTTTAGGTGGTGGTTTGTCTATATGGTGTCAAGAATCCATAAGGAGTGGCAGGCAAGATATATCAAAGAGCACGACTTGTGTCATGATGATAAAGAGCCGATATGGACGTCAAACACGTGTCCATTTTGAAAACGTGGACCAACAAAGCGCAAATAGTGTGTCATGCAAGTATATTTACAACAGTGATTCATATTTAATGGCCAATCATGGTGGGATTCTATTAAATGAGGTCAAGAATAAGTCAAGATTAACAAGCAAACAGCTTGTCCTCTAAATAGAAAACCTGAAATTAAAGTGACACTTTGCAGACCTTCACTAATTCCAATGAGATCCTACCAATTACATTTTGATTAAAAATAACCTCTTGTGTTAATATGTTTTGCTTTTTCAGCAGCAAAGAAAAATATGAGAACAGAATAAAAAGAAGAAACACTGTAGTTGCAGTAAAGTACAATTGAAAATAAAGGAATATTAGATGAATTTAATTAATTTACTGTAGCAATCTGTCACACCTTCTATTTAAGCTTTGACTTTTTAAAACTTGTGTCAACTCATTTCTTTAAGATGAAGCAAGCCAATCATTTGAAGTTGTTCTTCATTAAAGCAATGAGTTTTCCATATTAGGTAATGCAAAGATTCCTCATTTTAAAGTTTTCACTTCAGGTAAACCATTTCTGAATTTAGAACAAAGAAAATAAAACGTCTTTAACCCTTTATAGAACAGTTGTTGAACTCGCTGGCTGTCATTGACGGCACTAGACATCCAATGCATTTTGCCAGTGGCACTGAAAAATGGCAATTAACAGCCAATCCTGGCTGTTGGATTCATAATAGGGTTTCTACTTTTTGTCGCTGTCTGGCGCTGCTGTTATCAGTTCCAATCTGTGTACACTGTAAACTTTGTTTGTATATCAGCTTGATTGCACTTTTGCTTGTGTTTAATGTGGTACACGTTGTGGTGAAGCTTGAAACCTCGTTGTACTGTGTATATGACAATAAAGATTTCATTTCTATTCCATCCAATCAGATGGACAGGCTGTACTTGCACATAGATGCAAATTTAGCATTTTGTTCCGCATTCTCTCACTCTTTTCATTTAGTTAACTTTCTGTTTTACTTTGTCACGCTAGCATTCTAAAATGTAATTGAGTTAATGATTTCCCACAAAATTTACTTGGTCACATAGTTGCACTTATTACAAATAGGGTTGGGCATCAAGTATCGATGGGAACCGGTTCTAACACTCCGATGGTCCCGGAACCGTTCGAATTTTAAAATTTAGATTCCATGTTTCGATGCCCTGGCCGCCGAGCAGAAAAAAATTGCTGCCAAAAACCACGAAGAAGAAGCCACAAGAAGTGCGTGCTTGTGCACTGCAACTTGATTACAACCAATGACAAAGTGCGGCTGCGATCCAAAAGTTTGGCTCAACTTTACAGAAAAAAAAGACCGGTCAGCTCCGTGCAACATTTGCAACACAACTACAGTATATTATGCAAAGGTGGCTGCACGACGAGTATCATTAAACACATCTGGCTTCATGGAATACAAGTGCCGAATAGCATAGCTGAGTGCCGTGCCGGTCCTCTAACCCAGGGGTCCCCAACGACCGGGCCGCGGACCGGTACCGGTCCATGGCGCATTTGGTACCGGGCCGCGCAGAAATAATAAATAATTTATTAAGGACTGCATTCTGACCGATTGACTTTGGCCTGTGCCGCTTAACACACCAATATCCCTGTCTACTCTAGATACAGTATGCAACTACAGGATAGGAGGTCGTCATAGAAATGCATTGATTGGACTGTTAGCAGTACATCTTGTTTTGTATGTCTATGTGCACTTGGCCTCGATAATAACGTGTGACGTAAGTCGTCGCCCATCACATTTGTTCCCGGAAATAATTAGCCCCCACACTAGAATGACTGAAAAACAGACGATTTTTTTTTTTTTTTTTTTTACGGGGAAAAGGGCCCCTGACGAGCCAGAAGATGAGCCTACAATCTCGAAGAAAACAAAATCTATGCTTCACTAAAGACCCAGGAACTGCGAAGGAGTGGATTCGTAAACCGAGTGATTCGAGCATGTCTGTGCAACAGGAATATCAGCTTGTAGAGATTGCAAATCACGGCGACCTTAAACGTACATTTGAGACAACAACTCTACCGAGGTTCTGGATTAAAGTCATTTCGGAATATCCTGACATCGCTAGGAGAGCACTAAATACTGTAGTACAATTTCCAACACTGTATCTTTGTGAAGCAGGATTCTCTCACTCTCCCATCTCGGGACCATCTCGTCTCAACAAAACAAGTTGTACTTTCCCTGCATTTAACACGACGGGGCTAAAAACAAATGTTAATTTATGTTTGCTGTATTTTTCTGCCGCACATTGCCGGTGTTCAGACAAATTTGGCATGCGCGTAACGTTAAAAATTAAGGCGAATGCAGCGATTCCAAAGTACACACTACAAACTTTCTTTAAAGAAAGGAATATTAACTTACGTTTGACATGTTAGCTGCACATAACAACTGCACGCAGCTCTGTCACTTAAGGACTTCGCTGTGTCATCAAGCATTAATTTACGCCATTTTCATGTTGCACATGTATGTTTATGATGCAAATAGTTCTTTAGCACCGTTGGATAACATTGAGAGTCCAACTGAATATAAAAGAGGGCCTTTTTCAACGCCACAAAAGCTTTGGGAGCAAAATTTGACAGAACACCGGTCCGTGAAAAAAAGACCCAAATCACACTGGTCCGTGATGCAAAAAAGGTTGGGGACCCCTGCTCTAACCAGTCAGAAAAGTAAGTAAAACAATCAATTACGTGTGTCTTCTGCTGTTCCCGCGATCCGACCCTGGATTAAGCAGTAGATGATGGATGGATGGAAAATAGTACGAGAATAAGTCGTATTATTACATCGGCTATGGTCGATATTATGTATATAGAACTAGATGCGAAATCACAGAGTGGGCGGCGTTAGCACATGTATAGAGGACTAGATGCAAAATGAGAGAGTCGCTGGCATTAGTAAACAGCCACCATCATAAAGCAGTAGACGCCTCCGTTAAAATCAACAGTATTGAAAGATCTTCAAATTATAATCAATAGAAGAATTTATACTAATGATTCATCGTAGCTCCCAGCTAAGGTACAGTGTCTTGCAAAAGTATTCGGCCCCCTTGAATCTTGCAACCTTTCGCCACATTTCAGGCTTCAAACATAAAGATATGAAATTTAATTTTTTTGTCAAGAATCAACAACAAGTGGGACACAATCGTGAAGTGGAACAACATTTATTGGATAATTTAAACTTTTTTAACAAATAAAAAACTGAAAAGTGGGGCGTGCAATATTATTCGGCCCCTTTACTTTCAGTGCAGCAAACTCACTCCAGAAGTTCAGTGAGGATCTCTGAATGATCCAATGTTGTCCTAAATGACCGATGATGATAATTAGAATCCACCTGTGTGTAATCAGGTCTCCGTATAAATGCACCTGCTCTGTGATAGTCTCAGGGTTCTGTTTAAAGTGCAGAGAGCATTATGAAAACCAAGGAACACACCAGGCAGGTCCAAGATACTGTTGTGGAGAAGTTTAAAGCCGGATTTGGATACAAAAAGATTTCCCAAGCTTTAAACATCTCAATGAGCACTGTGCAAGCCATCATATTGAAATGGAAGGAGCATCAGACCACTGCAAATCTACCAAGACCCGGCCGTCCTTCCAAACTTTCTTCTCAAACAAGGAGAAAACTGATCAGAGATGCAGCCAAGAGGCCCATGATCACTCTGGATGAACTGCAGAGATCTACAGCTGAGGTGGGAGAGTCTGTCCATAGGACAACAATCAGTCGTACACTGCACAAATCTGGCCTTTATGGAAGCGTGGCGAGAAAAAAGCCATTTCTCAAAGATATCCATAAAAAGTCTCGTTTAAAGTTTGCCACAAGCCACCTGGGAGACACACCAAACATGTGGAAGAAGGTGCTCTGGTCAGATGAAACCAAAATTGAACTTTTTGGCCACAATGCAAAACAATATGTTTGGTGTAAAAGCAACACAGCTCATCACCCTGAACACACCATCCCCACTGTCAAACATGGTGGTGGCAGCATCATGGTTTGGGCCTGCTTTTCTTCAGCAGGGACAGGGAAGATGGTTAAAATTGACAGGAAGATGGATGCAGCCAAATACAGGAACATTCTGGAAGAAAACCTGTTGGCATCTGCACAAGACCTGAGACTGGGACGGAGATTTATCTTCCAACAGGACAATGATCCAAAACATAAAGCCAAATCTACAATGGAATGGTTCAAAAATAAACGTATCCAGGTGTTAGAATGGCCAAGTCAAAGTCCAGACCTGAATCCAATCGACAATCTGTGGAAAGAGCTGAAGACTGCTGTTCACAAACACTCTCCATCCAACCTCACTGAGCTCGAGCTTTTTTGCAAGGAAGAATGGGCAAGAATGTCAGTCTCTCGATGTGCAAAACTGATAGAAACATACCCCAAGCGACTTGCAGCTGTAATTGGGGCAAAAGGTGGCGCTACAAAGTATTAACGCAAGGGGACCGAATAATATTGCACGCCCCACTTTTCAGTTTTTTATTTGTTAAAAAAGTTTAAATTATTCAATAAATTTTGTTCCACTTCACGATTGTGTCCCACTTGTTGTTGATTCTCGACAAAAAATTAAAATTTTATATCTTTATGTTTGAAGCCTGAAATTTGGCGAAAGGTTGCGAGGTTCAAGGGGGCCGAATACTTTTGCAAGGCTTACTTATCTGAAAACCTCTTAATAGCTATGTTACGTTAACATACCAGCCACGTTCGCATTTCGTTTTTCATGCATCATGTTCATACATTTATTCAGCATGTTCTCTATTGCATTTTTATTTTAAATTGCCTTTCAAGATGGCATATCTGTTCTATGTGTTTTGATTTTATCAAGTAAAGTTCTCCCAAAAATGCGACTTATAATCAATCCAATCAGCAGGCAAATTTTTTTTGAAGGTTCTACTCATGAAAACGGTCTCAATTGGATCTTTCCCAGATGAACTTGTAAAATATTTCCCTGGCGTGGCGGATGTATGGAACAGTCAATCTGGTGCGTCAGGTTTAGGGATGTCCTTATCGCATATTTTTGCCCTCGAGTCCGAGTCACCTGATTTTGAGAATCTGCCGATACTGAGTTCTGATCCAATACCGGAAAAAAAAAAACACACACACAGTAGTATTACAGTAGTATTTACTCTTCCGATTTTTCCGGGAGTGTTGCGGAGTATAAAACGTGCATATTTTAGTTTCTTTTGCTAATGCCATTGCTTGGTTGCATTTCTGCATTATTTTCTTACTTTTTAGCCCTTAAAAATGATGCATAAATTATATTTACGGTATTTTCTTTAAATTAAAAACCGATCCTTTTCACCCGGTTTCGATGCTCTGAAAAACATGATCGGCTCGGGGACATTTCTAGTCAGGTTACTTAAAATTACAAGTTACACAAAAAAAAAAAAAAAAAAACCTTCCAATCATGAGCGTAAATGTAATTCATTATGGTCGTGATTCATAATAAAGTATACCATCCGTGCGTTAGACATCATGCACTCATCCATTCTATAAACCATTATTTGCCTCATAAGATGAGATGTTTTTCACAAACAGTACATTTATTAATCATAGTAGAGGTAGTAATAGTAGTACACACAGATTTCAGGTTGCTCAAAATCCTGCATACTGGAGGCAGCACAAAAAATGTACAAGTAGGTCAACTCCTCCCAATGACTTCAATAAGGCACCACCTATTTTTTTCACTTGTCCACAAAGTAACTTTTCCAACCCGAAGCCTTGAGTGAACCTACCCTCGATAAAACAGCTGTTTGTGGGGTAACAGGGAAAAGAGGTGCAGTGGACGTAGTTTATCGAAGCCAAACGAGGCAGCAGCAACAGAAGCCAAATGTTTAACTCGTTGGCTGCCAATGACGGCAACAGACGTCCAATCCATTTGAACTAGGAGGAACTAATGTTCAGTCGCTGCCATCCATTTCAATTGGATGATGTCTACTAGTGACAAACTAAGTGAAATTGACAGCAGAAGGATTAAAGGAGCCACATGATTGGACGTTTATCTTTTTCAATTGCACTAAAAGAGTTAAATATGGCCGTCCTAACATGGCTATGTCTCCTGGACTCTCCTCCCCTTCCATTTTTTCCCACCTTGATGTACTTGAGAGGAAATCTGGTCTGAGCTCCAAGAATCCTGACCATATACAGAGCCAGCTGGATCACAAAACAGCAGACTTCACTCCAGTCACGTGTCGTGCTTGGCTTTGATTCCAACAGCCGGCAGCAGGAATGTTTTGTCGTTGCGATGACCCCTCTTGAGAGGAGCCGTTATCAATCAACAGGTTGTGTTTCCCCCAGTATTAGTTACAGAAACAAAGGTGCCTTTTAAGGAGGCACTAACAAATTACACATATGAAAGATGTAATTTGCAGAAATGCATGGAGGAAAGAATGATGCCATGAGTTTTATTTGCTCCACAGATTGGAATGTAAAGGCCAATCTTCGGGGGGTGCCGGCAGCAGCTGAGTGAGCAACCATGGCGGGTGGATGACTACAACCTTCCGTTATGAAAGCAGAGCAGTTAAGTCAGTGTGTCACATGTTTGCCAAAATACACTTTCTGTCCATTAATTCAGGCGATCTCGCAGTGTTAATCATTTTGAGTTTGAAAGTGCATGCAGTGAGGATTAATTGCTTCAAAGCATGCTTTCCTAGAAGACTGAATTGTTGTTTGTTAACTTTGGAATTTTGTTCTTTTGAGGTAGATTTCAAAATCTGAAAGAAAAGAAAGGGTGGGACTTTAACACATTAATTAGGAATAATTAACAGATTTAAGTAGTTTTAAAAAATGAATGGTTTTTTTGTGGGGCTATGTTCAACTCACGGAATCTTTCAATAACAAATAACTTTAGCCATAGTAAAACCGATTAAACTAAGACACATTAAAATAGAAATAGAGAAATCTGAATAAATTAGCACATTTCATCTAAAAAAGATACATTGATTTAAAATATACACACACACACATTATAAAAAATAAAAATAGATTAATATATAAATTAAAAATAAATATATATAAATAAATATATATGGCGGAAAACACAGACACGGCTGAAAAAGCAGTTTCTGCTCTTGCACCCCTCTTTAAAATAAACTGCTGTATTTTAAGTCAAAAGAACTGTTATGTTTGATAGAATAAAATGTACAGTATATGTATATGCTGTATATGCTGTCATAGCAGTTTCTAGTTAATTTGGCCGTTTTACCCTGGAGACCCCAGTTTACAGACCCTCTGCAAGCACTTTTGTTTCGACCCAGCCATAAAAAGTGGCTAAGTACGGTAATTATATTTATTATTTGAAATGTCAATCATTTTTAGGTTAGAATCATTAATTGATGTCTAATATTTAGTTTAAAAAATTGGCGTGACTTTAAAAAACTTGCATATTTTAAACGTTTAAACAAATTACGTCACAATGGAAAAAATAGTGTCTTTAAATAGGTCACGGATATCTACCTCATAACGATTGCTTAATTGTATTTTTTTTTTTTTTTACTGTTGCATTTTTTCCCCCAATATTCTAGATGATAAATAATCGATCCAAAGAAAGAAAAATTGAAATAAAAAAAAACGTTAAATATTTTATATATGTATATATTAAAAAACGGGTAAATATTTGAAAAAGAAAATCTCGCTCACTATTTTTTGTCTGGGCCTACTGCATTGTGACTCTTTATATTACCGTGTTTCACACATAAAATCCCTACAAAGTCCGGCTGCGGCCATTCACAGCTGTGTCTTGACACTCAGTGATACTTGCTACACCGAGTTTTTGGATCGAAACAAGGTAAATACGCGATAATATCCCATTCAAATCATGGTGTCTTTCATTAATCCCTCTCATGCTCTCACCGCGAGTTACCAGAAAGCCACAAAAAGACATACATTGCAGTCGAACACTAGCGCGAGAATTATGGACACAGCAGGCTAACTGACTAGCATGCTGTCGATTATCTTTTTGACCCAGTTGCCGTTTGGATTGCTTATTATGGGATGATATCGATGTATTAGATACATTAGATGCTTAAATCATGAACCCTAGGTCCTAGGCTTCGAGGTTAAATACAATAAATAGATAGTGTTATGTACTCACATTTATTTGTTCCCTTCATGCGTATCGTGCCTTTTATTCTCAGCATCTCGCATTCACAATCTAATCATAATTGGAAAAATATTTTAAAAGCCCACTGCAAAAATTAAAATATTATGGTATTATAATTTAGCCCCTAAAATTCCCCTGGATTTTTTTATCTTTGCACAGATTAAAATGAAGCCAGATCAAAAACTGTATGCAGTAAAGTTATCATTAACTATAGAGCTAACTCCCCGTTTAGCCATGTTTATTTACAAAATAAAACACAGGGTTAAATTAAATCTACATTTACTCAAACACCAATTTCCTTTATTATTGTACATCCACCCACATCTTAGTGCATTCACATTGAATATCAAAGACTTGAGTAGACAAAGTGGGATCCTCTTGAAGTGTTCGTTATTTATTATGTACCAGGATGGGTTTCCAAAACATTGTTATCAATGAGAAATTTCACGAAAAAGCTCTCAAAAATGTGTATTTTTCACTCACCTGATTTGACCTACTTTTAAGGTCTCAAAAAATGCCCTCCTGTTCAAAATTGTCCCCCAGATAATAGAAGATTTTAAGCTTTCCAAGGATGTACCATACATGCATATAGGACAATTTTGTCCAAATGGGGGGGGGGGGGGGGGGTTTCAGAGCGGAACATTAAGTCATATGAGTGTTTTCCGCCATATACCGGTATGTATATAATGTGTTAGTGCATAATTTACCCACAAAATTATGGGCCAGTCAATTGAAAAGGTACTTCAATATACGGTATATCTTCATATGAAATCGGTCTGTGTGGAGGGCAGGGACCACATACAGTATAGTAAAATATATAATATATATAATATATAATATATAGTAATAATTTTAATTAATTAGTAATAATTTTTGCTATACTGTCTTATGCCTCTCAAATGATAGATAAAGGATATGCACTTTTAGCTGTTTTTTGTTTCGTCTAACAATTTATAAATGTCTTGAAATGGCACTTTTTTTTGACCAGGTAATTGTTTTTCTCCTGTATTGTACCGAAATTTTGTCATTTGTGGGGAAAGAAAAAAAGAGAAAAAAGACCATTGTCATCAGGGGGAACTTGGATTTTGCTCCAAAAGTGGACGATTCGAAAAATATATGCTCAGTGTAACTGACTATCAAGGAAAATCTAAGAAAAGTACCATTTGCATAATCATTTGGAACAGTTTAAACTATCATATTGGGAGGACTAGAGAGATGCAGCCCTTTTTGTAAGATCACAGAGAAAATTATTCACACAACTACAATGTTTAAAAGTATGAACTCAATCAAAAGAAAACATTTCGAACCAAGAATTAGCTGATACCTTTCTTTCCCTCTAAAAATTTGCCAAAATGTATCAAAGGAACATAACTCATATGGTGTGTTTATCGTACTTAACTTAAATCATCAGGGGGCTGTACTATCCATCTTACAGTGGCTAATGCCACATTACCAGGAATCAGCAGGAGGTTCACAGAAGACAGGGGATAGATACAGTGGGAAGCAAGGGCAGATATAAGTCAGAAGTAAGATGAACAAAATAATGATCGATAATCTTAACTGTATTTAATGGCAAGTTGAGTAATAGTTATACAAAAAGAAAATTTTGATTTAGAATGACATCCAAAACTCTCAAATTGGCTTTTGTACAGAAAAATCAGTTTAGAGGCAAGTGTGTTACATTTTTGCATGCTGTGCATAAAGTGGACCAGAGCACGAGTGCACATGTGCATTGTTGCCTTATTGACACTGTATATGTTCAGCTCACGTTTTGGTCAGTTACTGTGCCTCACGTTGTTCAAACACAAACACACCCACGAGCCCAGAGTGTGTCACAGCATAATGATGTGTGCTCACAAAGCCACACAGACCTACTTTCTCATCCAGTTCTATCCAGTTGGTCGCAAAGCAGGCATGAAAGCAAGAGGCCGGGCCTCAGGTGAGTGAGACCAAAGAGGCTCTGGACATCTCAGTCCAACTTGTGTAAGACTGTATGTCTTCATATTTCAGAAGGAAAACCATTAAGTCATTTCCTAAAAGAGCCAGAGGTTAGATTTCCACAAAAGCAGCTGAAGGATAGGGAAAAACAACCAGGTATAAAATTGCACAATGGCTGCTGCATACCCAAAAATGTGGTTTAACTGAAACCATTGTGATAGAGCAGACATACAGTGGGGCAAATAAGTATTTGGTCAACCACCAATTGTGCAAGTTCTCCTACTTGAGAAGATTAGAGAGGCCTGTAATTGTCAACATGGGTAAACCTCAACCATGAGGGGCAGATTGTGGGAAAAAAAACAGAAAATCGCACTGTTTGATTTTTAAAGAATTTATTTCCAAATTAGAGTGGAAAACCTTTGCTCACCTACAAACAAGCAATATTTCTGGCTGTGAAAGAGGTCTAACTTCTTCCAACGAGGTCTAACGAGGCTCCACTCCTTACCTGTATTAATGGCACCTGTTTTAACTCGTTATCGGTGGAAAAGACACCTGTCCACAATGTCTGTCAGTCAGTCAGTCAGTCAGTCACACTCCAAACTCCACTATGGCCAAGACCAAAGAGCTGTCGAAGGACACTAGAGACAAAATTGTAGACCTGCACCAGGCTGGGAAGACTGAATCTGCAATAGGTAAAACGCTTGGTGTAAAGAAATCAACTGTGGGAGCAATTATTATAAAATGGAAAACATACAAGACCACTGATAATCTCCCTCGATCTGGGGCTCCATGCAAGATCTCATCCCGTGGCATCAAAATGCTAACAAGAACAGTGAGCAAAGATCCCAGAACCACACGGGAGGACCTAGAGAATGACCTACAGAGAGCTGGGACCACAGTAACAAAGGCTACTATCAGTAACACAATGCGCTGCCAGGGACTCAAATCCTGCACTGCCAGACGTGTCCCCCTGCTGAAACCAGTACACGTCCAGGCCCGTCTGCGGTTCGCTAGAGAGCATTTGGATGATCCAGAAGAGGACTGGGAGAATGTGTTATGGTCGGATGAAACCAAAATAGAACTTTTTGGTAGAAACACAGGTCCTCGTGTTTGGAGGAGAAAGAATACTCAATTGCATCCGAAGAACACCATACCCACTGTGAAGCATGGGGGTGCAAACATCATGCTTTGGGGCTGTTTTTCTGCAAAGGGAGCAGGACGACTCATATGTGTAAAGGAAAGAATGAATGGGACCATATATCGAGAGATTTGAGTGAAAATCTCCTTCCATCAGCATGGGCATCAAAGATGAGACGTGGCTGGGTCTTTCAGCATGGCAATGATCCCAAACACACAGCTAGGGCAACAAAGGAGTGGCTTCGTAAGAAGCATTTCAAGATCCTGGAGTGGCCTAGCCGGTCTTCAGATCTCAACCCCATAGAAAATCTGTGGAGGGAGCTGAAAGTCCATGTTTCCCAACGACAGCCCCACAACATCACTGCTCTAGAAGAGATCTGCAAGGCGGGATGGGCCAAAATACCAGCAACAGTGTGTGAAAAGCTTGTGAAAAAACATTGGGCCCCCATTATTGCCAACAAAAGGTACATGACAAAGTATTGAGATGAACTTTTGGTATTGACCAAATACTTATTTCTCACCATGATGTGCAAATAAATTCTTCAAAAAAATTATTATTCATTATTATAATTATTTTTTTTAAATCTTTAAAAATCAAACAATGTGATTTTCTGGTCTTTTTTTCCGCATTCTGTCTCTCATGGTTGAGGTTTACCTATGTTGACAATTACAGGCCTCTCTAATATTTTCAAGTGGGTGAACTTGCACAATTAGTGGTTGGCTAAATACTTAAACTACTTAAATCCCTTAATTTTTTTCTAGATATCGACGAAAAACAGTCTCGATACTTGGTTAAAAGCAAAAAAAAAAAAAACGTGCAGGTAGCATTTATTTCACGTAAATATGTCGAATTACGATACTAGTCTGTCCGTCAATGTGGCGGCCGTCATATGTAAACAGAACTTTTCCTGTGAAAATTCTTGTGAATGAGTGCTTAAATCCCTGAATTCTTTATAGGTATGGATGTAAAAGATTCTCGATTCTTGGTTAAAAGCAAAAAAAAACGTGCAGGTATCATTTATTTTAAGTAAATATTGTGAAGTTTAATGCTAATGCTGTAGCGGCAAATTTCTCCCATTGACTTTTTTCACAATGCGGTACAGGTTTTGTACTTTTTCTACATAAAGCCGGCGTTTGATCGCTGCATGTGTCGTTGCGACCGACTGCGAATAATTTTGGTGGATTGTGGGATGGCCCCCTACGTGAAGGCATGGCGTACTGAAGGCCGAATCTGACCCGTCAATATCACTATGAAGTCTATGTGTGACCTTTGACCTTATAACCTTTAAATTTAACCCCATTTCCCGTTTCATATTACAAACATATCCTGCAAGGTTGATTATCCCTTTATTTGTTTTTGAGTTATCGCAAAATTCCTTATCTGACCACTGTGACCTTTGACCTAATTACCCCAAAATATAATCCTGAGAAAGTGTGCAAGGTTTTTGCTCAGTGTGACAGTTGCTTGGGTGTGTGAGAAGGCATGAACGTTTTTTTGTGAGGATGTTTTTGGAGTTTTTGGGAGGGGGATAAAGGGGGGTTATTGTGCATGTGAGAGGTTTTTGGAAGTACGTTGGAGATTTATTCGGTCCATGAGAAAGATTTTGGGTGGGTATTGAATGTGTTTTGGTTATTGTTTGTGGGTTTTTGAGTGAGTCTTTTTGTTTGAGTGAGTGAAAATATTTGTATGTGTGTGTGCGTGTGGGTGTGTGCGTTCATGCGGTTAATGTTATTTTTGGCCTAAACGGCCCATCACAGAATTTCATTTTAGTCATTCAACTCATATGGTATTTCTCACATGTACCTTTGACTGGAACCACTGAAAGAAAACAAAAATATGAATGAAACAAAGGATTGCAATGAAAGTCACAGGGGAATTCTCATCAAGGTCCAATTATGGGAAGAAATATTTTTCTTTTGTTCGTAAAATAAACTTGGCGTGCAATTTTAAGAGCCAAAATTAGACCGTGTTGGAAACGGCATCTAAATTGTACTGTAATTCAATGGACTGCACGTGGAAAGTAGTAATGCACAGGCTGAAACTGTGTACCCTTCTTGTGATGCTGAGCAGGGCCAGAGTGGGACTCATTTTCAGCCCGGGAGTTTCAGTTACCATTTTATTTTTGGGGTACTATCTTTAATTTTATCTTACATATTAAACTGACTTTTTAAAGGCTCATGAACCTTTTGCAGGTGTTTTGATTAACTCACGTGGCAAGTGTTTACAAAACTGAAGCTTTTCATCTTATTCATTTTTTTTTTTTTTTTTAAGTTTGTTAATGGTAAGCTGAAAAATCTTCAGAATCAGACAAGTTACGAGGAACTGATTGAGATGAGCCATTACATGCAAATTGACATATACTACAATTTTGTTGGTTTAATCTTTTGTATTAATTGTCAAAATAAAACAACTCTTTCTTAATATTCAAATTTGTCGGGGAGTACTGTAAATAATTTAATGTAATATATCATTGGTTATCACTGATTTCATATTATTTATGATTTAAAAGTACAACTGCAAAAAAATTACATGTGAAAGATAAAATGATTGAACTCAACTAAACGGCTGTTTTCCAAAGCACTTACACAATTCAAACATCTGTGCATTTCAGGGTAGTTCGCGCCCATCAGTCCACCTCAGAGTGCCATGTTTTGGGTTAAAATGCCAAAGTTATGTTTTGCCTGAGATCGTGGATTCACACCAATCCTCCGTCTTTGTGCCCAAAAATAGTGAGCTTCGGGCAGCCACGACAGGAGCACGAAGTCCCTGGAGCCTCCATGGTGGAAGTTTTAGTGGTGCTCTCATTAAAATGATTTTATTCAACATGTATTTTCACTGTTTACTGTATCTGTGCATGCCAGTAATAAATGGCAAGAGTGCCACATTTTGGTCTAAAAAACACAAAGTTAAGGATTTCAACCCAAGCCTCCGTGTGCTTTTGCCCACCTAATGGGCGTCTCGGGCGGACACGGCAGCTGCCCAACAAGCCGGTACACTAAAAAAAATAACTGGTGGATTTACTTGATAAAATCATTGTAACAATTTGCGCGAAATTGACTTAATAGAAGTAAGTGCAAATTGTTAAATGGTCAGTACTTATATAAAGCATTTATATACATGTTTACCATGTCCAAAGCGCTTTTACATTAGCACACATTTACCCATTCACGCACACATTCACACACCAATGGACCTGCTGCCATGCAAGGCACTCTCAACTCATTGGAGGCAAATCAGCGTTCAGTGCCTTGCCCAAGGGTACTTCGACAATGGGCAGTCATAGCCGAACTGCTGACCCTTCTGTCCAAGGACAATTCCAACTAACAACTGCGCCACGGCCGCCCCAATTACAATGTTACAATGATTTTATCAAGTAAATCCACTGCTTGCCGTATTAGGTTCAGTTCACAAGCAGTCAAATTTACTTAATAGAAGTAAATGCAAATTGTTATAATGATTTTATCAAGTAAAGCCACCAGCTATTTTTTTCAGTGTAGGTTCTTCGCTGTACTTTCATCCAAACATGCTCGAAAACAATCATAATGGAGCGCGCCAACACCCAGACGGTTCACGTTCGTCACGCTGCCTCATTTCAGCCATTAAAACCCAAAATTACGTTTTCCCAGGATCAAGTCAACAGTCCCAGGGCTGGCGGCATAGGGAGCACGTCTCGGGGTCTTGGGTTCCAAACTACGGGATGCTAGAAGTACCATAATTTCTCCCTCAAAGGGGGGTGCATTAATGCCGTTATAAACAAGTTTAGCTGACAGCTTAATTAAAAATTTACATTACGACCAGCCCAAACGTCAGGTCGGCCCACCTGTAGGTGTCCCGGTCCTCCTAATTAGCCACTCACGGATTGTGCATTTTCTTCTCACCTTGACTGTACCTTTACCATACCGCCACACTTTTTACACATACTTTACCCATAGGAGTAAAGGTTTCACAAACCAACACATGCTTAAACGTTCACAAACTTCAAATCAACACATGCCTGTTCAATCTCATTGATATCCTGCTGGGAGAAGATGGCTTAATCGGTATCGCACTGCATTCCCATTGAGTAACAGGTACGCAAACTGGACTAAAGCTGCCATTCGATCAACTGACACTCAAGCACAATATGTTATGATCCCCTAAGCTTCTGGGAAAGACGGATTGTGTGTGCGCTTGTTTTTGTGCCACGTGAGTTCCTGGTTAAGTAGGGCAGTCAGTAAGTCAGGAGTGGCAGGGAAGCAGTGAATAAACACAAGCTAACTCCATTACCTCATACTGTGGATTAGTGTCAACAGGCCCATCCATCTGTCTAGAGTCGGCCTGGTTCAAGTGACAGTAAGTAGAGCAGCCTATGGACTCGTGTTCTGGTCCATTTATCCCCTCTGTAAATTTACATTCACAAAGCACTGTGAGCCAGTGTTTCTCAACTTCCACAAGTTTCACAAAGTGAGTTACTCAATGTGAAATGAATGTGAAGATAAAGCTGATATGCTCACAGGCAGCTATGACTCATTCTGTTGTAGGGAAGGCAACATGTGGATACACAGGTTTCTACTATTTTCTGTCATCAGACTGAAGACACTTTAATTGTTCTGCCTGGAATCAACAAAGGCCAGTAAGTCCACATCCCACTGTTGATATTGTGTCACAAACAGACAATATACACGTGGATGTGGACTTCCTGTTTCTTTGCTGGGTCATTGGAGATTGAAGAACAAACTGAATTGAGGTTGGCTTACTGGGCCAATAACCTCATAAACAGTGGCGTATTGCTGTCTATTTGCTTTACCTGATAAAACATGAAACACATTTAAATCTGAAGAATGATAAAGTGTATGGGTTTGGCACTATTCCGTAATATGGAGCACTCAGTGAATCAAAACTGGGGAAACACGCTAATTAAACCGTATGAGTGAATACACCTAGACCAGCCTGAAAAGTGACACTAGTCAAAATATGAAGCTGGAACGGGCAGCAGAAGGATTTCACAGTAATACCCTCCGAGGCCCCTCCTCCTGCTCTCCACTCATTCCTTCCTCTTCTAATCCAAACACCTGAAGGGGGAGGAAGGAGGGTGAGCTGCAGGCCCCATGTGAGTTGTTGCTCACATGCAGTCAGGGCACAACGTGTTACTGTAACACCTTCAACCGGCCCCAAACTACCGGTTACATAAAGCACAGCACTGCAGACGAGCATTTATGCAAACACACAGCACCATGGGTGCAGAATGGTGCTAGTGGAGCATTTACAGTACCATCTGTTGTTTGTGCTTGCAGTATAACAGCATGTAACTAAAAGCTGCGCTGTTGTTAATTCACTGGCTGCCACTGACGGCACTAGACGTCCAGTCCCTTTTGACTGGAAAGACTGAGAGTCAAGAAGGATTGTACGTCTAAAAGCGTGAATTACATTAAAACATGAGCATTCACTGCCAAAGGCGTCTATTGCTGTCAAAGGCAGGCAAGGAGTTAAATACTCTGAAATTTAAATTAAAAAATGAACTTTACATATACATGCGCATAACACTGTTATTATTAGTTGAAATATGATTAATTTGTTTTTATTAACTTTTTATGATACTATTTTTCTTCATTCATAATTTATTAATTCATTTTTTTGAAATTCATAATTATATAGGTAATTATAAGATAATTATGCAAGTGTTAATACTGTGTCCTACATGACCCAAAAGGTGATGTCCACATAGGTGGATATCAGGTCTATATGGGTTTAATGTTTTGTTTTGTTTTGTTTTGTTTTGTTTTGTTTTGTTTTGTTTAATAATTGTTAAATTTTTTGTTTATTAATTACTACGAATAGTCATTTGCCCAAAAGGGTATATAAAATAATAATAATAATAATAATAATAATAATAAAAGGGGGCTCCAACATGGATTGCAAAAGTGACAAGCGAAGGCAATACATTCAATTTGCATTGAATAAAATGAACTACAGTGTTGAATGTGGAATGAAAACAAGGTGGGGTGCTATCAAGTACTGAAATGAATTAACGGTGCATTGATCGTGCGTGCAGCAATAGGCAGAGCTAAGATGATGGGAAGGTTCTCGGTAAAGACAGGGGGGTGAAAGAAGAGAAGAGGGGAAGCTCAGCACGTGAAGGCTGGGAGTGTGTTGTCTGAGAGCCATGTGCTGAGGCCAAGCGTGTGAGTGACACAGGCCTTTCACGTCACGCTATGACTCACACTGGGGGAGTCTCACTCCTTCATTAGCCACACACACACACAAAGTGGAGCTACAACCATAAAGATAATGTACACAAGCCTGCCCACTTGGCTAAAATTAAACAAGTTAACTTGAAACTTACAAACCACAAAACACCTACTTAAACAATGTAGCATTAAGTTAACCCTTTATTGGACAAATGACTATTTTTGATAATTAAAAAAAATAAATAAACAACTTAAACCTGGGGTCCACATTTGTGAATATCACATTTTGGGTCATGTAGGGCACAATATTAACATTTGGTTTACAAATCTGGCCATGCCCCAAAATGCAATGGCCAAAAATATGAACGCCCCACAAATTATCAATAACCATTTGTCTATTTTTTATTGACAAGTTTCCGAGGTACTTCCGCTTTACTTCTTTATGTCTGCAAGCAACTTCCCTTTTAGAATTTCTCCATCCAAAACAACAGTGGAGCTGGAGTAACATTACTTATCAAAATCCCTTACAAAGACAATTTGAAAATTACACATCCATCTGCCATAATCACGACAGGCAGATGTGGAACCAAGCTCGTGCCACCACAAAGACCGGGTGTTTTTGTAGCCGTGTTGCCGCCGTGTTATGGAACGTATGTTCTTCCTATCCATGCATTTTCATGTGTCAGGTGCAAAAAAATACTGAAGCTAAAACCTTGCGCATGAAACAACTTGTTGCCTTTGATATTGTTATTACGATGGTGATTGTAATTTTGATGATCTTTAATGTTATTTACTACAACTAACATATCAGCTGCTAGCCTGTTGCTAATCAGTACGTGTTGGATGGCACAATTATGTCAAAGCATAAATGCAAGTGTTCCAAGTTTTGTGTTCGTTTGTTTAGAGGTGAAAAACGCTGTTAGGCAAGGGAAGACAAGTTGATGTGCCTCACATCAACACTTACTGTACATTGATGGACTGGGACAGACGGTGGCTCGCCTCGCGGCGGACCAACAGCTTCATCCCGAGATCCAACTACGAGCTTTTTAACTCCAGCATCTTTAAGATACGCTATTGGAGCTGGAATTACCGAGGACAGTGTGAGAAAGCCTGTCTGTAGGCTGCCGAAGGTCTGCGTAATGTCGGGTCAAAGTTTGGCAAGGCTCTCAAGCTGTTCCGGAGCTCTGTTTTCTGGTATCACATTCTCGTATGCTATTTTTTCTAATGATTTTATGAACTGTAATTCATTGACCTGTTTTGCACATGCACCAATCATGTAAAATAAAACAAGAAATGGAATTGTGAGAGCTGGTGTCAATGACAAATAAAATCTCTGAATGTGAATCATGTTGTCCAAATGTTTTATTGCAATCAGTATCTGCAATAAAAAAGAATGACATACTATTTTTGTTTATATGAACGTACCTTGTAGTATTTCCTTTTAACAACAAAATCCGTATCAGCCCTCCTGCATTCGGCAAATGTAATATAATTTGTAATTTCACTGCATTTTGGTCACTCAAATGGCCGGCGTATCAATCTATACCTCTCGTCAACACAGGCTGACAGGTTGTTATAATTTTGTCCACAACTGATCAACAAAGTGATGAGTACAATCATACAATCTCATCTACGTCTCATCTACACCATGCAGAATCCCTTTTTGGAGTTAACTTTGTCAACACACTGCTTACTTCAACCGCAGTTCATGTTGTTCTTTCTGAACCGGAAGTTCGGATCAGACATTTTGCAAGCTGGCGCCGCCCGTATTTCACTCAGGAAACTTGTCTATAATAATTATATTTTTTTATGGATAAATAAAAGTACACATTATTAAAATACCCATTAAAATCATTAAACTGAACAAAACAGAAATACATTCTGGTTATGGCCCCCAATAATACTTTAAAATAGACTTTTTTTTTTTTAAATAGTATTTAACTCATTGCCTGGCATTGATGGTGATACATGTCTAATTCATTTAAACTGGAGTGAATGGCTGTGAATTCTCATTTTTCAGTCAATTCATTCTGACTGGAAGGGGCAAATGAACCTACGTTTATTCGGTATGGCATCGAATGGCATCCAATCAGTTTAATAAGTGCCCTATAAAGGGTTAATAATTATAGAAGCCCCAAAGCCACCATGGTGGATTGCACATACAGTAGTAGAAGGTCAACCATTAAAAAGGCAGAATAACATACAAAGATATCTGATCCAATCTACCATCTCAATGCATCAGTTTAAGATTGACATAATAAACTACTGTACATATTTCCTCATAGACTAGTGATCCCAACCAATATTCAGTGGCACAATAGATTTTCCAGTGCAACAACAAAATATTTTGTTTATCTATTTATAACAATGACAAATAGTAATAGGCAAAATGGTAAAATGCTCTTTCATCGGATAGAAACAGTAACAAATAAAAAAGTTCATCCACACTGTTACATTCTTGCCAAGTTGTGCAAATATCGAGAAAGCCAGAGTCAATCCCAGCTGACTTCAGTCAAGCATCAAGTTACACCTTGGCTGGTAAGCCATATAAGGTAATTTTCGCATTAGAAGGCGCACCTGTCTATAAGCCGCCATCCCTCAAATTTGACACAAAAACGGCATTTGTTCATAGATAAGCCGCACTGGACTATAAACAACAGCTGTAACCTCACTGTATTATGGGATATTTACACCAATAGATATTAACCAGTAACACTTTATTTGAAAGCGGCATCATACAACTGTCATAAGACCAAATGAACCACCATGGCTTCAAGAAGCTTAATTTGGCCATCACTGCTCCCTTAGGGGAGACAGACAACCTCTGTTGCCCCCTGCTGTCAACACATTTCTAGTCACACATGCCTCCTAGCATGCATTGCAGCACTACAGATATAAATAACAATCAAAATTCATGTTCTGTGCTAATTATTTCTTCAGTTACTGTTCCAGTTGTTTCGTTAATTGCTAGTTATGATATTTGGTAACACTTTATTTAACAGTGACGCCATAAGACTGTCATTAGACAATCATAATTATGACATGACACTGTCATGAGCATTAATGAATGCTTATAACAGATGTCATTTGGTGTTATTCGGCAAATCATCTCACTTTTAAAAGAACCAAGCTTGACATAAATGGAGTTAGTGACATAATTTGCCGGATGACACGTAATGACATTTGTCAAAAGCATTCAGTAACTCCCATGATAGTGTCATGTCATAATTGTGACAGTCCTATGACAGTCTTATGATGCCGCTGTCACGTTCGTTCATTCGTTCGTTCGTTCGTTCGTTCGTTCGTTCGTTCGTTCGTTCGTTCGTTTGATTTAATCATCCTATCATGATGCTGACCAACTCTGGAAAAAAATCACTTCGATTCTACCCTTCAAGTGAAATGATTTCAAAATATCACATATTCAACATTTGGTACAATTTTTTGTGTTATTTGAAAATGTAAAAAACATTGTTTCAACCTTTATAGGCCACTCCTTTAACTCTTTGACTGTCATTGATGGTACTAGACGGCCAATCCATTTTGCCTGGCAGGACTGGCAGAAATAATTCAAAATGTATTGGATGTCAAGTGCTGTGAATGGCAGCCAATGAGTTAAAAACTATGGGGTGGAAATGTTTTGGTTATTGGGCGCCACAACCAGTGACTGTTTTAGAGGTGGGGCCACAGTGGCACTGGCCTCACCTCTAACTTGAACGCCCCCTGAAGTGCCCCTGTTCCCATTTCAGCACAAAGCATGCAACTGGCGAATTCTTTTCTGAAGTGAGAGAGAATTAGATAGTATTTTTTACCTACTGTATGCTAAATATAAATACTGCTTTTTGTGTTCAAAATGGATTTTCAAAAAAAAAAAGATTAAAATTATTGTTTCATATATTATATGCTTACTTGCACACAGTGTGAGTAATTCAAATTATCACAAACTGCTGGTTCATTTTTGTTTGACAGTATCAAGCTAAAGTGTTTTTACTGCCACATGCAGGATAATCTGCATATTGCCTTGTTGACCAAAACAAACACTGAACAAAAATGGCAGCGACACTTGGCCCCTGAGCATCACATGTGGCCCCTACTTGGCTCCTGTTGCAGAAAGATCCTAGAACCACCACTGGCCATAACCATTGCATTTGTTTATTATGTTATTAATATATAGTATTAGACATACTGTAAATATCTAAAAAATGAGTAATAATAATGTTAAAAAGTTGCCAAATATTTGAAAAATAATACAATACTGTACAGTATTGTACAATACTGTACAATACTGTAAAAGCAGTGAGGAAAATAAGTATTTGAATACACAGTGATTTTGCAAGTTCTCCCACTTAGAAATGGTGGGCGGGTTTGAAATTTTCTGGGTATGTGCTTATCCACTGTTAGAGACAATCGAGAGAATAAAAATCCAGAAATCGCATGCTTCGGGCCACTGTCATGTTGGAAGACCCAGTCATGACCCATTTTCAATGCTCTAACAAAAGGAAGGAGTTTATTCCCCAAAATGTCACAATACATGGTCCTGGTTATCCTCTCCTTAATACAGTGCAATCGTCTAGTCCCATATGCAGAACCCACCACCGCCCAAAAGCATGATTCTACCACCCCCATGCTTCACAGTAGGGATGGTGTTCTTGGGACGGTACTCATCATTCTTCTTCCTCCAAATACTATGAGTGAAATTAAGACCGAAAAGTTCAATTTTCATTTCATATGACCACATGACTTTCTCCCATGACTCCTCTGGATCATCCAAATGGTCATTGGCAAGCTTAAAACGGGTCTGGACATGTGCTGGTTTAAGCAGGGGAACCTTCCATTCCATGCATGACTTTAAACCATGACGTCTTAGTGTATTACCAACAGTAGATTGACAGTCATTTTTAGCGTCTTCCTTTTCCTAATAATTGCGTCAACTGTGGTTCTTATGTCACCAAACTGCTTGGCAATGGCCTCGTAACACTGTCCAGCCTTGTCTACAATTTCTCTCTCTGATGTCTATGGACAGCTCTTTGGTCTTGACCATGTTAGAAATTGGGGTCTTCCTGATTGTATAGGGTGGGCAGGTGTTATATGCAGCTAACCGCTTCAAACCTAACCACCTCCACTCCACTTATTCATTGGACTTTTTAAAGGTGACTAACGGGTCTTTGAGACACACAATTCTAGCGAATAGACATGTGTTCAAATACTTATTTGCAGCAGTATAATACAAATAAATTGTTTTGAAAAATCATACACTGTGAAAAAATCGCAGGGTGTTCAAATACTTATTTTCGACACTGTATGATTACCCCCAAAATAGTTACTTGCCTTTTCATTCAAGATGGTGCCAGTATATGAAAATAAAGTCACTGATTGCCTAGAATGTGTATGTATATGGCGGAAAACACTTAGGTGACTTGAAGTTCCGCTCTGAGACCCTCAATTTGGCCAACTTTAAAAATTGTCCGAAATGCATGTGTGATATGTCATTGGAAAGCTTAAAATCTCAATTTTCTGGGGGAACAAAAATTTTGAACGGGAAGGCATTTTTAAAAAAATATTTTTTTTAAACAGCAAAACCCTAATTAATGCGAGAGCACGCGAGAGCAGAATTAAAGACGCCACGATTTTAGCGAGATATTATCGCGTACTTACCTTGTTTCGATCCAAAAACTCCACGTAGCATGTATCTATCGCTGAGTTTCAAGACACAGCTGTGAATGGCCACAGCCGGATTTTTATTTTATTTATGGGTGAAACATGGTGATATAGCAAGGGTCGCGATGCTAAAATCGCAGACAACAAGGAGTGGTTGATATTTTCTTTTTCATATAGTTACCCTTTTAAACGTTTTTTTTTTTTTTTTTTTCTTTCAATTTTTTGTTTGGATCGGTTATTTATCATCTGACATATCGGGGAAAATGCAACGTTGCAAAAAAAATACAATTAAGCGATAGTTATGAGGTAGATATCCGTGACTTTTTTACAGACGCCAAATATTTCATTGTGACGTAATTCGTTTAAAAGTTTAAAATATGTGAGAGAATAATTTTTTTAAGTCGTTTTTTTTTTTTTTTAAACTAAAATTTAGACATCAATTAATGATTCTAAGCTAAAAATGACATATATTTTGAATAATAAACGCAATTACTTACCTTCTTTTTATGGCTAGGTTGAAACAAAAGCGGTTGTCGTCTGTAAACGGGGGTTTTCAGGGTAAAACGGACAGATTAAAAATAGTTCGGAGGCTTAGTGCGCCATGAATCTGCAATGGCAGCATATAGACATATTGTTCTATCAAACACAACTGTTGTTTTGGCTTAAAATAAAGCAGTTTATTTTGAAGAGGAGTGCAAGAGCGGAAACTGCTTTTTCAGTCTTGTCTGTGTTTTCCGCCATATACATACTCGTGCATGTTTGAACTTCACGGTGACCATCACCTTCCTCGTCTAGGAATGGGGAAGCAATATTTTGTTTATCAACTGTGTGCACCTACAAACAGCACTGACCTGGTTTCAAAGCACATTTTACACCCAGTGGGCACAAGTTAAACATAACAAGACTTTAAACAAAGCATTAAAGCAGCAACACACAAGACACAGACACAAATAGAGACACACACATACAGTACATACACTCATTTGGCTGTTGACTGTAAAAGCAACTGAAGATCTTCTTGGGAGTTAAGGTGGAGGGCAGCTGCAGTTTTAACTCTTTCAGTGCCACTGACGATAAAGATGCATAGACTTCATGGTATATTGACATGACACGGGGCGAAGGCCGATCCGTAGGGGGCCTTTTTTCAAAAATGTCAAGTTCAAATATTTTGACAACCAAAGCTGCTACCGAACCAAAACAGGCACCTTAGCCATATATGAGTTTCCATGAGCAGCAGCATCAGAAAATGTCAGTCGTTCCCTTATAAAATCCCGATTAATTATTCTTTACTGTAAATAGGTATTAACAAAAAAAAAAAATGGGTATAAAATTCTCAGATTTAACACTAGACACACAAAAATCACCAGATGCAGAGATAATCAACTATATTTTCAGGATCAATAGCAATATTTAACATATAATATAAGTTTTTGACCAAAATAGCAACTTAAATTTTTTTCAACAGCTAATAAATCACTCAATTTTCACATCAGAAAATACTTGAGGAAAACATGCATAAATAATTTATAAATAGATTATTAATACATTCTATATGCAATCACAACCTATTATAGAATATTTATTTATTTATTGTCATTATAAAGTTGTATAGTTAGTTATATAGTTGTAGTGAGCAAGCCTAGCGGCTACCTGACGTTAAAGGAGCTTTTCTGGTGAAAATTCTATTGAATAAACGCTTAAATCCCCAAATTCTTCATAGATATGGACGTAGAACAGTCTTGATTATTGCTTACAATTAGGGTTGTTCCGATCATGTTTTTTTGCTCCCGATCTGATCCCGATCGTTTTAGTTTGAGTATCTGCCGATCCCGATATTTCCCGATCCGATTGCTTTTTTTTTTGCTCCCGATTCAATTCCAATCATTCCTGATAATTTTTCCCGATCATATACATTTTGGCAATGCATTAAGAAGAAAATGAATAAAACTCGGACGAATATATACATTCAACATACAGTACATAAGTACTGTATTTGTTTATTATGACAATAAATCCTCAAGATGGCATTTACATTATTAACATTCTTTCTGTGAGAGGGATCCACGGATAGAAAGACTTGTAATTCTTAAAGGATAAATGTGACTTTGTATATTGTGACTAAATATTGCCATCTAGTGTATTTGTTGAGCTTTCAGTAAATGATACTGTAGCCATTTAACTGTTCTGCCCAAATGCATGATGGGAAGTGCAACCATGACTGTAGGTAGTGGTACAAATTGATATATCTTCTCTGCATTGGGAAATAACATAGGGTGTTAAGAAAAAGATCAATTACTACCTTTCTTCCCCACATTGCTTCCCACGATATATCTAATCGTAGGGAGAGGGAATGTAAGGTTTTAGCCAATTAAAAAAAGGCTCCAAAGGCTGCCAAAATTCACTCTACTCATTTTACGCTGCCGTTTAGCTCTATATATAGGTAAAACGGCGCCATTATAGATTGAACGCGACAATGCGTGAGTGGATCGTGCAGCGCATGCGTTAATTGCGTTAAATATTTTAACGTGATAATTTTTTTTTAATTAATTACCCCAGTTAACGGGATACATTTGATAACCCTACCTTAAGCCTAAACTAAAGACTCTGAATGAGTGTAACATATTATGTCTGTAATGTTAAATACAATTAGAAAACGATTTAATTAAAAAATATATATATATATATATACATATATTTTTAAAAAAGGCATGTCCGATATTTTTTTGCCGATTCCGATACTTTGAAAATGACGTGATCGCACCCGATCGATCGGGATGCCGATCGATCGGGACATATCTAGTAAAAAGCAAAACAAACCCTGCATTTAGCGTTTATTTTACGTAAATATGTCGAAGTACAGTGCAATTCTGTTAGCGACTGAGGCTAGCGGCCGCCTGACGTAAAAGGAGCTTTTTGGTGAAAATTCTTGGGAATAAATGCTTAAATCCCTAAATTCTTCATATATATGGACGTAAAGCAGTCTCGATTCTTGGTTAAAAGCAACAAAAAAAAAACCATGCAGTTAGCATTTATTTTAGGTAAAAATGGCGAACTATGATGCTAATGCAGTAGCGGCTGATTTCTCTCATTGATTTTTTTCACCAAGTTTAAAATGTATGCATGATATGAAAAAAATAATAATTATCTTGAATCCTCGCACAAATCACTCCTGAGACAGTCCTTCCTGTTTGTATGCGGTACAGCTATCGTACTTCTTCAAAAATCCAAGGTTAAATCCAGCGTCCATGAGTGTGTACTGTCTTCGAATGACTATTACTAAATGAAGCTCAGCCCCCTATGGTAAGGCTTGATGCAAAGAATGACGGAGTGTCAGGTCAATAGAGTTGTGAAGTCTATGATAGATGTCCAACTATGTGGCTCTTTAGATCCTTCTGCTAAGAATTTAAAACAGTTCATCACTAGTAAATGTCCAGTTCATTTGAACTGGGAGGGATGGCAGCGTATAAACACTCATGCGTTAGCTGCCAGCCCTCACGGATCAAATGGATTGGATGTCTATCGCCATCAATGGCACCCAATGTGTTAAGAGCAAAGATTGATCTAACATATTTGGTGTCAGTAATATGTTTGGGGTCCTGATCAATTATACTATATATACCACAGTATCTTACTTTCTGGTGCTTTTATTCATTCCTTTTTTAAGTTCCCTTTCAAAGGCCAACTGAACCATACAACACCAACAATGACAAAATATCTCCATGATTAAGTACAAAGTGCACTTTTAAAGCTGATATAAACTTTTACTTTTCCAGCAGGCTCAGCAATGTAGATACTGTGTTTAATGTTTTAATTATTCCAGGTCAAGTAATGCATTCACTCTTGGTTTCGTGGCAGATTTTATAAAGGGCAAACATAACAGTACCATAAATCAATAGAAAATGCATTTACGCCAGTCATGCCAAATTGGGATATTTGAATGACAAATCAAGGGCTGACACACTTTTCACCTGGACAAGAAGCAAGAAGAAAGAATTGCATTTGACAGGGGAGAAAAACAATTAATGGAGTTTTCTGTCGTTATGGTGACTAAGTTAATTTGTGTAACTACATTTTTTGTATGGTTTTTTTTTCTGACATAATTCTAAATTTAATTTTAAAGTTAATTTTGGTTTTGCATGCCCGTACGGCACGTCTATTGCTCTGATAGCAACCATTTTATGTCAAGAAAGGTGTTCCCACCCCCAAAATTAAATGTTCTTTTCACCATAGGTCAGCAGGGGCTGGCTTTATTGAGTTTATGAAACACAACAGATGAGGTGAAATAGTTTTGAAGAATGCAGGTAATCCAGACCAACAAGTCACTGACTTCTTATTAAAACTTTAGGTGAGGAGAAGTGAGCATGATTGATTTTACTGACAGCTCAACTCCACGTCTCATCAATCCCCATTAAGGAGAAGCTTCAGCTATTTCCTTTACGAATCCGGATAAGACCTTGAAAGTCTCGCCGTGTTTGCAGAGCCCATGACACCAAAGGCAAAGAGGGCATCACGGTTACAATTTGCACACACGGCTAAACCTCACACACATACATAATACATGAGAAAGTGTGAGATACGTGCAGTGTTCTGTTTCTCCTCCAGAATTGCTGACCTGTGCATCCCCTCCAGTAACAGCAGCCAAACAAGGAAATCCCTTTCTTGCTCAGGAGAAGTAATAAAGCTCCACCCTAATTTCAAAAGTAGTTTGATTCAACTCAATTTAATTCACTCTATTTTTTAGTCACTAGTCTTTCTACTAGAGCTTGGCAATATGGCCTAAATCTAAAATCTCTTATTTTTTCACCCAAAATTGGATTTTTTCCCCCCCAATTTTTGTTCTCCAAACTCGTTTTCCAAAGAGACAATATGAAAAAAGACAGATCAAGCTGAAAAAAAAAATTTCTTCCCTGATTAAATGAGGAAATGAGTTATATACTATGAAATACTTACACTGAGCCACGGGTGGTCATTGTTTTTTGCTCCAAGATCTGCTTATGAAGGAGAAAACCTCCCGCAATCTGGGGTGGGCGATCTTTTTTTTTTTTTTTTTTTTTTGGCCACGAGCTACCCACACTACTGTAGCAATCGACGTAATGGGCACCCTGGCACTAAAGTGTTAATGGGGGTCATAACCAGAGTATATTTCTGCTTTTAATCATTTTAATATATTTTCTTTCAGTTTATTATTTTTTTATTCAGAAAAATGGTAAAATGGTTAATAATAAAACGACAGAGTCGAATTCTTTAAAAAAAACATCACCAAAAAAAATCAAATTATTTCATAGCATCAATTTATCACCCGTCTTTCTACTAATAAGCAGAATTGCAACACTAGGGAACACAAGGAGGCAAGGGCGTAGGTTTGGTCTCAACATTGTTAGGGACGATATAAAAGCATAACCTGCATGTATACTTTTTTTTTTGATGCCACGAGCTACCCACACTACTGTAGCAATCGACGTAATGGGCACCCTGGCACTAAAGTGTTAATGGGGGTCATAACCAGAGTATATTTCTGCTTTTAATAATTTTATTATATTTTCTTTCAGTTTATTATTTTTTTATTCAGAAAAAATGGTAAAATGGTTAATTATAAAACGACAGAGTCGAACTCTTTAAAAAAAACATCACCAAAAAAAAAATCAAATTATTTCATAGCATCAATTTATCACCCATCTTTCTACTAATAAGCAGAATTGCAACACTAGGGAACACAAGGAGGCAAGGGCGTAGGTTTGGTCTCAACATTGTTAGGGACGATATAAAAGCATAACCTGCATGTATACTTTTTGCTGGGGAAGGGACATTTATAAGACGAAATAGACTGGGTGAACATGGGTCAGGGCTACATTTCCCACTAATGTGACCCTTATCAATTGATAGGCTAAATGATTAATGCAAAATAAATCTGTACTGACTTAAACTAACTTTCATGTGTATTGGTTCAGGTGATACACCGTTCGATTCAAACAGTTGTTTTCAACTAAAGAAACATTTTGAAAACTTCCAGAATAAATGTCTGGATTTTACTAGCAAATTTAAATTGCAATATTTGAACACAAATTATATTAACATACACAAGAAATACAAACTTGTTCATCAGCAATTAACTATCTATAAGAGGGTAATCCTTCATTCACTACATTTCTTACAGTTTGATTAACGTTAACAGTCGAAAAATTACAGGAGGATATTTCCCTCAATGCAGCTTCCTCCTCGAGTTCGACAAATTCACACAGATTAATGTTATGCCAACTCTGATGTAGGTCGGACTTTCAGTAGCAAAATTAGTGATGTGTTCCCAACCTCCACAATATTGACATCTTTTTACATTATTTACCGTGGCTGCTGTTGCTGGTGGAAAAAAACTAATATCCCTCGTCTTCGAAGGGGGCGGAGGCGGCAGCATGTTGTCGACATGTATTTCTGTCGGGGCTGTGTGAGTGTCGAGGGTGGGTGAAGTCATCAGCCAATCAACCGTGCGTTTCGGGGGGGGGGGGGTGGACTGGCACATTCAGCAATTAAAGGGGTCAGTGTAAGTAATGAAAGTACTGTAATTCACTTAATAATGGTCGGGTCGATTCTATCCTTACAAAATATGGGAAGACAATCCATATTAACCAAACCATTATATAATGCAAATAAGGTAGCTTAAAAGTTGGTGGGGACAATTTCAGCATCCTGAAAAGTTGATAGTGTTATGTCCATACCGTCCCTATGCAAGGAGGATAATGAATAAATACCCAAATAGCTTTCAATACACTAATAAGTTACTGTATGAATTTAATGTGTAATGGACAATATGACGATCCCTAGAAAGTAAAGATACCATACAAATGCATCCAATAATATTTGATTTAATTGCAAATTCATAGCAGTAGTAGTTAGTGACTGCAAACCCAGATTCTTACTACCGCCAGGTGGCAACTAGCAACAAATACTGTAGTTTATGCCAGTTGCAAGTTCAACAGGCAAGTATGCACCGCCATCTTGTGGCTATTAATAAGCAGTACAGGAACTCGCCTTTTGGTCACATTACTGTTTTTCCCGCTCAATTATTGTTTGAACCATACTCTTTTGAAGTTAAAGTTTGGAAGTTCACACTGGTCATCAACACTTGTACAATATAATTTAACCGATTTCTTCAGTATGCTTATCCTTACTCAGGCCACATGTACGTAGTGGTTGTCCATCTCATAACCATAGATGTCAGTGTAAACATTTGGTAGAATCTTTTAGTACCATAATTTTCAGACTATAAGGCGCACCTGACTATAAGCTCCATATACTGGTCCTTCTCAAAAAATTAGCATTTTGTGATAAACTGATAAACATCAGACTTTCATATATTTTAGATTCATTACACACAACTGAAGTAGTTCAAGCCTTTTATTGTTTTAATATTGATGATTTTGGGGGGAAAAAAAAAAGGAAAATAAAAGTCAAGAAAAACCAAAAATCCCTATCTCAAAAAATTAGCATATCATGAAAAGGTACTCTAAAGAAGCTACTAACCCAATCATCTGAATCAACGAATTAACTCAAAACCCCTGCGAAAGATTCCTGAGGCTTTAAAAAACTCCCAGCCTGGTTCATTACTCAAAACCGCAATCATGGGCAAGACTGCCGACCTGACTGCTGTCCAGAAGGCCATCATTGACACCCTTGAGCAAGAGGCTAAGACACAGAAAGAAATTTCTGAGCGAATAGGTGCCCAGAGTGCTGTATCAAGGCACCTCAGTGGTTAGTCTGTGGGAAGGAAAAAGTGTGGCAGGAAACGCTGCACAACCAGAAGAGGTGACCGCACCCTGAGAAATATTGTGGAGAAGGGCCGATTCCAGACCTTGGGGGACCTGCAGAAACAGTGGACTGAGTCTGGAGTAGAAACATCCAGAGCCACCGTGCACAGGCGTTTGCTGGAAATGGGCTACAGGTGCCGCAATCCCCAGGTCAAGCCACTTTTGAACCTGAAACAGCGGCAGAAGCGCCTGACCTGGGGTGCCATGTCATCTGCTGGTGTTGGTCTACTGTGTTTTATCAAGGACAGGGTCAATGCAGCTAGCTACCAGATTTTGGAGCACTTCATGCTTCCATCTGCTGAACAGCTTTATGGAGCTGAAGATTTCATTTTTCAGCACGACCTGTCACCTGCTCACCGTGCCAAAACAACTGGTAAATGGTTGACTGACCATGGCATTACAGTGCTCAATTGGCCTGCCAACTCTCCTGACCTGAACCCCATAGAGAATCTGTGGGATATTGTGAAGAGGGAGTTGAGACACACCAGACCCAACACTGTGGATGAGCTCAAGGCCACTAGTGAAGCATCCTGGGCCTCCATAACACCTCAGCAGTGCCACAGGCTGATTGCCTCCATGCCACACCACATTGAAGCAGTCATTTCTGCAAAAAGGATTCCAGACAGTATTGAGTGCATAGCTGATATAATTAATTGAAGGTTGACTTTTTTTGTATTAAATAACACTTTTTTGTATTGGTCGGATGAAATATGCAAATTTTTTTGCGATAGGGATTTTTGTTTTTTCTTGACTTTTTTGCCGAAATCATCAAAATTAAAACAATAAAAGGCTTGAACTACTTCAGTTGTGTGAAATGAATCCAAAATATATGAAAGTCTAATGTTTATCAGTACATTACAGAAAATAATGATCGTTATCACAAAATGCAAAATTTTTTTGAAGGACTATATATATCCATATTCACCAAATTTGACACAAAAACATTTGTTCATAGGTAAGCCGCACCAGACTACAAGCCGCAGCTGTCTTCACTGTATTGTGAGATATTAACACCAAAGAGATTAATCAGTAGCACTTTATTTGACAGCGGCATCATAAGACTGTCGTAAGACAGAATGAACCACCATGAAGCTTTGAACCAATTCACTGAGTTCATTGCTTCAAGAAGCTTGATTTGGCCATCACTGCTTCCTGGGGGAGACAGTCAACCTCTGCTGCCACCTGCTGTCAACACTGTTTTCGTCCAACATGCCTCCTAGCATGCATTGCAGCGCTACCGATGTAAATAACAAACTAAATTCATGTTCTGTGCTAATTATTTCTTCTGTTACCGTTCCAGTTGTTTCAATAATTGGTAGTTATGGTATCTGGGTAATACTTTATTTGCCAGTGGCATTATAAGACTGGCATTAGACCATCATAATTATGACATGACACTGCTATGAGCATTAAAAAATTCTTAAGACAGATGTCATTTTGGGTCAAAGGGCAAATTATCTCACTTTTAAATGGATGTAAAAGATCCAAGCAGGACATATGCATTCATTAATGCCCATGATAGTGTCATGCCATAATTATGACGGTGCTATGGCAGTCCTATGATGCTGCTGTCAAATAAAGTGTTACCGATTAACCCAAATAAATCAACAAATAAGCTGCACTGAACTATAAACCGCAGGATTTAGAATGAGGGAAAAAGTAGCGGTTTATAGTCTGAAAATTACCATATCAAAATCATTAACTCATTGGCTGCCATTGACGATGATAGAAGTCCAATTCTGTGAGTTATTACGTTATCTCTAGTAGATCTCCGATCCATTTGAACTGGAATTTTCGGTCACAGCCAGCCCTCCCGGTTCAAATCGGAAGAATATCTATTGATGTCAATGCCAGGCAATGAGGTAATGTCATAACTGACCACAGAATTTTGTCTTAACTGGGTTAACGACAAAAAAATGGGAGTAATTTAGGGATTCATCAATATTTTTTAATTCAACATTTAAACACAATTTACCTTAAATTTTACAGAGTTGACATTCTTTGAATAGAATGACTACTAATGCATTTAACATTTAATTGTAAGAAATAGTGTCCCAGTTGTATTATGTCATGCTTTTTCAGTGGCCCATCTTACTAGATAAGTACTGTCAGCATCAACTTACGTTATTGAAATGATAACATACAAAAACTCTTCAGGCAGTAGTTAGCATACATGGGCAGCAGTTTCATTCAGGATGCACATGACTGAACCACTAACAATAAATACTTTTGTTCAGCATTTATATAATCTCCATATCATCAGAAAATAATCTCCATATCATCAGAAAATTGTAACATTTCAAATTTGGCAGCGGATTGTGTTATAGACTTCAAAAAAGGCTTCCAATTTAGACACCCAAACAATGTTAAAAGGTGAAATCAGAGCAGTATTGAAGTGAACAGTGGGATTAAAACGCCATACAATGCCATATACACAAATGATGTTTGAAAGCGAAAACCGTGAAACCCTGCATATGTGTAATTAAGCATTAGCTAATTCACCTTTTTTTTCCAGATTTATTGGGGGGAGGAACATTCATTATTCACTAAAAAGCACTGAAAACACCTCTCAAAAGTCTCATGCTGTAGGTATGTGCATCCCATTCTGTCCATCAAAGTCTGCTTTGCTGCCATGGTTACCAGAGTGGGGAATGCCAACCTCCCAGTCAGGGCTGTCAGCCAAATATGTGAAGTGTCACAGCAACAGGAGGTGCTGTGAAGCTGGCGAGGGAACATGGTGCTCCCTGGTAAGACTGCCGCCAACCACTTGTCAGCTGGCACTGCTACACATGAGCATAGCCCACCTAGATGGGCTCAGAACACGGCAGTTCTTTTTGCACTCTTCACCACTCATCAGACTCCCAGTCCTCTTTTTGTTTTGGTTTTCATAACTTCACTGTTGAGGGGCAAGCAGACGTTTGTAGGGCACATAAAGTATGCTGATACATGATGCTGTCTCGGGGTGTGAGGAGTACTGTTACTGGCATTAACAAATAGTGGCAGGCTCTGGGCTAACAACAACCCTCTTGGGAAAAAAGGCCATGGAAATGGTTGGGTGATGAGTAAATGTGGGTATTCTTACAGTTTATCACTTGAGGAAGTCATACTACATCAACTATTTCAAAGTTCAGTCCCTTCATAAAGTGCTTTTTTGCGTCACATTTTTCCTTCTTAGTAAGGATTAACATCGATTTCTCATTGGCTGCCACTGGCGGCAAAAGATGTCCAATACATTTTAAGTGGGAGGGTCGGCGAATAAACAATTTTTTCCATACCATCCGATTTCAAATGGATTGGACATCTAATCGTGACCCCAAAAAAAATGTACAGCAGGAGAATAAAAAAAGCCACAACACCGCCAATGGTGCTGAAAGAGTTAAAAACACAAGTCACTTGCTTTAGTTGATCTATTTGGTGTACCGCCCAAGACTGGAAGTGGCTCTTAGTGGTTTCTTCTGGCCTTTGTGGAACCGACGCAGGACAAAATCAAAGTTTGCAGTGGTGGACATAGCGTAGAAAACGTTTGCTTTGTCTGGTATTAGCAACTCTAAAAACAGAAACAGAACATATGGTTACAGTTATTGTTTAAAAGGACACAAATGTGGGGGTTACGATCACAACACACTTCATTAAGTAAAACTGTACAGTGCACAATCAAATATCCAATAAAAGTCCAACAAACTTTGTTTAAAGTGCATATACATTAAGAAAATATGAATGAAAATAAAATAAGACCATGAAGATGGTTAAAATGAATAATAAAGCAGAAGTGGGCGCTAAATGTGTATATGGTATGATGAATGTAAATGGAACTGATCATGATTGCCTTAGAATTCACAATCTAACATCAATTTTGAGTGTATTTATTCCATAATCAACATTTGTTCAGTCAAATTGAAGAAGATTGAATGTCAAATGTTAATATTGTGGCCTACATGGCCCAAAATATGATTTACGTACAGTAGGTACGCTTTTAAATCAAGAAAAATAGTCCTGTGTTCTATAAGGGTTCTTGTTAAATATTCTTTTTTTTTTTTTTAACTAGGTCTTGTCATCTTGTTAGAATGCACAGTTGAACTTAATGTTGTGCCCGTCTTACAGCAGACGTGTCTCCTGACCTCTCTCCTGTGAGATGATCTGTGTAAGAGTGAATTCTTGCCAGTTCATGTGGTCTAGGTGATGCTTCTCTAAAGCCCGCTGAATCACATGTGCAGTTTTGTCCTGGCTGGTCAACTAGGAAAATGGAAAGAACCCACATAAAACAAAGTCATAGTTAGTTAGTATATAGGAACATTTTGTGACCTTCAAACATAAAGCATGTATGTTTGAAAGCAAATACCGTGAAACCTTGCATATGTGCGATTAAGCATTTACTAATTTACTTTGTTTTCCAGATTAATTGGGGGGAAGAACAATCATTATTTGCTGAAAAAATTGCTCTTTTGTATTCAAAATCAATGCTGTAGCGCCAAGGAATCATGTTGAAGGGAGGAACTTCATTCCTTCAACCTGTCTGATGGGGAGGGGCGTTGTTAATCCTCACCAAGACACTCTTGTACATGTTTCCATTGTTGTGACCCAGGTCCACGCTGACCCTCACGATGCAGCAGTCAGCGCTCTGGCGGTTGTAGACCGGCAGGGAGGTCATAGATACACAGCGCTTGTGGTGGGAAGCCGTTGAGGGCATAGTACTCGCACAGCTACTGGCTGAGGAGCACAGAGAGTCTGAAGACGAGCCAGAGGGACTTTGGGAGTCTGGAGAAGATGCGGCCAAGGAGCAAGGAGATGATGATGAAGAGGAGGATGAGGAAGATGAAGAGAAGACCTCTGACACATTGTTGCAAGAGCTGTGAAAGGCCTGTAACACGGAATAAAACAGAACGCGTTCATGTTTTCTCTATGCTTGTAAGGGTTTTTTTGACACAGTCTGTTTACCTGCAGTCTGATGGAACAAGCAGAGTTCGGAGAAGAAAGATCTTCCAACTCCGAACCACTAGATCCTGAAGAAGAAACACTGATTTGGTCTGCTGGAAGCTTTTTGGATCCATCACTCATTGTCAGAAGACTAAAAAAAAGCATTTGCGTCAGATTGTCTGTATGTGCAAGTTTTTGTGTCAGGCCTCATACTACCACATGATACTCACAAGGAAAGTTTCTTAGTGAGTGTTCTTTGGCTCCAGGGGGTTGGTGAACACACATCCACTGGCGGCTCCAACTGTCTTGAATGTTCATAACTGTAAAAAAAAAAAAAAAAAAAATTAAATACATACCACTATGAATAATGAAGGCATATTACACAGTGGAACACCCAAAACATAATGTAACTGGCCTTACAACTGCCCTAACATGCGTCATATATTCACCTCAAAGATCATCCGATTCACCCGCATACTTACTACAACGGGTCGGTTTGTATAACCAATGCATTTCTGAATATTTGAGAGAAATGGGCAGTTTTTGTCTCTCAGCTCAAATGGATTAAATGTCGACTAGTGACAAAGTCATTTAAATTTACAACAGAAGGATGAAAAGAGCCACATGATTGGACGGCTATCAATTGTCTGCAGTGGTGTACAAAAAAGTACAGCTTTATGATGCGTTGATTGCATAAAATGAAACCAGCAATTAAATCATATTGAAGAAAGATATTTTTATATAATCACGTGTATTTCTTCATTGCTATTTTCATATGCTTACTGTGAAGTTGGTATTTTAATTTTAATCTGGGCCATCTTCCCGGAAGTCATTTTCATCTCTGCTTTTATCTTTTTTATTTGTTGTACTTTGTTCTATGTTTTATTTATGACTATTGTTGTTAATAGTTTGTTATGTTTTATCGTCTTATTTTAAAACATTTCAGTCTGTGCACCTTCTTCTGTCCACTAGAGAGGATAAAAGAGTTTTGCAGCGGATGAGTTCTGTTGATTTGGGCTCCCTCATCGAGGTAAGCTACCCGACAACTGCATATTTCAAGCGCAGCCATTTTCTCACAAAATCATTAATACAGTGATCCCTCCTTTTTCACTGTTAATAGGGACCAGAACCCGCCGCGATAAGTGAAAAACCGCAAAGTAGCGTGCATCACCCCCCCTCCCCATTTTTTTTTTTATTTTTTTTTATGGGTGTATGCGTTGTATGTATTTATTCAGACTTAGTATTGGAAACAGATACATATATGACATATAGATATATATATATATAATTTTAATGTTGTTTTTAAGCACTTCAAACGTAATCAGTTTTTTTTTATGGTAAATGGTGTTACACTTGTATAGCACCTTTCCACCTTTTTTAAGGCACTCAAAGCACTTTACACTGTCTCCTCCTCTACCTACTTGAGAGACAGCACAGCGGGGAGAATCGAACCCACAAACTCTGGGTTGTGGCTTACACTACCATTGAGCCACATCATCCCCATTTTATGTCACTGTCCCACTGAATTATTTTTTAACAAGAATAAAGTAGAAAATTGCTTGTCTTTGTTAAATGCTTCATTGAGTGAGTCCACTCAAATCTGCTCAAGCTGCTCACTTACACACAATCAGTTGCCACAGCAACTGTTTAACAAGTTAAACGATGATTGACGCATGTGGCCGTTTGAAGATTCGGCCTCCCCAGCGTCTCTAGCCAGATCAAACCTTAACGGCTGTCAATCATTGTTAACTTTAATAAGCAACTGCATTGCACTGCCTGACCAAGAAAAGCGGCAGGAGCAAGAGTGAGAGACTACGTGGTCGGATCGGGAAGCTCTATAAAATACTGCATTTATTTATTTATTTTTTAATAAAAAAAAAATATGTGATGAACTGAGGGCGCGAAATTTGTCGCGCAAAGTAGCAAGGGATCACTGTACTCTGTTTCGATGTTTTTTGCGTGCATATGCAACAGCTTAAATGGGTTAGTTGTCAGAAGGCACTATAGAATAAAACACTTTAAAAAATATAACTCATTTGAAGCACGAACAAACGCAACCACGTCAGTCAAAATGGTAGTTCATTTTGATGGACATTTGACCTCTGATAACCCTTGGGTGCGTGGTAGACATGTGCATGCTCAGTAGCGCTTCAGAGTTTAATTCAAAGGAGAGCTGAAATCGACGAAACGCCAACCCTGACTGATCATTTGCAGCACTCAAAAAAAAAAAAAGCTTCTTCTGCAATACACATCTTGACAAATGAACATAATCTTTGTGTCAATTGGATGTCAATCAGAGGGATTCTGTATTGTTTGTTTAGAAAGTCCATAATTATTTTCTTCTTCAATTACAATGAGCTGGCTGAATTTTCCTCTCATTGGTGATTGCTTTAGTTATGTTGAAGAGATTTGTTAAGAAAATGTTTCTACAGCGCACCTTTCTTGGTCCGTGAGCAGTTTATGTCCTTCCATCCAAGCAACAATGCTGGGGTCACGATGCAGATTGAACTGAGCACAGGACACTTGTAGTACACGGATTTGTGAAAGAACCTCAAACTCCTACAGGAAGAGAAATGAAAATACTCATTCAGTATCTTTACTGGAATTACATTATTTACAAGATTGCTACAAAAGCAAATGAAGAAAAGTTGAGTTAGAGAGGAAGGTGGCAACTCACCCTCCTCCTCTTCTCGAAGTTTATGAGTCCACCCTGTCAACATAGTGATTCAAAACAAGAATGTGAATTTAATGTATCAATTAAAGACTAACCAAATAAAATAAATTACAAAAACATGTAAAACTTCATTTTAAGCAGTGTAAAGAAATGTATCTGGCAGGAAACTCAGACAACGCTGAAAAAGCCATTTCTGCTCTTGCACCCCTTTTTAAAATAAACTGCTGTATTTTAAGCCAAAAGAACTGTTGTGTTTGATAGAACAATATGTCTATATGCTGCCATAACAGTTTTATGATGCATTAAGCCTCTGAACTATTTTTAATTTGTCCGTTTTACCCTGGAGACCCCCGTTTATAGACACTGTGCAACCACTCTTGTTTCAACCCCGCCATAAAAAGAAGCTAAGTAATTATATTTATTACTCAAAAGGTCTGTCATTTTTAGCATCAGAATCATTTACAATCATTAATTGATGTCTAATATTTAGTCTAACAAAAAAACGACTTTAAAAAATGATTCACTTGCATATTTCAAACTTTTAAACAAATTACGTCACAATAAAAAAAAAATTGTGTCTGTAAATATCTACCTACATTTTTTTTTGTTACTGTCGCATTTTCCCTGATATGTTAGATGATAAATAATCGATCCAAACAAAGAAAAATTGGGAAAAAAACGTTTAAAAAGGTAAACATATGAAAAAGAAAATCTAGACCACTCCTTGATGTCTGCGATTTCTGCAACGTGACCCTTGTTATATTACCATGTTTCACCCATAAAATCCCCAAAAATCAGGCTGTGGCCATTCACATCTGTGTCTTAACACTCGGTGATACATGCTACATGGAGTTTTTGGATTGAAACAAGGCAAGTTTGCGATAGTATCTCGTTAAAATCATGGGGTCTTTAATTATGCTCTCACCTACAGTTAGGGTTTCGCTGTTTAATTTTTTTTTTTAAATGCCCTCCCGTTCAAAATTTTTCTTCCCCCAGAAATTTGAGATGATAAGCTTTCCAATGATGTATCACACATGCAGTGGCGCCACCAGGGGGTGGCCACGGCCCCCCCTATAAATTTGTTGGCCACCCCACTTGCCAGTATATCGTTAGATTGTTGTAGCATCAGTTTTGAAATTTTATACCAAATGCACCTGCTTTTCCCCAGTAATTATTTTGTTTTGTTAAATGTACACCTTATGCCTAATATATACATAACACAATAAAACAATTGTTGTGGAACTCAAAATGTTGACTGGACAGTTATGGACTATGCACATTAAAGCATTAGTAACATCAAATATTACACAATACACCAAAGTATATCAGTAGCCGTGTCCTTAAGTCTTTCTGATAGTTTTCTCCTGACCTTTTTACTGCAATAATAATGAAAACCTGAAATTATGGTTTTTAGTTTTGGTGTGCCACCCCAAGATTTTAAGTGGCCCCATCTGGCCACCCCTATGAGAAATTTCTGGAGGCGCCACTGCACACATGGATTTAGAACAATTTTGAAATTTGGCCAAATTGGGGTCTCAGAGCAGAACTTCAAGTCACCTAAGTGTTTTCCGCCATATATACCGTATTTTTCGGACTATAAGTCGCACCTGAGTATAAGTCGCACCAGCCATAAAATGCCCAACGAAGAGGGAAAAAAAACATATACAAGTCACACCGGAGTATAAATCGCATTTTTGGGGGAAATTTACTTGATAAAATCCAACACATAGAACAGATATGTCATCTTGAAAGGATACAATAGAGAACAACATGCTGAATAAGTGTACAGTATGATAATGTTACATGATGCATGAACAACGAAATGCGAATGTGGCCGGTATGTTAACGTAACATAACTATTAAGAGTTATTCAGCGAGTACTGTATAGCATTAAGAACATGCTAACAAGTTTACCAAACCATCAGTGTCACTCCAAAACACCAAAATAACATGTGAAATGATATAGTAATGTGTTAATAATTTCACACATAAGTCGCTCCAGAGTATAAGTCGCACCCCCAGGCAAACTATGAAAAAAAAACTGCGACTTATAGTTAAAGTGCTTAATTAAGTGTTTAATTGAGCCTTGCTAAAATACTAAGGACTAGTCTACTGGACGCCGAATAAAGGTAATTTGTGATCCAATATAAGAGAAGCAAACATCTTTTCATAACATGTTATTCTTTTTCCAGTGCTGTTGACAATGATAGATGTCCAACCATGTCTATTTTCATCATTCTGCTTTGAATTAAAATGAGTTTCTCAATTGTACTGTAGAACTTGGAGGGTGCACAAATGCATATTCGTTCATTCACTACCAGACTTTCAGTTCAAATGGACATCTTACGCTGTCAACCACTGATCCCATAAACGGATGGACTGTATACCTCCACTGTGTCTGGCAGGGCTGTGTCAAGCATGGTCAGGACGGTCAGATAGGTGCCCAAGTAAGGCACCACTCCACTGGAAATATTCTTTATGGACAAAGAGACAACAAATGATTTACTGTATTTTCAGTCCCCACATCATTTCTTAATGGCATGTGTGTCCTACTTTTATTCAAGGTACAGTATGTGAGTCTGTGTTAGTAGAACTGCTGGCTCATGTTTCAGCCCAGGAGACTGTGCAGATGACTCATAAAGCACACTGCTGTAGTCTATTATTACTAGCCTATAATCCTGGTGTATCTGTGTCTGGCTACTTGAAACGTGTTTAGCACTGAGTAGGACCAAAGATAGATTTGGGTCTGTGCCATGCTAGAGACACTGCAGTGATGTGAAATCATCTGCCTTGAGGAGTAGTATAATGTCAGGAGTGATTTTTGCAATGGACATGTCTGGAAAATTCCCCCTGCCACCAAAGATAGGCATAAACATCTTACATAAACTTAATGTAAACTTCAAAAGCTCTCCCTCTCTGGGGCTTAGCTGTATGGAATCAAGCTGTTTGGATATTTTGGGAGAAATATTATCCACGTTTGACCTGTGTCCCATCGAAGGAGGTCAAAGGGAGCTCTATGCATACGGTCTAGGTAAGCAAAAAAGTTCACTGCTGTAGCAAAGTAAAAATTAGGTTTAAATGAAAGCATGAATGTTCATATTGATGCACACAAACAAGTCATCTACCGAAATATGCACTACAGAGTGCACCAAACAATAAACCGGATGACCTAAATCTCACTAATAAGCCGCATGTGTCCACATCATAACTCATCGGTTGCCATTGACGGCGGTAGGCATCTATTCCATTTGAATTGATAGGTCTGGCAGTGAATGAATACATGTTCATTCACTGCCAGCCTTCCCAGTTTAAATGGAATTGACGTCTAGTGGTGACAATTAATTTGTTTAAATTCAAGAGTCACATGATTGGACATCTATCATCGTCAATGGCAACCACTGAGTTAATATGGGGTAAAGTATTAACATACAAAACTTACATAGAAAGATTTGATCGCTCAAAATTATCTTTATTAACAAAATTAACATCAAAACACTGAAAGTAGCGATTTATACACCGATAAATACGTGATAATTCCAGTTTACAGTGCAAGCTCTGACCTCCACACCTGAGAGAATGGGTTTTGGTACACATTAACTTGGATATCCTGTTAAATTGTTGTACTCTAGGAGAGAGGAAGGCAATGTTCAACCTTTTTTATGAATGCAATCTCCAGAGTAGAACTAGAATGTGCAACAGTGGCCCGGTGCAACTTTCTTAGAAATCCTACTCTGCAAAGATATGGAAATACACTGCAAAAACACACCTCCATAAAACTAGTTAAATTCCCTTGTTTTCAGTGTAAATCTACAAGAAAGAAGTGAAACTATCTGTCAGTGCTGCAAGTAAATTTTACCCACTTAAATTCCTTGAAATAAAAATAGCTAGCTGAAAATAAGTTCAACAGACTTATTTTAAGCAATAAATTAGTATATTTACAGTAGTCTTTTGCGGAAAAAATACCAACTTTTAGATCTATGGGCTTAACAAGAACAAATAAATAGTAATATTTACTTAAAGTAAATGGAATAATCTGGCGATTAATGTGTTAACTAGTCTTTACCACTCAACAAAAAGAGAGAACATTATTTGACTAGATTTTAGGGAAAAAAATATGATTGAGATGCTATAAATTTGTAGTGTGTACAGAGAGGTGATTCCACTAAAATAACTTCCAGTCAATAATTCTCTCAACATGAACTGATAACTTAATTCTTATAAAAGAAAAAATTCGATGTTCACCTAGCACCTGGCCGAAAGATCGCTTCCAGCCATCCCAATTAAAATTGATTAGATGTCTATCAACATTAATGGAAGGAAATGAGGTTATCCAGTCATTAGACTCTACATACCATACTTGTATGGTTACATTCAAAAGTATGCACATTTGCGTTATAATGCAATGCCTTTTGAGACTATTTCAATGAATAAACCTATTGGGTAAATATTAACTTTTAAAAAGATGGAGGTAGGTCAAACAGGGTATTCCTCTTGAACAATAGCAAGATAGCATAAAGAGTATTTACTGGTCAGAAAATTTAACCTGTATTATCAACCTAAGTATTGCTCTATTCAAACCAATTATTATTTTGCATTATGCAGAATTAGCTTTCTAGATTTCAGTAATTTAATGATTTCAACCAATTTTATGCATTAGCTTCAAGTTTGCATTTATACGGCTACAATGTATGATTATTGATACTCAGCCAAAAGGAATTGTTATGTTAATTTCATTTTTTTTTTTTTTTATACAGCTAACATCTGAGTGTGTTGCACAGTATTACCCCTAAATACTGTTCTAATTGGTGACATTTGTTTTATTCATTTATTTGTTTTTGTGCGACCACAGCTCACTAGAAATTCGTTGTCGTGGGGGAAATTTGATTTCTACTCCCTTGATAGTAATGGTAATGGAATATATTTCTTAATTTTCCTTGTTAATTCAAAAATATCATTCATTTTGTTATTTTCTTAAATTCCTATAGTACTGAAAACGGTAATGAGTACCAAGTAGACATGTGCCGATTACCAGTTTCAAGGTACACCATGGTATGAAAACATCAGTTTCAAAACCGGAAAAAAAAATTTCATCATACCGTCCCCACAGTATTAGCTATTTTTATGTCCCAAAAATGCAGGGAGAAATCCCTCGCTTGGAGCTGCAAGGCTTAACCCTCCCCCACCGGTTGTTGCTTAGGGGCCGTTTACATGGTGACTGTCCGAGAATACAAAAAATTTCAAATTTGCATTTGCATTTGCATCTCCATTCGAACAGTGTCGCAATTCCGCATGAAAACGATGTAGTATTCATGCCAGGCCCTAGGGGGCAGTACAGATTTACAGGGCGACAGAGAATGATGCACTTTGACCCCACCAAGCTCCCTCAGCCCGGAAAAAAATATACCCGCCCGCTCGAAGCAATGGCATTTTTCTTTTGTTCAAAAAGGCACAAAAATTGAAACACTCAACATATTTAATTTTAAAATATTATTAAAACAGTAAATTAAAACTGACATTCCGTCATATTTGCTGTTTTTAATGTTTAGTAGCACCGTACGCGTTCTCGCGCCGCGGGAACCTTTGATATGCATGCCGAGGAAGCCCCCCTCAATCCCCCGCAATCGGATTCTTCCACTTTGGAGGCAGGATTCAGAATTTTTCGTCTTCGCCGACACCATATGCACGCGAGGCGAGTCAGCTACTCAGTCATTGCGTCTTTGTGTCGCAGTCGCCATGTAAACTGCCCCTTAGTGTCAGTGATTCAGCTCTGCTACACGATGGCTGGAGGAGGTGAAACTCCTGAACTTTTTCCCCCCATTGAAGAAAACGAAATCACTGGAATACTTCGGCTACAGAAAATTACAGACGGCCACGGCTTAGAGGAGGAGGTCCCACCGACATATAAAACATGTTTGTGGAAGGTGGCTGCCGAGGAGACAATACCTCCAATATGATTTTGCATTTATACAAAAAAAAGGTTAGTATTATCATGAACATTTCCCACCAGCTACGAGAGTTAACTTCGGCGTGTTTCGTGTGTCTAGCGGTGGTAAAACGTGGTGTTTTTTTCTCTCTGGCAAATGTCCGCGTTGAGAAAGAGCATGTGTGTATAATGTAAACATGATACGAGTCATACACACGTGCTTTTTATGGAAAATAGTTCAATTATTTTTGTTCTGATGGAAATAGTGTTGAGCTGTGGCTGTGAGCTCAGGCTCACCTAAAGGACTGCATTTATTTTAATTTTATTTAAAATACAGTGATCCCTCGCTACTTCACGCTTCAAACTTCACACCCTCGGTCCAGATTTTTTTTCATTTAAAAAAAGAAAAAAATACAGATGAGCTATCCCGAGTCGATCACATCATCCAACACTCGCTCACTTCCTCCCTCTCCCTGCTGTTTGTTTGTCAGAGAGTGAACTGGAGGTGCTTATTAAAGTAAACGATGATTGACAGACGGTTAAGCTTTGATCTTGCCAGAGACTCGACCTTCAAAGGGCTGCATGCGTCAATCATCATTTAACTTGTTAAATAAAATTAACTATAACAAAATCCCAAAATATTACACTATAACCCTTATAAATACATACTGTACATACACCTACACACACACACACGCATGTACACCGACACACACCCATGAGAGGAGAATATATGTACGTGAGAGGAGAATGTATGTATGCGAGAGGAGAATGTATGAATGTGAGAGTGAAAATGTATGAGTGTGAGAGTGAATATAGTGTATATATGTATGTGAGAGGAGAATATATGTGTGTAAAAGTTAATATATATGTATGTGAGAGGAGTGTGTGTGTGTGGGTGTGTGTGTGTGTGTGTGTGTGTGTGTGTGTGTGTGTGTGTGTGTGTGTGTGTGTGTGTGTGTGTGTGTGTGTGTGTGTGTGTGTGTGTGTGTGTGAGAGAGAGAGAGCCAGAATGAAAAATGTCTTGTACGGCCCCTCATACACACCTACATACTAGTACTATGATTATTGAAAAAAAATCTTAAATGGTGACAATTCCAAAAATTGTGAAAAGCAATGATGCCACTGCATTAGTGCAATTACAGCACCTGCTAAGCATCCAATCAGACAATGCTGATCAAATGAACAAAACTACAGTCATTTTATTATTTGTTATTTAGCTTGACACAATTTTGCCCATGTAGAGAGAGAAAAAGGGTTTCTTTTTTCAGGTTTTTTGCCATGTTGATCTCACCTCCACTAAGAGTTCTCTGTTGGTCAGGAGGCAGTTTTCATCAGGGAAGTTTTCACAGAGGTTATCAAATGTAACCATGGCATCCCTGCAAAAAAAAAAAAAAAAAAAAAGTATGTCGGTGTTTCGCTCCAAGACTATTGTAAATGATGAACTAGTATACTTTATAATAGTTCATAACATTTTAGCCAACATCAGGTTATGTCACACAAAAAACACTATCAAATTTTATTATCCATGACATTTTACTAGCTTGGTGCAATGTTCACAACACACTATGTAATGTGGGTCATCCAAAAAGCAGGTAATAAGCTAAATTGCTTATGCTGAAGGTTCAGCAACCTCATTAACTTTTTCAGTGCCATTGACAATTATACACATCCAATCATGTGGCTGTTTCAATCCTTCTGCTGTTAACTTAAATTAGTTTGTTACTAGTGGACGTCCAATCCATTGGGCAGGCAGTGAATGAGCATTCGTTCATTCCCTGCCAACCCTCCCAGTTCCAATGGAGTTGACGTTGAGCACTGACAATGGCAGCCAGTGATTTATAAGACAAATATGACAAACAATGTGACATAAAGGTTACTGTTGGAGAGGCCCTGCGAATTGCTGCCTGTGCAAAGAATGGATACATGATTTCACCTGTTCACTGCAGCCCAAGTCTTTCTCAGTCTATAGATGGCATTGGACTGAAGGGCGGACAGTATTGCCCTGACAGAGGAAAAGTTCTTCAAACGGTGACATTCCTGCAGAGAAATTTTTGAAACAAAGCAAATGTTGAAATAAAAAATCATATTTGAATCAGAACAGTAAATTATTTCACAGACTCATTTATCAAAACTGAAGCTTTAACATTATCAAAAAGAGAATAATCTCAGCTTTTCAATGACATTTTGCTATAACATTACATCTCTAAGAAATTTCGACTACATATCATATCATGATATTGTTTGTCGCGTGGTTTCATTTACACATTTTTACAGTTATTGCATATCATGTTGTTTGTTGTGTGGTTTCATTTGACAAGACTATGGAATATAGAGTGAGAAGACAACAGCAGTCACCTGTGCTACCCTAATCCACTTCTCCACCATCCGAGCTCGTTGCACTGGTGTAGTAATGAAGGTGGCACACACAGAGCGGCAGAGCAGTGATACAATAACCATGTTGGTAATGAAATTAAACTGTGTGATGGTGGCCCTGATGGTTGGGGACATGTTGTCCTTCTTGTCTCTTTGTGACCAAATGCAGCCCAAACACTGGTAAGGAGCTACTTTGACAAACAAAGCCTGGGAACCAAAAGAAAAAAGAGACTTTAATCGTCAAAATATTTAGTATAAAAAAACACCAACAATGCCAAGTTATGATTTACCTTATTTTTCAGACTATAAGTTGCAGTTTTTTTCATAGTTTGGCTAGGGGTGCAACTTACACTCGGGAGCGCCTTATGTGTGAAATTATTAACACATTATGATATCATTTCACATGTTATTTTGGTGTTTTGGAGTGGCACTGATGGTTTGGTAAACTTATTAGCATGTTCTTTATGCTATAGTTATCTGAATGACTCTTAATACCTATGTCACGTTAACATACCAGCCACGTTCGCGTGCTGCTTTTGGCAGTGTGTCTTCAATTGTATTATTGAATTTTTTATATTGAAATGCATGCTTTTAGTTTGTGGTGCTTTCACGCCCAAGTGGGGGCGCACTCGCACTTGTTTACAGGAAGAAGAGCGCTCAGACTTCAGAAGAAGACTGACAGCTACGCAGTTCTGAGCGAGTGGGCGAGTTAGCGAGAGAGAGAAAGACACAGCTGCGAACCTTATTTCATTGTTTATGCTTGTAAAATATCTCTACAGAGGCAACGCCTGTGTGTATCATCTTTTCTGTTGTTGTTGTGTGTTTTCCACCCGCGATCGGACACTTACAGCCAGTTGTGTGGTTGTTTGAACGATGTGCTAATGCTAGCGAAAGCATGCTAACCTTTTGTGTCATTGCTATAATGGTAGCTAATTATTATTTATTTACGTTGATGCGCACCTGTTTGGTATCAAGGACGAAATTGATCTGTATTATTTCTATTTTTAGTTTCACTCTTCAAATGATGGTGTCATAACGACGGCCAAAATAGAGTCAGCAAATTATACGGACGTCCAGCATCGACATTTGGGAGTTTAGCTCGCTGTATAGCCAGGACCGAGCTGTAGTGTCCTGGTGAGGACAGTACATTCGCATTTTGTTGTTCATGCATCATGTAACATTATCATACTGTACACCTATTCAGCATGTTGTTCTCTATTGTATTTTTATTTTAAATTGCCTTTCAAGATGACATATCTGTTCTATGTGTTGAATTTTATCAAGTAAATTTTCCCCCAAAATGCGACTTATACTCCGGTGGGACTTATATATGGCGGAAAACTCAGACAAGACTGAAAAAGCAGTTTCTGCTCTTGCACTCCTCTTTAAAAGAAACTGCTGTATTTTAAGCCAAAACAACTGTCGTGTTTGATAGAACAATATGTCGATATGCTGCCATAGCAGATTCATGGCGCATGAAGCCCCTGAACTATTTTTTAATTTGCTCGTTTTACCCGTTTACAGACGTCGCGCAACCGCTTTTGTTTCAACCCAGCCATAAAACTAAGGTAATTAATTATATTTATTATTCAAAATGTATGTAATTTTTAGCTTAGAATCATCAATTGATGTCTAATATTTCATTTTAAAAAAAAAAACAACTTTAAAAAAATAATTCACATGCATATTTTAAACTTTTAAACAAATGACGTCACAATGAAAAAAATGGTGTCTGTAAAAAAGTCACGGATATTTACCTCATAACTATCGCTTAATTGTATTTTTTTTTTTTTTCTATCGCATTTTTTCCGATATGTTAGATGATAAATAATCAATCCAAACAAAGAAAAATTGGGAAAAAAACATTTAAAAAGGTAAATATATGAAAAAGAAAATCTCGACCACTCCTTGATGTCTGCGATTTCTGCATTGCGACCCTTGTTATATTACCATGTTTCACCCATAAAATCCCCAAAAAATCCAGCGGTGGCCATTCACAGCTGTGTCTTGACACTCAGTGATACATGCTACATGGAGTTTTTGGATCGAAACAAGGTAAGTACGCGATAATATCTCGTTAAAGTCATGGCGTCTGTAATTCTGCTCTTGCGTGCTCTCACCTACAGATAGGGTTTTGCTGTTTAATTTTTTTTTTTTAAATGCCCTCCTGTTCATAATTTTTCTTCCACCAGAAAATTGAGATTTTAAGCTTTCCAATGATGTATCACTCGTGCATATCGGACAATTTTGAAAGTTGGCCAAATTGGGGGTCTCAGAGCGGAACTTCAACTCATCTGAGTGTTTTACGCCATATGGTTTTTTTCCACTTCGCTGGGCATTTTATGGCTGGTGCGACTTAGACTCAGGTGCGACCTATAGTCCGAAAAATACGGTAGATAGAAATTGATTCACATTTTATGTACTTTAGAGTGCATATGCAGTTGCAACAAACTGAAAGGTTTTTATAATATTTTGATTACATGAAAATAAAGAAATGATACTCCTAATAATCCTACTTTGTAAATTTGGCAGTATCGTCTCTGCACACTTACAGAATCCACGCGGGTGAGCTGCTCTGCTATGGCTTTTGCAGAGAAATCCATAATGCCAACTTGATCTTGTATGTGTTCATATCCTGAATCCTCACCACCTGAAAGCCGCTCATTTCTTTGGACATCTGTTTGAACCGGACTCACACCTGTCTCAGATGCTGATCAATCATCAGCAAGATAAAATGAGATTGTATGTGCAATGAAAATACAATGAAGTGCAATGAAATGTATGTATTCTGGATAATGGAGTGGCACCTTCTCTCTGAAACCTCCTAAGCAGGTTTTCACTTTGCCCCGCCAATGAGCAGAAGTTGGGCTGACGGTGCAGTTGGTCATGTATGGCAGAACTGATCCTAAGGTGATCCAAAAGAAGGCGCAGCCCACTGTGCAGAGGAGGATCCCTGAGGTCTTCACTGTATTCATCTAACCATGTTTGGATAAGGTGCAACAAAGGTCTAGGAATGCAGTGGGAAGGGAAATCATTATATGATAACCACTTTCATTAATATTTTGCTACATACATTGAGGCAAATAAGTATTTAGTCAACCACCAATTGTGCAAGTTCTCCTACTAGAAAAGATTAGAGAGGCTTGTAATGGTCAACATGGGTAAATCTCAACCATGAGAGACAGAATGTGGAAAAAAAACAGAAAATCACATTGTTTGATTTTTAAATTATTTATTTCCAAATTAGAGTGGAAAATAAGTATTTGGTCACCTACAAACAAGCAAGAATTCTGGCTGTCAAAGAGGGCTAACTTCTTCTAACGGGGTCTAACGAGGTTCCACTCGTTGCCTGTATTAATGGCACCTGTTTTAACTCATTATCGGTATTAAAGACACCTGTACACATACTCAGTCAGTCACACTCCAAACTCCACTATGGCCAAGACCAAAGAGACAAAATTGTAGACCTGCACCGGGCTGGGAACACTGAATCTGCAATAGGTAAAACGCTTGGAGTAAAGAAATCAACTGTTGGAGCAATTATTAGAAAATGGAAGACATACAAGACCACTGATAATCTCCCACGATCTGGGGCTCCATGCAAGATCTCACCCCGTGGCGTCAAAATGGTAATAAGAACGGTGAGCAAAAATTCCAGAACTACACGTGGGGACCTAGTGAATGACCTACAGAGACCAGGGACCACCATAACAAAGGCTACTATCAATAACACAATGCGCCGCCAGGGACTCAAATCTTGCACTGCCAGACGTGTCCCCCTGCTGAAGAAAGTACACGTCCAGGCCAGTCTGCGGTTCGCTAGAGAGCATTTGGATGATCCAGAAGAGGACTGGGAGAATGTGTTATGGTCAGATGAAACCAAAATAGAACTTTTTGGTAGAAACACAGGTTCTCGTGTTTGGAGAAGAAAGAATACTGAATTGCATCCGAAGAACAACATACACCGTACACATGATCCCAAACACACAGCCAGGGCAACAAAGGAGTGGCTTCGTAAGAAGCATTTCAAGGTCCTGGAGTGGCCTAGCCAGTCTCCAGATCTCAACCCCATTGAAAATCTGTGGAGGGAGTTGAAAGACCGTGTAGCCAACGACACCCCCAAAACATCACTGCTCTAGAGGAGATCTGCATGGAGGAATGGGCCAAAACACCAGCAACAGTGTGTGAAAAGCTTGTGAAGAGTTACAGAAAACGTTTGGCCTCCGTTATTGCCAACAAAGCGTACATAACAAAGTATTGAGATGAACTTTTGGTATTGAACAAATACTTATTTTCCACCATTATTTGCAAAAAAAATCTTTAAAAATCAAACAATGTGATTTTCTGGTGGGTTTTTTCCACATTCTGTCTCTCATGTTTGAGGTTTACCCATGTTGGCAATTACAGGCCTCTCTAATATTTCAAGTGGGAGAACTTGCCCAATTAGAAGTTGACTAAATAATTTGCCCCACTGTATGTTAAATTAACAACTGAGTGTTTACAAGATCTTTAAAAACTATGTACTGTACATGTGACATTTAACGGGAAATACTCTTATTCTGCAATTATGAACAGCGATTTATGAATAAGAAAATAGATTTTAAAAAATAATAACATCCACCTACCCCTGGTTGTATCCACTGTCATCCAATTCAGGCGCTGCACTGTCTCTGCTGAACGGCAAGAGGGAAAACATTTTAACTCATTTGCTCCCAAAAACGTATAAATACGTTCTATTTTTAATTGTTTCAGTGTCTTCAGTGTTTTTTTTTCATAAGAGACATCTCTGGCTTCTGATTCAACTGAGCTCCAAAGCACAAAGCTGAAATTCCATTTTAAATCAATCAAACTGGCAACTGGAGTTTAGTAGCGCATTTGGTAAGACCCGCAACTCGATTCAGCGGCAACGAACGGCTGGGCCACACGAGCGAGCAGAACAACTGAGAGGACGCCCAGGATGCCAGGCGCTGGACGACTGAGCAGAATGACCGGGACCATCAGTGCAGCGGACGATGTCGTTGAGTCCGTGCTGCTCGCTGAGCAGACCCCGCAGAGACTCAAAAAAATCCATCTTTATGAGACAGGTGGCGATGAGGGCAAAGTTAACCCGGCTGTCGCGGCCACAACAGCGTCATCTCAGTTAGTTATGCGTTAATAAATTGTTACTTTGCTATCAAAAGCTCTATTTGTCTTGTTTTTTTATATTATTTTGTAAAAGGAAAACATGATTCAGATGTTTGGGATGTAACTAAAGCAAAAAATAGCTGTGTTAAAGTCAAGTTTATGTTTGAAATGTATGCTTTCACAAAAAGCTCGATTTCTCTGTTTTTTCATCAGAAATGGAAGAATTGCTCAAACTAAGCTATTTTCTAATGCTGATTTCTAAAGAATGGAAAAAGATATTAACTTACTTTTTTTCCTGCTGAAAGAAGAGAGTCTAATCTTTCTTTTGGTGGGTTCCATGTTTATATAGGAATAGAACAGAATTTTTTGTGGGCCTTGCAAAATTAGTCAAAATCCAGTAAAACGGCCGGGAGCGAAGGCCCTTGCTCCGGTGAAAATGGCTGGGAGTGAATGAGTTAATTGAGAGGAGTGACTGGGTATGCTCATGTTTCAGTAACATAAACGGCACTGATCCATTTTCACGTCAAATCCATTTTGACTGTGAGGTGCCCCCAGTCAAAATGGATTGGACGTTTAGCGCCGTCAATGGCAGATAATACATTTATACTTTAATGGCAGATAATACTTTTATGCCTAGTAGCCTTCATTCTGAACTTGAGTAATGCTTATCACATTGTCAGTCTCTGTGATCTTGGGACAACCGACGGCTTTACCATTACTGCAAGATATGCGACATAATCATTGAGGACTAAAAAAAAAATACCTTTGGAAGATGAGCTCTATCAGCTTTTCTGTACTGGTGAAGGTTCTGTATGTGGAGAGGAAGATCCTGCCGTAGTCTTGTTCCAGACAGTCTGGGTCGAGGAGGTGACTCACGAGCATTTGCAGACTGGCAGCCTTCAGACGGCGCACTTTGTTGGTTCGGTACTGGACGAAACCACATGATGGATTCAAGCTCGGATCAGGCGAAGAGGGTACGGGCACCCGGTGCAGCGTGATCCCATAAACTGCACCAGCCTCGAATTCCTCACCCCACTCCTGGACCGGGTTCTGTTGATTGTTGGGGGGAATGCTGAGATGTAATTCACTGTTTGGAATTTCAGTGTCCATATTGCATGCAGAAAATCAAACATCCTTCATGATAATGACAGGTTTGAGTGAGCCTTATAATAAAACAACCAGTTGAGGTGTCACTGAAACTGAGGCACACAATATTTGTGTGACAGGCCATCTTGACAGCCAATCGCAGCCTGCCATTCTGTTAGCCAATTACATTTAGCTTTGTATACGATGCAAGTGTGGGATTTTCAATCGCTCTTGATGCACACACTCCTCTTGAGATTTTGTGTAAAGACAGCTAACTGTAAATTCTCTATCCTGTTCTCCGTGAATTGGATGAAGGTAACAAGTCTCGCGAATTAGTGATTTTCTACTAAAGAAACGCTGAATATCCGCGCTTTGATTTCTTAAAGAACTTTTACCATGGATACCATAACCATTAAAGACATTTCCCACAATCACGTGAGATCAGTGTGTTTCCAATGGGGTTCGTGAACATCCGCACTATGTGTCAATTTTTATACGATATTCAGAAACATTGCATGTGCTGTATAGTAGTGTTGATTCCAGAGTTTAGACCAACCTGAAATTCCTATGAATCATTTAGTGTTTGGTGCAAATATTTATGGACAAATACAGGATTAGTGAATGTTTAAGGTATTTACGTAACACAAACGGGACTAAAAAAAGGTCTATCCTAATAGTGTGCAAAAGTTAAATAAATTAAATTAAATAAATGGTATATAGACTTACACTTGTATAGCACTTTTCTACCTTCAAGGTACTCCAAATTCTTTGACACTATACCCTAATTTAATCCTCAATCCTAATTTAAATTTAATTATGTAATTTCAGCATAGCTTCATTTCATTTACTTTTTTTGTTTTGTTTTGTTTGTTGGTTTAGTTTGGGTTTTAATAAAAATGCATCACAGAAAAATAAAATGGGCAATAAATGGTTTCCATAAGCTAAAGTAACAAGCATTTTGTTTGCCCTCGCCTTAAGATAGAGCAGAAATAGAGCCTGATCAATGTAATTATTTCATTTATACTACTATTTCTTACAAGGTAATGATGACCCCTTAGATTTTAGTCCCTAAAACAACTAGTTAGCTAGTGGGGAACCAAAAAACTTACATACTGTGTACATCACTGTGCACCTGAGTATAAGTCGCACCAGCCCAAAAAATGTGAAGTGAAGAGGGGAAAAAAAACATATAAATCGCACTGGGGTATAAGTGGCATTTTTTGGGGAAATTTACTGATAAAATCCAACACATACAACAGATATGTCATCTTGAAAGGCAATTTAAAATAAAAATACAATAGAGAACAACATGCTGAATAAGTGGACAGTATGATAATGTTACATGATGCATGAACAACGAAATGCGAACGTGGCCGGTATGTTGTCATAACATAGCTATTAAGAGTTATTCAGATAACTATAGCATAAAGAACAGGCTAACAAGTTTACGAAACCATCAGTGTCACTCCAAAACACCAAAATAACATGTGAAATTATATAATAATGTCTTAATAACTTCACACATAAGTTGCTCCAGAGTATAAGTCGCACTCCCAGCTAAACTATGAAAAAAACTGCGACTTATAGTCCGAAAGATACGGTAGTTATCTTCTTCAGTGATTAGGAAAATCTACTTTCTTGGCAGTATGTCCATAAAACATGAAAACATCCATCTTGAAACATTCTGAATCAGCAGAACAGAATTATTGCAACAGGGAACATTGACCTGGTTGTAACTTGTGAGTCTTGTTATGTGAACAAAAATATAGTAGAATAAAGATTGCTTAGTTTATACAGATAGTTTATATCTAATCAATGAATATATGACCCTCTGAAGTCTAAATTGTTGCAATAATCCAAGTTAATGTGCACATTCAGCTTCCACAGGTTGTTCAAGCACATTGAAGCTAGCCTAAATGTTTGTCCATTGCAGTTTTGTATTTGTCAAAAAGTAAATTAATTACTCTAATAAAAAAAAAAAATCTCTTCCAAAACATGCAGCACTTTTCTCTTGCAGCTCTCCATAAATAATCAAATTTGACTAAGGTTTTGACACTGTTACATCACCCTGGTGCCAATAACAATTTGTGCATGACTCAATAAATCCATATGGTGTACTTGTGCTGCCTTGCAAATCTATACAGCTGCACGCAACAGATGAGTAGGCATACTATATTTGTTAATGCTCCACTCTGTATTGAATAAAGAAAACATTCAAATTAGTTTTCATGCCAAACTAATCTTTTTAAAACGTATTATCGCTAAATCCTCCAAACTGGCACAAAGTTGAGAAGACAGCCTTGTCACAACTAGTATCACATAGTGAACACGCACACACATTGTTTCTCATAGAAAGTAGTTGTTTGTTTGCTGAGCAGAGAGGAAACATTGTGCTCTTTGCACCCATTGTTATTGATGCGCTGGCAGCACTATGCACTGTTGCTCAAATGGAAATGAAGCTTAAACATTGGGCTTTAATAAACCGTCATTGTATCAGCATTTTTACACGTACTCATCAATGTAGGGATGCTTTGCAAAGCCAGTGAAACACCAAAGTCAATGTCATTTGTTCACATTTTTGGATGTGTAGTGCAACATCTACTGCTAATTCTTGCCAGAGGGTCAGGGAGTGGAACAGCACATCTACAAAGAGCTCCTGTGGTGTTTGCGTCATGAGAAGTTCAACATGGCTGCTTCACCATGACAACAAACCCCACTACAATGCTCGGAGCATCTGACAGTTCCTGACCTAAAAGAACATAACTTTGCTAGATTAACCGCTTGGATGTGTGTGGAAGCGATCCCTATTTTTATTTAGTCTTTTAAAAACCGCGCCATGAAATAGGTAACTTCCGGCAACAGTCTCAAGTTGAGAAAGAGGGCGCTGTGACATATACGGAGGAAGGAGTCCTCTTCAGTATACAGCCATACTGTTGTATGAGAAAAACTAAGATTTCATCTGATTTTGCGGATTAATACGTTTATTTTTCGCATCACACCAGCCAAACGGCTGCAGAAAAATCTTGCTGTAGGAGGGAGAGGCATGTGCGCCTTTTTGGGGTTTTAAAAGGTTCCCTTCCACCGGTGGATATTGGCCAAAACAAGCCCTACTACTGTTGGACCATGGGACTAACGAGGAAGTGAGTAAATATCGTGTTTTGTATTATGTCAAATACTGGGATCATTTTAATATGTAGGTGGCTTGCATTTTGTGACATGCTCCTTGTCCCCTCGGCCGACGACCGGTGGCTTGTCGCACATACCCCCGCCGGGAGAGCACTACTAGTATACTCAGCTTATTCCCCTCTTGAAGTGCCCGGTGTTCTGTCAAATTTTCCGACCGATCAGAAATTGCAACTTTGAGTTAAAAATAGCCGCGAATACAGCAATTTCAAAGTAAACACAACAAACTTTCTTTAAATAAAGGACTACTTACGTTTGATCATAGATTGGCATGAAAATGTTCAGCGGTCATTGTCCAGCTGCTTCCTCGGCAAGTTCTCCTGTCCGTATTAGCAGAGGAACGAGCTGTTAATTGCTCTCTGCCGGGCGGTTTGCCGATCGGCGAAGACAATCGACAACCCAGTCGTCATGTGAAATGATCCGGGCTAGTTATGTGTGATTTTCTGCTTCGACGACGTTGAAACATCACTTGGTTCGGGTTAACGTGTCGGCTAGCTGTCACTCCTCTTGGTTTGTTTACATTCTCCGAAGCCGGGTAAGGGAATTGATATAAACCCGATTTAGGTGGCATAAAATATCGTTCGGGAGGTGCGAAAGTAAAGGTGAAGTCGGCAGTTTTGACTATTATGGAGTAATTTTGCCATGTCATCTTGGATAAATGCATTTTTATTATTTCATATTCCATTTAGCACAAGACTTATTTGTCATGACCATGCCATTTATTTAGCTATTGGGGAAAAATACTTGGATAAAAAAGAATATCCTGTAAAAATATTGGAAGTAGAGAGACTGAAACAATGACATTTTGCGGCTCTCTTTGTCACGTTTTCCTCGTTCTGAATAATTCCCCCTCAATGGGCTGACTGGTCCTTCTCAAGCCATTTATTTAGCTATTGGGGAAAATCCTTGGATAAAAAGAATATCCTGTGAAAATATTGGAGTAGAGAGACTGAAACAATGACATTTTGTGGCTCTCTTCGTCGTGTTTTCGTCGTTGTGAATAATTCCCACTCAATGGGCTGCATACTAAATCAGATGAAATCGTGACTCCGCTGACGTCATCCACCTGTTGGGGACGCTAGAACCCTATAATGGTAGGCGTGGCTAACCGACAGATTAAAAGACTAATTTCTCATCATCTGCGCTTTGCTAAATGAATCGTCTCAAAATATGATAATTAATTAACTAATTCACGAATTCGCTAATGACTAATTCACATAATAATTATAATTCAAGACTTTTTTTCTCGTGTCGTACGCACTTAAAGTCTGAGTGTTTTTCTTCCTTTCCAAAAGATCAATGGGATCAAATAAGTAACAGCATTGTAGAGAATTACAGTATAGGAAAGTACGTATGTCAGAATGCAGAGGATTACCTTTAAAAAGAAAACCTTTGATTTGTGGGCTTTTAATAAGTGTTCTAAAGTATCTCTCAGTTACAGTCCACATACTCATAACACTGGTAGTGTAATGTAGCCACTGTATATTTTTGATGCAGAATGTAATCCGATCTGCAAAGAAAACACTAGTTCGTCTGCGAGAAGTAGGAATACTTTTTTTTTATTAATAATGTGGTTCTGGCATGGCTTATTGTAGATATTGGGAAACAAAAGGCATTTGTGTTCAAAAGCTACAATGCCACAGACCAAGTCATCTATTTTTTAACTAGCCAGACGAGCTATTTTTTCGTTTCTAATTTTCAATGAGATGAAACAAAGTGGCTTACCATTGTCAACTCCCATTTTCCCATTTCGCCTTCTTTCTTACGGAGGACTTTCCATCTTCTCTGGACTTGAAATGAAATTCCAACTGGCCTGGGCGAAAGAGTCCCTTTAAGGCTGCATGCTTGTTTACGGTAAAACTTTAGCAAAATAGCTTACTGCTCACATCCCTACGTTTTGTTAAACTTGTTGAGCTTGGTGTGGGTGTGCGGTGTAGGGAGTTGCCGATACTGGGCAGCTGGACCTCTGTAAGGATTTGACGCGCCAGTCGTAGTCGCGTCTCACTGCTCGTGATATATAGTAGTGGGCTTGGCTATGTTTGGAGAGAGGCAGGGCACATCCGGACCGCCAGCCAATCACAGTCTCGTTTTCATTTCCCAGAACAAGACGAAACCAAACCAGCTAGAATACTGTACTTATTACAGTATTCAGTTAGGTTGTGCATTAGAGGAATCATTTACTGATTTCTTACAGCCTAATTAGTAAATATACGGTGTAGGGCTGCCTGTACTGTATTTATCATCTCCAAGGGCGTAGGTTTGGTCTTGGTAGGGACAATATAACAGCATAACCTGCATGTACACTTTTTGCTGGGGACGGGACATTAATTAGACCAAACATATTTGGTGAATGGGGGTCAGCAGAGGCGTCGCGTCCCATCAGGCAAACCAGGCAATTGCCTAGGGCCCCCAACCAGCAGGGACCCCCAGGGGCCAACAGATTAAGCACACGCAGCTTTACTGCACTGTCGCAGCGACAAGTGTGACAGTGCCAGTGAAAGCCTTGTGTCTGAGTTCCCTGAAGGGGCCCCTTCACTCACTGTATAACCCCCCTCCCTCCCTCACGTGACTCAGAGTGAGAGTGAGCGGCGATTTGGCTTTTTTTTTATTAACGTATATCCAAAATGAAGAGAAGTTATCCTTCTGGAAGCGACAAAAGAAAGAAAAAAAGGCAGAAGAGGAGAAAAGGAAGCAAGACGGTTAGTGTACTATGTTACTGTAGTTTTATGTCCTAATGTAGTAGAAGCCGGGCACTTTGAGTGTTCTAAAAAGCGCTCTATGAGACCGAGGCGTTATTATACTTTTATTAAATATCCTATTACTCCAAGTCCAACTGTCCCTATTATTTGCACACACTTGAAAAGCCCCTTGTTGCTTGTTGCCTGGGGCCCCCGGTGACCATTGTTACGGCTCTGGGGGTCAGGGCTACATTTCTCACCATTATAAACCTAAATAATTGATAGGCTAAATGACCAATGCAAAATAAATCTGTATTGACCTATACTAACTTTTACAATTCAAATTTATAACGTCTTAATTTGCAAATTTTTGTTAAATCTAGTCAAATAATTTTCTCCATCTTTTTTTGTGTGTGTTAAAGGCTAGTTAACAGCATAATGTGTCAGATTATTCCACTTACCTTAAGTAAATATCACTATTTGTTCATATTGAGCCCATACATCTAGAAGTTGGCCATTTTTCACGTAAATCAAGAAAAAAATTCTTTCAAATATTGTTTTGAACAATATTCTTGAATTAAGAACATTTCTGACAAACAAGTTTTTCTTTTAAGATTAAATATACAAACTTTTTGCTTAAAATAAGTCTGTTAAACTTATTTTCAGCGAGCTGTTTTTTTTTTTTTTCAAGAAATCTAAGCGAATAAAATCGACTTGAAGCACTGTAGCAGAAGCAAAATTAGTGGTGTGTTCCCCAGGGGGGCAAATGGGTATGTTGTCCTGGGCCTCAGGACCATAGGGGCCCCTGAATGACCCTTAATTTATGTTACTTTACAATCACATATTTCTTTTTTATTTAAATCATTGTCTGATTAAATGTTATGTTCTACTCGATATATACTTAAAACTTTAACAACTTTAACCCCCCCACACCCCCTCTGTCTTAGCACAGAATGGTTTGACCCCGCTCTGGCGCACTCAAGGATACAGTACGTACGTGCCCTGAAGCGAGAAATTAAATTCTGTCAACTCTAAACATGGCGAGTCGTCATAAATTGGGTTTGCAGAAAAGATAAAAGAAAAAGAGATGGCGATCTTAGATGTGAACGAGAAAAAAATAAGTTTTTAAAAGACGGACAAGAAGCCAGAGAATTAGGGCTAGAGTTGGCTGTGGATGGTGATGACGGTAAGTGAACAACAGCCACTAACACTGAACGTTTACATTCGCGATCGCCGTAACCAGTGCCCGATTCGAGTCTGTCACCGGCCGCTTGTAGCCTATTGAGCTGCGGTATGACAAGACATGCTGGTCGCATTGAGCCGAGGAGAGAGAAGGTGATGGGAGATCAGCGATATATGTTAGTCTATGGGGAGCAGGTGCGCGAAGCTGAACAGACTCGGGTCCGGTGGCTCCACACTGATACGCATTATCTTGTCTTTGCCAATGACTGTAGCTCGAGGATAGCGAGCCTCCAGTAAAATGAAAATAATAAAAAGCTACCTATGCTCCACCATATCACAGGGCAGGCTTAACAAGCCAGCCATGCTCTCCATTGAGCGTGAGCTTGCTCAAAGACTCGATTTCACTGATGTTTTTAATGACTTTGCTGTCAAAAAAATCTAAGCACATCACTGTTTGAGGGCTCGATAACCCCAGGGATGTGGAAGGGGCAGGCACAGGATGTTTAGTTATACTGTTTTGTTGCTTAGCAGGCAGGCATAGCACTCTCAGTTGTATTGTAATGGGACAATAGATGGAAATTGTTTGTTTATATTGTCTCACATCACATTACGGTCTGTTAAATTTAACAGTCCATCTCAAGTTAAATAATTTGAAAGTTTACACTGTCATTGCTTGCAAAACGTAAAAAGTACTGCGTATGTTGTGTTGACAAGCTGGTGGCAGGGGTGTGGTGGGGCCTGGGGCCCTATAATGGTCTCTTGTCCTGCGGCCCCTGTAAGTCTGTTGACAGCCCTGACTATGACATGACACTATCATGGGCATTACTGAATGCTCATTACAGATGTCATTAAGTGTCATCCGCCAAATTATGTCACTAACTCCCTTTATGTCCAGCATGGATCTTTTAAATCTATTCAAAAGTGAGATAATTTTCTGGATAACACTAAATGACATCTGTTTTAAGCATTCACACAGACTTTATAATGGAGACAGTCAACCTTTTATGCCACCTGCTGTCAACTTTGTTGTTGTCCATCATGCCTCCTAGCATGCACTGCAGCGCAGCAGATGTAAATAGCAATCGAAATTCAGGTTCTTTGCTAATTATTTATTCAGTTGCTGTTGCGGTTTGTTTAAATAATTGCTAGTTGCGGTATTTGGTAACACGTTATTTGACAGTGGCGCCATAACACTGTAATTAGACAATTAGACATAATTATGACATGACACTGTCATGAGCATTAACGAATGCTTATAACAGTTATCATTCAGTTTTATTCGGCAAATGATCTCACTTTTGAATGGATGTAAAAGATCCGAGCTGGACATAAATGGAGTTGGTAACATAATTTGCTGGATGACACTTAATGACATTGTCATAAGCGTTCAGTACTGCCCATGATAGTGTCATGTCATAATTATGATGGTCTTATGAAAGTCTTATGACGCCGCTGTCAAATAAAGTGTCAGTAAATACCATACCAAGCAATTAATGAAACAACTGGAACAGTAAATGAATAAATAATTAGCAAAGAACATGAATTTTGATTGTTACTTACATCTGTAGTGCTGCATTGCATGCTGAATATTGATTGTTACTTATATCTGTTGTGCTGCAATGCATGCTAGGAGGCATGGGTTGCCTATTAACACAAACAAATCAACAAATAAGCCGCACTGGACTATAAGCCGCAGGATTCAAAATGAACGAAAAAAGTAGCGGCTTATAGTCCGGAAATTACGGTAGTTAGCATTCGTTTTACGCAAGTACAGTATGTCGAAGTACAATGGTAATCTGTTAGTAAATGTAGCTAGCGGCCGCCTTATGTAAACAGAGCTTTTACGGTGAAAATTCTTGTAAATAAATGCTTAAATCCCCAAATTCTTTACAGATATGGACGTAAAATAGTCTCGATTCTTGGTAAAAAGGGGGGGGAAAAAACGAACAGTTAGCATTTATTTTACGTAAATATGTCGAAGTACATTGCTAGTCTGTTAGTGAATGTAACTAGCGGCCGCTTGATGTAAACAGAGCTTTTCCAGTAAAAATTTGATTATTATTATTGCAAACTATAATACCAATGCAGTAGCGGCCAATTTCTCCCATTGATTTTTTTCACAACGTTTCAAAATGCATGCATGGTAGGAAAAAAAAAATAATTACCTTGAATCCTCGAACAAATCTGTCCTGAGACAATCCTTCCTGTTTGTATGCGGTACAGCTTTTGTACTTTTTCAGCAGAAATCCGGCATTAGATTGCTGCGTGCGTGTTTGTGAATAGCTCCTCTTGAAGTGGGCGGCCCCCTACTTGAATGCGAGGCGCAGTGCATGATCGATCTGACCCGTCAATAGCATTATGAAGTCTATGGCGTTCATTAATGCTATTGACAGTGTCATGTCATAATTATAATTGTCTAATGACAGTCTTATGGTGCCACTGTCGAACAAAGTGTTACCAAATACCATAACTTGCAACTAATGAAACAAATGGAACATTAACTGAAGAATTAAATAGAACATGAATTTTGAATGTTATTTACATCTGTAATGCTGCAATGCATGCTAAGAGGCATTTTGGACAACAACAATTTTGACAGCAGGTGGCAGCAAAGGTTGACTGTCTCCCCCAAGCGAGCAGTGAAGGCCAAATGACGCTTCTTGAAGCAATGAAGCCAATTGGTTCAAAGCTTCATGGTGGTTCATTTGGTCTTATGATAGTCGTATGATGCCGCTGTCGAATATGAAGTGTTACCGGTTAATATCTTTTGGTGTAAATATCCTATAATTGTTAGTTTTTGTGTTGGTTCCCTTCTAGTGTGTGCCTGTGATTGCCCATTGATTTCACCTGTTGTGCCTGCTCCTAGTGTATCCTCCAATCTGAGTCCTCCTGTGTCACCCATCTGTTCCTCGTTGTCTTGTTACCCCTTGTCTGCATGTGTATATAAGCTCCTAGTTTCTTTTCACTCCTTGTTGCGTCATTTGCCACGTTTACATGGAGCCAAATATTCCAATTACAATCGGTTTAGATGTTCAAACCGAATAAATGTGTTCCATATAAACACCTCATTCGGAATGAACAGGCCCAAACCGAATGGAATTTTATTCCGATTCACAGGGGTGGAATATTCCTTTTCCCAAACCGATTACAAGTAAAATTATATCATGTAAACAGGGAAACGGAATGGTGTCTGGTTGCGTTCTTTCTGCACATGCTCCGTACTGAGGTGATGACGTCACTTGGTGACGTAAGTAACGTCACTTGCAACATGGCTTCCAAGCACAGCGTACCAAATTGGAGTCCGGCGGAAAGATTGTATTTAATTCAAACTTTAAAAGAATTGAATATAATTGCTCGCTTAGACGGGCGTAAAACGAGGAACAGTGAACTATTTAAAAAAGTTCACGAGAGGTTACACGAAGCCGGAATAGACCGGAGCGTTGACCAGATTAGAAATGGTGGAAAACGCTGACAACCGGCTACTACAAGGCAAAACAGCAGAAGCGGATACGACCCCACAAACACAACAAGTGGGTTAAAGTTAAAACAGCAGCACTCTGACGATCGATCTCCATGTTTTGCAACGTGATGCTTTGTTTTGATTAATCTGCGCATGTCATACGGCAGCTGTCAAATGTCCTTTCGGAATAAAGGCAGACACATGTAAACGCTGGATCGGAATAGATGAAGTGACATGTAAACAGCTGATCTGAAATTTCCATTCGGAATGATTTGAATCGGTATGAATAAAAGTCAGCATGTAAACGTGGCTACTGTCAATGTCACTGGCATGTTCACGTCAGTTTCAATTCTTGCCCGTTCCTACGTCGTAGCGCTCGTGTTCCTCAGCCTTAGTAAGTTTTTTGATACCAGTCTTTTGTTTGTACCCTGACTTTGGTTTAACAGTTGTTGGATCAGGGGTCGCATTAACCCAATAATTTCCGTCGTTGACCAATTTTTTAAAACGGTGACGGAAAACACTGAAGTCCATCCGTCATTTTGACAGGTTGCAATTCACACCCCAGACCACAGGGTGGCGAGTGAGCATATTAATTAGCTATTGTCTCTCTTGATGCATGACGTCGTTGGCCTTACTCTGAAAAATGTCAAGGCAACTGAGTGTCCGAAGTTTCTTCAAAAAGCCCCAAAACGACGATGGTGTTGATAAAAGAGGTGAAAAAACAGGGACTGCACAAGCGGGCACGCAATTCACGTCCATGCGCACCAGGAGGAAGGTGTGAAAACTACGCTCAGGCCACAGCAGGTGAACTGTTAATTTCATTGTTCCATATGCTACATATGGTAGGCTACCTACCTACTGGGGCCACAGTCAGCTGTTTTTGTCACTGCGGAGAAAAAGTTACATATTCATCTGCTTCATGTTTGATGGCACTGTGTGGATTCTCTGTTAAGCTTGTTCGGACAGAATATTAACTGAAAATGAATGAAAACTGTCACGTGACTGTGTCGTAGCCGCTGACGCGCTCGGCCAAATTGACACACAAGAACGGTAAAAAAAAAAAAAAAAAAAAGGGACACACAAGAACGGAAGGTGAATTATGCCAAACAAAGGGTTACCACAATGTCATTATCATCATTTTAAAAATTTAAGTGACGGGTAAAAATAGATTATGACCGCATTTTTATGACCCTGTCAGTCAAAATGACAGACAACGAAAAAGTCTAGCGCAACCTCTGTGTTGGATACCCCGGTCGTTTTATTTGTATTTTGTTTTATGTTGGCTTTAATTAAATACATTTTGCACGATCTATCTGCCTCGCTTCCCTTTTCCTACGTTTGGGTCCATACCACCTGCCTGCCCGCGTTATCCTGACAATAATACAGTGAGGACAGCTGCGGCTTATAGTCCAGTGCGGCTTATCTATGAACAAATGTCATTTTCGAGCCAAATTTGGTGGGTGGCAGCTTATAGTCAGGTGCACCTTATAGTGCGAAAATTACTCATTTTTTAATTTTACATACATGGTAAAGGTACCAACAACATGTTGCCACATCAAAGGATAAAATGTAGGGAGTGAAAGTAAAAAGTTGGCCAAAAAATAAATACTCAAGTAAGGTGTATGCATAATTATTATTTGTACAATGGTACCTCTACATACAAAGCATAGAAGTTAATTAATTCAAGGACCTTGTTTGTAAGTCGAAATGGTCGTATGTCGAGCAGGATTTTCCCATAATAAAGACATTGTAATTCCATTAACTCGTTCCACAGCCTGAAAATCTACAATAAATTCTTAATAAATACTGCTGGTATGATTACAAATGGCAATTACACATAGCAAAATAAATAAATTATAAATAAAAGCCGGAATAATAAAATAATGATAGCAATTTCTGTAATAATGTAATGAATTGAGTTCTACTGTGACGGGAGGTGTTTTGCGTGCTGTACCTGAATGCACCGCGTGCCAGACGTGACAGAGAGAGAAAGGTGCAGTAGAGTTTTTACTTTCCATTTAAATGTTTTGTTGTTGCTGTCAGCTGCGGCGGACAGTAGGCGTGTTGTGTTATTCTGAAATACAGTGGTACCTCGACTTAAAATCGCTTCGACACACCATCTTTTCGATGTCCGAAGTAAAATTTCACTCCCCATTTGTTTCTACAGCCGACGAAATGCTCCAAATACTACGATTTATGACAGCGTCGCTATTTCATTGTTTTCCCGCAAGACTGACGCACAGCGGATTTTCTTGTGAGAGCAATCAACATGTGTTCCAAGAATGTTAATGTCGGTGGTGAAAAAAGGAAATAGGTGAGGCTTACCATTGAAATGAAGATGGAAATGATAGAAATATCTGAGCGATGTATGCTCACCCTTGAACTGGCTCGACAATAGGGCCGTAGAATGTCTACGATCTCGACAGTCCTCCTCCAACCTCTGTTCGCCAGTCTTTATAAGTTAAGGTGACAATTATTATGATTGTATCATCGCCAAAAAATTGCCAGCTTTGTCAGTTTTTTAATCATTTATTTCAGAACTTGTGCAACACATCATGCCTACTGTCCGCCGCAGCTGAACAAAGTGAAAGTAAAAAGTCCTCCTTCACTCTGTCATGCCAGCCACGCGCTGCGTTCAGGTACACCACGCAAAACACATCCGCCACATTACAACCCGATTCGTTACATTATTACAAGTATTATTATTATTATTATTATTACTATTATTACATTATTATTATTCCAACTTTTATTCATAATTTATTTGTTTTGCTCTGTGTAATTGCTATTAGCAATAGTATCAGCAGTATTAGGGATTTAGTGTAGGTTTTTAGGGTGTGGAACTAATTAATGGAATTATAAATTGAGGAGGGATTGGTTTCCATTCAAATACCACTTTTTGTAAACACAAAATGGTAAATGTTTTTCAATTAACTGAACTTGTACGCTTTTTTGAATGTGAAAGGAAGCTGGAGTATCAGAAGGCAATATGAAAACTCCCTGTCCTATTCAAAATATATTTAAAAATTAAAATGAATGAATGAATGAATAATGAAACACATTACTCTCTTGATATTTAAAGATGAACACAATGTCAAAAAAAATATTTGCAATTATTTTTATTTCATTTAGTATTTGCAATATTTTACATGTGTGATTACTGCATATCATTATGTAATATTAGAAAGTAATTTACACTGTGCCTTTTTGGAATGTACATTACCGAAGTACCACAGAATGATTAGAATGGTTTCCTTCAGTCTGCCTCAGTCAAAAACTAAGCACAATACTACTCTTCCTGATTTCAACACACGTTGGTTAGAGATTAAAAACGGGACCAAGTTGGCCTCTTTGAGTTCTATCAATGTTCTTCTTACACATGTACCAGGTTAACAATCCTGCATACAGATCACTATTTAAACTTGGTTGGCGGAAATGACAGTTCCCTCTGAGACTTGATGACTTATTTGTTCTATTTTGAAGCCTTATTATTCTGTACTTAGATTTTTTTTTTTTTTTTTTTTTTTTTAAGAATCTGAATTTGGCAGGCTTGTTGACAGTTTTAACTTTTTTGGGCTTATATCAAATTGTATAATGAGGGTGACTTGATTGACTTCAATTTTACTGGACTTTAATATTATTCATTTTAACAATGTGTGTTACAATACTTTTCAGTCATTCCAGAATTGGAGCACATTTTACATCCAACCATTCAAATTTTAATATGCAGTTTCTAATTAAATTTACTTGTTCAGAGACCAAAACTAACTAACTAAATAAATACAGGAAACAATTGTTTGAAAATATATTGAAAATACCAAATAAGTTCTATATACCTAAATTGCATACAAAATGGGTATGTCCTATTTTTTTAGTGCTCTTTCTCCGTTTGGGTATTGTACTGTTGTAGGACCTTCCCAAGAAAGCCATGAAAAACCTGAGCATTAAAAAAAAACCTTTTTTTGTCGGAAACAGTAAACAAATGGCTTTATATTACAATATCGCTCTGAATGCTATCTCAAGAGCTACTGTATTTACAATGTGCTCAACTGTACAGCTCTGTTTACAGTATATTAGGTCTTTCACTGGGCAGCACAGTAGATAACGCGACGCCTTACAGTTTTCAGGTCAAGAGTTCCATCCTGATTTCCATCTTCCTGTGTGGGGTTAGCAAGTTCTCCTTATCAGAGATGGGTACTTGACTTGATCCCAAATCAACTCACATCACTTTATTTATGACTTGTAACTCTGCTTGACTTGGGACATGATGACTTGACAGACTTGATTTTTGTTGAAGAATGAAATGAGCCATGTATTTGGACTGCTATAATTGTAAATTGCACTGATCGAGTCAAGTTGTGTTATGACTAAATCACGTCACTTCAAGATAGTCAGATACTTCAGTCAGATACTTCAGATAAGACTTTTTTAATGAGGTGATTTATTACAGTACCCAAACTGACGTGCTTGATATGACTTGAACACTTGAACATTACTTGGAATTTTCATCTATGGATTTTTGGAATATAACAACCTCAGAGGAAGATGTGTGAACACCGTAGCTTCGTGGAATGCAGACAAACAGTTCTTTATCAACACATGCTCGAGAGGCACATACTTGTCACTCGGTATTTGTGTTCATATGACTTTGCAGAATCCTGAGTGTGAAGCTCTTAGTAAGACTAAAAAGTTTGCTGCAGCTCCAACAGCAGCATAAAACATTAAGTTCAGGTTTTTGTTGAACTACCATTTTCAATTTAAATTCCTGCATTGCAACTGTAAACCAAGATGGAATAGAAACTGGGTCTTTTCAGTGGTAACGCAACACTTAGGCGAGTGAGTGACACTCTGGTTGGGGCCAAGGCATGCCCTAGAAGGCGTAAGGCCTGGACTAAATTTTGCACAACTTACACTTCAGGTTAATACAACATTATAAATTCTGAATATTCAGGAATGTCTTGCCCCAAAAGCTGATAATTCAAGTTGCCACAACTCAATTGATCAGTTAACGGTGTTATTTTGATGAGTTACGAACACTCAAAATGTGTTCCTGACAAACTTGAACATTTGGGTTGCGCTTACTTAAAATCTTAAAACTTCCAAAACTTGCTTATTTTTACATTGTGGTGAAGTGACTCAAATCTGTAATGAAACTTTCACAATCTGAAAGTAACACTGTAACCTGTTTGCTTGTTGATTGTCTGCTATTACAGGGGACACATACACCTTCATTTGCATGCATTGATACAGTGGGGCAAATAAGTATTTAGTCAACCACCAATTGTGCAAGTTCTCCTACTTGAAAAGATTAGAGAGGCCTGTAATTGTCAACATGGGTAAACCTCAACCATGAGAGACAGAATGTGGGGAAAAAAACAGAAAATCACATTGTTTGATTTTTAAAGAATTTATTTCCAAATTACAGTGGAAAATAAGTATTTGGTCACCTACAAACAAGCAAGATTTCTGACTGTGAAAGAGGTCTTACTTCTTCTAACGTGGTCTAACAAGGCTCCACTCGTTTCCTGTATTAATGCCACCTGTTTTAACTCATTATCGGAATAAAAGACACCTGTCCACAACCTCAGTCAGTCACACCCCAAACTCCACTATGGCCAAGACCAAAGAGCTGTCGAAGGACACCTGAGACAACATTGTAGACCTGCACCAGGCTGGGAAGACTGAATCTGCAATAGGTAAAACGCATGGTGTAAAGAAATCAAGTGTGGGAGCAATTATTAGAAAATGGAAGACATACAAGACCACTGATAAATAATCTCCCTCGATCTGGGGCTCCATGCAAGATCTCACCCTGTGGCGTCAAAATGATAACAAGAACGGTGAGCAAAAATCCCAGGGCCACACGGGGGGACCTAGTGAATGACCTACAGAGAGCTGGGACCACAGTAACAAAGGCTACTATCAGTAACACAATGCGCCACCAGGGACTCAAATCCTGCACTGCCAGACGTGTCCCCCTGCTGAAGCCAGTACACGTCTAGGCCCGTCTGCGGTTTGCTAGAGAGCATTTGGATGATCCAGGAGAGGGCTGGGAGAATGTGTTATGGTCAGATGACACCAAAATAGAACTTTTTGGTAGAAACACAGGTTCTCGTGTTTGAAGGAGAAAGAATACTGAAGAACACCATACCCACTGTGAAGCATGAGGGTGGAAACATCATGCTTAGGGGCTGTTTTTCTGCAAAGGGACCGGGACGACTGATCTGTGTAAAGCAAAGAATGAATGGGGCCATGTATCGGGAGATTTAGAGTGAAAATCTCCTTCCATCAGCAAGGGCATTGAAGATGAGACGTGGCTGGGTCTTTCAGCATGACAATGATCCCAAACACACAGCCAGGGCAACAAAGGAGTGGCTTTGTAAGAAGCATTTCAAGGTCCTGGAGGGGCCTAGCCCTTCTCCAGGTATCAACCCCATAGAAAATCTGCGGAGGGAGTTGAAAGTCCGTGTTGCCCAACGACAGCCCCAAGACATCACTGCTCTAGAGGAGATCTGCATGGAGGAATGGGCCAAAATAATGTTTGGCCTCTGTTATTGCCAACAAAGGGTACATAACAAAGTATTGAGATAAACTATTGGTATTGACCAAATACTTATTTTACCCATGTTGACAATTACAGGCCTCTCTAATATTTTCAAGTGGGAGAACTTGCACAGTTAGTGGTTGACTAAATACTTATTTGCCCCACTGTATTTTAGTGAAGAACACAATGCAGCAGTGAAATTTCCTTTGAATATGACAATTTTTTTGGAATAACATTTACGTTGATGAATTTCATTTTCCAAATTGTTTATAGCATTTAGGAACCTTTTAAAATACGCGACGTTATGCTCAGATGACAGTTGGACAGAAATGCAAATATTCTGTTTAACAGAGACCGCAACAATGTTGTCATCTGTATAAACAAGAAAAACAGCATTCTTGATAATACATCAGTAAAATGCGTTCCTCCTCTCTACCTTTGTTCATCATTTCATACCCAATACTTACAATTTATGATGACTTTATTCAAACGGAACCATTGTAAAGGTTCTCCTGTCAAGTGTTAGGCAGCACTTAAAACGGAAATCTCATCGACTTCATTATTGACCTTTTGATATTGAAATATTTGACATACATATTCACCTAGATTGTATTACTCACGTGCTGCTTATCATCATTTGACTAGTATCGAGTGAATACCAGGCACTTGTAAGGGCCCTACTCAGGCTGCTCTGATGTTCTCCATGGAGACTGGAGTGGGGCTACCCGTCACTGGCCAGCAGGCTTTGTTAGTCACTTGAGAATGATGACGCACAACTACTGAGAAAACAACCTTTTGTGATGCGACGCCTGAATTATCAGTAGAGTGCAAACAAAACCAAATGAAGTCATATATCCTGCAGCACACATGAGGCTCATAAAACACTTGTTATACAAATTGATTCTAAAGTATATATCATTACATAGAAACAAAACAATCAGAAGCAGTGGTTTCCCAACTTCCCACCAGCTCCGAAAATACTTAACTCTCCAAGTACTATTATACCCTGATGATGTTTAGGGCTGCAGCTATCAATTATTTCAGTAATCGATTAATCTATTGATTAGTTTGTTCGAATAATCGAGCAATCAGATGAGGAACATTTAATGAGTTGCAGAATAAATTTGAGGAGACATAAAACAAATGTTTGCTAAGGTTGCCAGTGGCGCCACCAGGGGGTGGCCAGGGGTGGCCACGGCCACCCCTATAAATTGGTTGGCCACCTCACTGGCCACCCCGCTTGCCAGTATATCGTTAGATTGTTGTAGCATCAGTTATGCATTTCATCCCAAATGAATGCATTTATTTTGTTTTGTTAAATGTAGGGCTGTCAAATTTATCGCGTTAACGGCGGTAAATATTTTTTTCAATTAATGACGTGAAAATATTTATCGCAATTGACGCATTCGCGGTACGACTCATTCACGCACTGCCGCAAACAGCCTACAATGGCGCCGTTATACTTATATACAGCGAAAAGAGGTGGTGTCAAGTGAGTGGAGTAGATACAAGCATTCATCGGGGCCGTGTTTTTAATTGGCAAAAGCTTTGTCATCTCTCCCACAGCAACTATAAATATTGTGGGAGGCGAAGTAGGGAAGAATGACAGGAGTTGATCTTTTTCTTAATACCCTGTAGTGTACCCAGCGCAGAGAAGGTATAGCATTTGCAGCCACCACACACAGTCATGGTTGCACCACTTCCCATCATGCATTTGGGCAGAACAGTTACGTCGCTACAGTATCATTTACTGAAAGCTCAACAAATACACTAGATGGCAATATTTAGTCACAATATACAAACTCACATTTATCCTTTAAGAATTACAAGTCTTTCTATCCGTGGATCCCTTTCACAGAAAGAATGTTAATAATGTTAATGCCATCTTGTGGATTTATTATCATAATAAACAAATACAGTACTTATGTACAGTATGTTGAATGTATGTACAGTATCGGTCTTGTCTTATCTTTCCATTCCAACAATAATTTACAGAAAATATGGCATATTTTAGAGATGGTTTGAATTGTGATTAATTACGATTAATTCATTTTTAAACTGTGATTAACTCGATTAAAAATTTTAATCATTTGACAGCCTTAGTTAAATGTACACCTTATGCCTGATATATACATAACACGATAAAACAGAATTGTTGTGGAACTCAAAATGTTGATTGGACAGTTATGGACTATACACATTAAATCATTAGTAACATCAAATATTACACAATACACCAAAGTATATCAGTAGCCGTGCCCTTAAGTCTTTCTGATAGTTTTCCCCTGACCTTTTTACTGCAATATAATGAAACCCTGAATTTATGGCTTTTAGTTTTGGCCACCCCAAGATTTTAAGTGGCCCCATCTGGCCACCCCTATGAAAAATTTCTGGAGGCGCCACTGAAGGTTGCACTTTCAAAAGAGCATTAAATGTGAATACAAAATAAAATTAGTGTTTTTTCAAACTATACAAAATTGCACTTTCATTTCTCAGGAGTAATAAAAGAATTTAGAAATATATTAAAATACCTGCGCCAAGCCTCGATTGGTATAAAAAGATTTTTAAAATGAGGATCTAATACAACAAAAGAACAATTGGCTAACTTGCATAGCAAAAGTCTGCTAGCTTAAATACTGGAAAATGCTAACTTTTTTTTTTTTTAACAATGCTCTTAACAAATCGCTCAAACACACATACCCACAAAAACTGCTAAATATACCTCTAAACTATGCTCTAAATTACAAATTCATTAACAATCGTATTAGAGCAAACAAAAACTTACAACCTTATCTTGGTCTTAACAGGGAGCAGCTGGATCCAGCCATGTTAGATGAGTTATGTCATATTTACTGTCGCTGCCACCAACGGGGAGCGCATCCACCCAAATCAATAAAACTAAATGCAAAGACTTTCAAAACAAACCGTTATAACGCCACTCTAATTAAATGAATCCTCAAAGCAGCAAAATTTGATTCAAAGCTTTTTCTAATTAAATTACTCAAGTTAATTCATTACTGTAATGGTTACAGCACTACATACATGGGGATGCGTGGCTCAGTGGTGGAGTAGTTGTCCCCCAACCCAGAGGTTGTGGGTTCGATTCTCCACCCTGATGAACTCGCCTAAGTATGCTTGAGCAAGATACTGAACCCCGCATTGCTCATGGTGCTGTGTCACCAGTAGGTAGATGGCAATGTAGTGTTAAGTGGTTTGAGTACCTTGAGAGGTAGAAAAGCGCTATACAAGTATAACACCATTTACATACTTTAAAAAAGTTGCGTAGCAGGCCAAACTTTATGTGTGTATTTCACTCTGAAATATTCCCTAAAAGTAACTAAACCCATTGGTTTATTAAATTGATCGGACGTCGAACGCCTTCAACGGCAGCCAATGAGTTAAATACTTTTGAATCATTTAAGTACTCTTAAAACCATCTACAGTGAAAAGAAAAAGTATCTGAACATTTTGGAATTTCTCACATTTATGCATAAAATCACTATCAAATGCGATCTTTGTCTAAATCACACAGATGAAAAAAAACTCTGCTTTAACTAAAACCACCCAAACATTTGCAGGTTTTCATATTTTAATGATAGCATGTAAACAATGACAGAAGGGGTCAAAATAAGTACGTGAACCATCACATTGTGTACAACGTGTATTTTGTTCTTCTGAAACCATTATGAAGTTGACTTCTGTTTTGGATCATTGTGTTGTTGCAGCATCTATCCTCTTTTTAGCTTCAACTGTCTGATCGGCGGCCTCAGGTTTTCCTGCAAAACATCCTGATAAACTTTTGAATTCATTCTTCCATGAATGATTGCATGTTGTCCAGGCAGCAAAACAGCCCCAAATCATGACGCTCCCTCAACCATGCTTCACGGTGGGGATGAAGTGTTGATGTTAGTGAGCTGTTCCATTTTTCCTCCACACATGACATTGTGTGTTACTCCCAAACAACTCAACTTTGGTTTCATCAGTCCCAAAAATATTTTGCCAAAACTTCTGTGGCGTGTCAAAGTGCCTTTTTGTGAACATTAAACGAGCAACAATGTTTTTTTTTTTTAAGACGGCTGTGGCTTCCTCCGTGGAGTCCTCCCATGATCACCATTCTTGGCCATAGTTTTACATACAGTTGATGTGTGAACAGATATTGGACTGTGCCCGTGATTTCTATAAGTCTTTAGCAGACACTCTAGTTTTTTATTTTTTTTTAATTTTTTTAACCTGAGTATTCTGTGCTGAACTCTTGGCATCATCTTTGGTGGACGGCCACTCCTTGGAAGAGAAGCAACAGTGCCATACGCTCTCCATTATAGACAACTTCTTTGACTGTCGATTGATGAACAACCAGACTTTTACAGCTTTATACAAATCAACAATCCTTGATCGCAGGTCTTCAGACAGCTCTTTTGACCGAGCCATGATGCACATCAGACAATGCTTCTCAAGCTTTAAACCACTCATCAGTTATTGGGCGCACACCCGACATAAAATGTTTTGTAAAAAATGGTTTCAATTGCTCTTCAAGTCTCCTTAGGCAGAGGGTTCACTTTCCCCCCCCCCTTCTTTCATTGTTTGCATGCTATCCTCATTAAAATATGAAAAGCTATAAACGTTTGGGTGGTTTTAGTAAAAGCAGACACCGACTTTTCATCTGTGTGATTTCCACAAAGATCAGATCACATTTGATGGTGATTTTATGCAAGAATGTGAGATATTCCAAAAGGTTCAGATACCTTTTCATACCACTGTCAATTCTCATAAATGTACTCTAACAGAACCCAAAAGTTACAAAAATTAAATCTACTGGAATACTATCTAAACATTATTTAACGAAAAAGCGGCAATTAACGGCGATAAACACCCAATCCATTCAAACAGGGAGGGCTGACAGTGAATGAACATACCAGTTCAAACGGATTGCACGTCTACTAGTGACAAATTTAAATTCACAGCAGAAGGATGAAAAGAGCCACCTGATTGGATGTCTATCATGGCCAATGGCACTCAGAGTTTAATACTCCCAGATGTACTGAAATTCTTAAAAAAATGAATTATTGTTATAAGTACTGTAGTACACAGGCACTACACAAGCAACAAGCAGTCTCAAATACAGTGGGGCAAATAAGTATTTAGTCCACCACTAATTGTTCAAGTTCTCTCACTTGAAAATATTAAAGAGTCCTGTAATTGTCAACATGGGTAAACCTCAACTATTAGAGAAAGAATGTGTGGGGGGAAAAAACCCTGAAAATTTAAAGAATTTATTTGAAAATCATGGTGGAAAATAAATATTTGGTCAATACCAAAAGTTCAATCTCAATACTTTGTCATGTACCCTTTGTTGGCAACAACGGAGCCCAAACGTTTTCTGTAAGTCTTCACAAGCTTTTCACACACTGTTGCTGGTATTTAGACCCATTCCTCCATGCAGATCTCCCCTAGAGCAGTGATGTTTTGGGGCTGTCGTTGGGCAACATGGACTTTCAACTCCCTCCACAGATTTTCTACGGGGTTGAGATCTGGAGACTGGCTAGGCCACTCCAGGACCTTGAAATGCTTCTTACGAAGCCACTCCTTTGTTGCCCTGGCTTTGTGTTTGGGATAATTGTCATGCTGAAAGACCCAGCCACGTCTCATCTTCAATGCCCTTGCTGATGGAAGGAGATTTTCACTCAAAATCTCTCGATACATGGCCCCATTCATTCTTTCCTTTACACAGATCAGTCATCCTGGTCCCTATGCAGAAAAACAGCCCCAAAGCATGACGTTTCCACCCCCATGCTTCACAGTGGGTATGGTGCAATTCAGTATTCTTTTTCCTCCAAACACGAAAACCTGTGTTTCTACCAAAAAGTTATTTTTTGGTTTCATCTGACCACAACACATCCTCCGAGTCCTCTTTTGGATCATCCAAATGCTCTCTAGCGAACTGCAGACGGGCCTGGACATGTACTTTCTTCAGCAGGGGGACACATCTGGCAGTGCAGGACTTGAATCCCTGGCGGCGCATTGTGTTACTGATAGTAGCCTTTGCTACTGTGGTCCCAGCACTCTGTAGGTCATTCACTAGGTCCCCCCGTGTGGTTCTGGGATTTTTGCTCACCATTCTTGTTATCATTTTAACACCACGGGGTGAGGAGGGAGTTGAAAGTCAGTGTTGCCCAACGACAGCCCCAAAACATCACTGCTCTAGAGGAGATCTGCATGGAGGAATGGGCCAAAATACCAGCAACGCTGTGTGAAAAGCTTGTGAAGAGTTACAGAAAACGTTTGGGCTCCGTTGTTGCCAACAAAGGGTACATAACAAAGAATTGAGATGGAGCTTTTGTTATTGACCAAATACTTAATTTTCCACTATGATTTGCAAAAAAATTCTTTAAAAATCAATGGGATTTTCTGTGGTTTTTTTTCTCCACATTTTGTCTCTCATGGTTGAAGTTTACCCATGTTGACAATTACAGGCCTCTCTAATATTTTCAAGTGGGAGAACTTGCACAATTAGTGGTTGCCTAAATACTTATTTACCCCACTATAATTATAATGACTAATGCCAGAGATCAAATGAAAGTACAAAATATACATTTTTTTTATTTCAAAAACATTTGCAGTTCACGTCATACAGAATTGTTAAAAAAATGTCCTTAAAAGCAATACAAAATGTGACATGCAGTATGTACGCACCCTGAACTTGACGGTATCATAGCTTTGGTGTTACACACAAATAAAAGCACCAAAAAAAAAAAAACAACAACAACAACAAAAAAAATGTTATGGAATAATACAAACCACCCCAAAAAATATTTTACATATATGTAAAAATAAAAGCTAAACTAATACTCAAACTTTAAGGGGGAAAAACTATACATGTGCTGGTGCTTTAATTCTGGTGTAGATGTTTACTGCACTGCAAATATACAATGAGCTTAGACAACGTTAAATTCAGAAAGCTGTGTAATATAATTAAATATTTGTGATTATGGCATGTCTTTGAAGGGTAACCCTAACCGTAAACCCTCTTTCAGACTTGTATGAAACTACAAGTGGGTTATAACCTGAGGTTTTCAAGGGCATTAAGCTTTCTTGGCTTTCGTGTGCTCTTCTGATTGTTCGATCTTAGTTACTAGTCACACAACATGGAGGACGTACTCTACTGAGCTGGGGCATTCTTGTTCTTCTTGTTCAGGACTTTGCGAAGGCTCTCAGGCATAAGGTATGGCCTCTCAGGACTGCCATCATTCCGCTCAAGATCCTCCACTAAAGAAAGACAAAAACCAGATGTTCACTTTGATAATATTAGAACAATACACTAATGAACGGAACACAAATTTGATCTTAGAACCTTGAGTCTTTTTACTTTATTATATCAAGTACATTGGCAAACATGTTTAAAGTTATGAGGTTTTGCCCTCAAACTACTGTATGTAAATTCACAGTAAAAACTGAAATGTAGACAGTACAAGGCAATTGAAGCTCCTGGGTCATCATTTATTAGTACAGTTCAAATATTTTCAGCTGATCAATTCTAAACCTTGACATTCAAAGATGCATTCAGGCGATCTTTAAATTACGAAATTAGGCACATATGTGGTTTCAAATGGCTACTGGCCAGGAGCATAAATACGTTACAACCATCCCGTTGAACACTCCAGGCAAGTGGAGACATTCCACACATGTAATTTTGAGACATGTCTAGAGCCAAGTATGCAGCACCCTTAAAATAAGTCCAATGTTCCATAAACCTCCCCTGTTTATGATACTTGCCACCTCTGAGCATGCCTGAAAGAGACCCATCTCCTTAGTTTCAAAGAAAAATCTAAGTGTCCTGGTCAAAAGAACTCCTGACTACTAAAGATGTGTCCTCCTCTTTAGTCTGCTGTTGCTGCCCACTGTTTTCTTCATCCTGTAGCTGAGCAGAAGACGGTGGACCATCCGGCATGTTCTTCCAGAGAATCTCTCGGAGAGTAGCGGACATATAATAAGGCCTCGCTGCTGAACCGTCATTACGTTCCAGGTCTTCACCTTAATTGGTGTGTTTGTGTATAAATGTGTGAGTGTTAATGAATGCATGAGACATTTAGTAATGAAAGTAAGGTGAGAAGGTATTAAAGTTGGCAGAGGGGGGACAGAAGTAGTGCATTGAGAGACGTGAAGGGAGGGAGGGAAGAGACAAAAAGAGAAAGTCAAATAGCAGGCAAGCAAGCAAAAAAGCTCCCACAATCCCTTCTGGTTTAGAAAAATCAATTTTGAAGACTTAAGCCAGAGACAGTTATTTTTTTTTTAAATGGTAGTTTCATTAATCGACACCCATTTTCATGCAAACAGCCCAACACCAAAAGCAATGCATCAAAAAAACTATTCTGTCATCAAAAAAACTATTCTGTACAACGTTGTTGTAAAATTATCTATGCCGGATGTGTTATCCAGTGCATGAATGTTATGAGTGACAAAAAAGGAAGGCCAACTACTCACAGAAGCAGAGGAAAAGTGTGTCCACACACATAGCGTACACACTGAAGAATCCATGGGCGATGAGATAGGAGCCAACCACGACGGTCTAGTGAGGCCACAAACAAACAGAAAACAGAAGACGTTCACTACTAATACTTTTATTACATAAACTGAGAAATTGGGCTGGGCGATATGGCGTAAAAATAACTACCACAAAACAGACCCCACTCCCAGTTTTCAAAGATCTATACTGTAGGGCAGTGGTCCCCAAACTTTTTTGCACCACGGACCGGTGTAGTGTGGGCCTTTTTTTCACGGACCGGCAATGTGTGGCAGAAAATGACAGTAAATATAAAAACACGACGGGGCTAGAAATGAATATTAAGTACAGGGGAAATATCACTCACCACGCACTGAATCAATTTTTTTTTTTTTTTGGGTGCGGCCTCGCCTAAAACTTGACGGCAAAGATCTGTGGTTGCAAGCATAAGGAGGTTTCTTGGCTTTAGCAATACAGTTCGCCATAAGGTATGATGCGTTCACTGTATTCGCTTTTGTTGCCTCGTTTTCTAGCTTTTAGCCACATATTATGCAGAATGGACTTGGTTGTAGGCTTCTCTTCTGGTTCAGCAGGTTGCCTTTTCCCCATAAAAAAGCTGTCCAAAGACATCACCGCACGCAGCACAAAACCAACAGCAACTAAAGTTGCTGTTTACATTGACTGGCGCAATCGCGGCCAACCACTAGATGGTGACCTTCACAAAGCTTTACTCAGATTAGTCGATAGAGTAGACAGGGATATTGATGCGTCAAGGCCACAGTCACAGGCCAGATTGCGGTCGTTAACAAATGATTTATTATTTCTTTGCAGCCCGGTAGCAAATGCGCCACGGGCTGATTCCGGTCCGCGGCCCGGTGGTTGGGGATCACTGCTGTAGGGCACTCATTGACTGCCATTGATGGCACTAGACATCCAATGAATTGTGACATGAGTGGAGAACATGAACGAATGAAAGACGAGCATTCACAGCCAGTTCCAGTTTAAATGAATGTTGAATATGTTAAATACAATGAAAAAAGTAAATTTGAGCATCATTGAGGACAATACCCAGAGTATATTTCTATGTGTAATCATTTTAAAAAATATATAAACATATGTAGTCATTAAAAATAATGATTTTTAATCATTATATATATGAACTTGATTTTTGAGCATTCACAATTGCATTCACAATTAAAAACGGATTTAATGAGTTAATTTGTTTAGTGAAGAAACAGCCACACTATAAATTGTAGACTATAATAAATACCGCTCAAGTTAATTTCTCTTGTATATGACTCACCAAAATTGGTACCCAGTAATAATGGAGATGGGGGGCAGTGTCCTCAAATGCTTTCACTCTCCCAGAGAAGAAGAAAAAAGCAAAGACACCTGGACAGGGAGAAAAACAAGTTAACCCAACCAACTACCACGATGGTGTCATGGTCTTCTACTGCATTTGAACGTTTCATCAGCACCAACCAATTGTAATTTTGCAAAGTCAAACAAAAGGTTATACAATCAGTATGTTTGCATATGCATCATATTATTAGAAAGTGTGAAATATTTCTAAACAAGCATGAATAACACAAACAACACTCACCCACGAGTCCAACAATGAGCAATTTGCCCAAAAACAAAAGGAAATCTGTGACTTTGTCCAACACGGCCACCCTAAATGGAAGGGGAAAAAAAGTTGTAGCTTTGTGAAGAGTATTCAACTTGATTTAAAGACATATTTACTCCCGAAAAATGATAAGAACCTGATCATATTCCTCATGAGTAGGAAAAAGGCATCTCTGGCAGATGTACAGAAGTTTTTGCCGTATATTGCCACCTAGAGACCAAATATGGAAATACGCAACTTAGTACAAAGCAATACATGGAGTTACATCAATCAAATTCAGCAGACTCACCATAATGTAGGCATTTCTATTTATGAACTTGATGCATTTCTCCAGGCACCAAAAACAGCACTTCAGACAGCACAGGAGAAACCTGGTACACTTATTATGGGCTCCTGTAAAGGAAAGAAGAATTCCAAAAAGTTAACTCCTTGGCTGCCACTGACGGCACAAGATGTCCAATCCATAATAACTGGGAGGGTTAACAGAGAAAGAACAAATGTTCAAGGCTGGAGGATGTATTGCAGACGTCCAGAGGCAACATATAGGATAGAACAGCGGTAGGCAACCCAAAATGTTGAAAGAGCCATATCGGACCAAAAAAAAAAAAAAAATGTCTGGAGCCACAAAAAAATAAAAGCCTTATACAATGGTACCTCTGCTTACAGAATTGGCTCTGGAAGTAGTTTATTTAACTGAAAATTCCGTAACTAAAGATGCATTTTCCATGAAAATACCCTATTCCGTTCAAAGTCCCCCAAAATTCAGACATAATACATCTTTTATAACGCATAGAAATGCATCAAAACGTGTAACAAATGCATGTTACAATGAAATCATTGCAGAATAAACATAAAATGACAGTTGTGCATTATGTAAAAAAACAGGATAAAAGTCATTAACCTACGTAAAGCTGTCGGAACACCTCATAGTCAGAGAGGCGAATGAAGAGGATGCTTAGATACACACATACACATGCAGTAGAGGTTCCTTTTAGCCAATTGGATGCCAGGAAGATGTTTGGCAATAGCCTATGGCTAAGCAGCTATAATTATGTTACGTTCGGTAAACTCTGGTAACTGCGAGTAGCAGTCCATACTCTATTTTTGCCTTTCGTATCCTGGAATTGCTTTTGTAAATAGAGGCAATATTTTCCAATTAAGGCGTATCCTAACCTGAAAATTCTATATGTAGAGACGTTTGTAAGTACCACTGTATAAGCCTTATAATTAAGGACACATGCTGTATGTATGTATGTATGTGTATGCTTCAATATATTAGCTTGGTATCAAAATGACTAACTAAATTGGCTACAAATACATAAATAGCCTTCATTAATAAAATGTTTATTTTTGCCTGCAGTGTATCCTATATAACAGGGGTCAGCAACCTTTTTGGTGTGGCGTGCCACTTTCAAATTTTCTTGTCAATCAGTGTGCCACACCAAGATTAATGACGCACATCCGAATTTTTATATCCAACAGAGCTGTAATTTTGCTCCAAAGAAAACAACATGAACACACGTTGAAATCTTACAACTACCATTCTTCTTTAACAAATAACTAAAAAATAAAAGTATATTGTAGAAAACATCAAAACTTGAGCATCATCTTATGTAAACATATCACACACACACAACCCAGCAAGAAAAGGGGAACAAGCGTGATTCTCAGTGCAGGTCTCTCACAGTACAGAGCGGGCTGTTTTAACCTTCAAAGTCAGGCGACTACTTTGTCTTTTTCACTAACAGTGAATTCTATGCACAATTTTAGATTTTATATAACAAATACAAAAGATGACTACCTTAATGTGATCCCTGGCCCTGTTTTCCATGAATTTCATGTTTCGTCTCGTAGTTGCGTTTGACACTTGTTATGCGACACACACACAACGCTCCCGAGGCATAATGCACAAAGCAAGCGGAAGTAACCAGCCAACCAGTTGTTACCGGCACCCCCAAGGGGCCGCTGTCCCCTACAGTATGACCAGCTTACTAGTTAAGCGTAAGAAAAAGAGAGGCAAGGAGCAAGGTGTTGAGAGAGAGTTGTGCGAAGAGCGCCATGAAAAGTGGCTGTGTCCCATGCTGGTTTTAGTTTTGTTAATAAAAGTCTCCAGCAAAATACCATCCAACGTGTCACTGTGTTTTTATACACATCACCACCTCTCTGAAGTAATAAGCACCGGGCGAATCGACGACAACAAGCCACGTTAATCGCCTGTCCACTACACCCTACGGTGCAGAGTTGCAATTACCAAAAAGTGCAATTGGTAACACAGTGTACTTCCGCCAGCTCTCTGACTGGTCGGCTTCGTGACATGTTAGTCGCGTGGGCTGAATTAAACGCGCAGAGAAAAAAAATCCGACAAGCGCAGGAGTCAAGAAATTGGGGAAGAGCTGGAGGTTTGCTCAAAATCAATTATTGCTCGCATATAACGCCACAGGCAGAGTGGATGAGAGGGGCGGTCCCATAAAGCCCCTAAATAACAGGGCGCGCAACTGAAAATGCCTTAATTTCCGGTAAAAAGGCACATTGTAAATGGGCTCGCTTCCGCTATCCAAACAGCTAAACATGAAAAGGTTCACACTCCGGATGTTTTCAGTAATCCTTTATGTGTCTCTTTTCTTTTTTATGAAACTAAAACAATGAAAAAATACATGCAATCAGCAACAATGCTGCAAATAACAAAAATGCCATCCATATATGCAAACACAATTAGCCTGTATTCAGTAGTTCTTAATTAGAAATATCAAACACATTTCCCCTCAAACATGCAACCTAAAGACAATATAAAGAGTGTAATTCTCAATTTGACAACAAAATACTCACAGACGTTGCTCTAAAGAACACAAATGCCACTCAAATTGTGAGAGTGGAGCTGCCATGTAACACACTGAATCCCATTTGAAGAACTTCCTATTTGCATTTTTCTTCTACTGTTTTATAAACCAATAAATAAAACGGCCACAAGATGGGGCGCTTCAGCAAGTGATAAAGATACAACCGACAATTAACATAACACGCATTTTTTTTTTTTTTTTTTTTGCCATGCCCTCGTGTGTCACTGGTTAACCCTTCGCGTGCCAGTGCTGACACGCGTGTCATAGGTTGCCGACCCCTGCTATAGAATTACGCACCACGTGACTACTCTGTTGTACGATGCCGCCTCAAATTTAACTTCATTACAATATTAATGAATGTCATGTTTGTCCTCCTACAGAAACCATATTAAAACAAAAAAAATATTTCCCTCCCCCATCTTTTATAAAGCATAGAAATGCATCCAAACGTGTAACAAATGCATGTTACAATGAAATCATTGCAGAATAAACTTAAAATGACAGTTGTGCATTATGTAAAAAAAACAGAATAAAAGTTATTAACCTACGTAAAGCTGTCGGAACACCTCATAGTCAGAGGGGCGAATGAAGAGGATGCTTAGATATACACATACACATGCAGTAGAGGTCCCTCTTAGCCAATTGGATGCCAGGAAGATGCTAGGCAATAGCCTATGGCTAAGCAGCTATAATTATGTTACGTTCGGTAAACTCTGGGAACTGCGAGTAGCAGTCCATACTGTATTTTTGCCCTTTGTATCCTGGAATTGCTTTTGTAAATAGAGGCAATATTTTCCCATTAAGGCGTATCCTAACCTGAAAATTCTATATGTAGAGACGCTTGTAAGTACCACTGTATAAGCCTTATAATTAAGGACACATGCTGTATGTATCTAATAGCTACAGTATATTAGCTTGGTATCAAAATTACTAAATTGGCTACAAATACATAACTAGCCTTCATTAATAAATGTTTATTTTCCCTGCAGTGTATCCTATAGATCAGGGGTTTTCAACCCAGTCCTCAAGGCACACTGTGGGTCCTGGTTTTTGTTCCAGCCGATCCAGCAGAGACAGTTGAACCAATGAGGCTTCTGCTAAAACAAGCCACACCTGACTGCAATCAACTGATTGCACTTGTAAAACACCAGATTGGGGAAAAAGTGTTGTCATCTTGTTTGGTAAGAATGAAATCCTGCACCCACAGTGTGCCTTAGTGGAATAGGTTGGGGACCCCTGCTATAGATACTGTTGTACGATGCCGCCTCAAATTTAACTTCATTACAATATTAATGAATGTCATGTTTGTCCTCCTACAGAAACCATATTAAAACAAAAGAATATATTTCCCTCCCCCTTCCCCGGGATAGAGTTTTTTAAAATAAATAAATAAATAAATAACAACCAGATGAGGAGGCCAGGTCCTGCCAGCATGCAAGCAGAGAAAATTGCCTCTGGGCCGGATAGACAGCAAACAGCGGGTGACAAAGACAGGAACTGGTTGTGTGACAAACGTTTGCAGAATGATCCAACTTGGAAATTGCGATTGCAATCAAATAAACAACAACAAAAAAAACTACATAGATAACACTTCAACCTATCTTAGGTAATAGGTATGAAACAGTTCAGAATATTGGAAATTGACTTTAGTGGCTCTTTAAACAACCACAGAATATGATCGCAATCTAAACTGCACTTAGACCAGCCTCCACTCAAAAAGTCCAACTCAAGTTAGCCAGCGGCCATCACAATGATCGTTATTTCTATGACATTAATCCAACACGTGACCGACACACTACGACCACTCTGACCAGTGTTCATATTGATGTGCCAATAAAAGTCACAATCATGTGTGACCCAAACATACCTAAAATTACTGCCCAGATAAGCGTGTCAATGCAATATTTTAAAATGTTTTTAAATGTCTGACACTGTAGTGTAGATGATACAAGAAACTTTTAGAATTGTGCAAAAGACTGTGGTTTTGGAAAAATGTGGTGTATGATAATATTCCCAATATAGTAATGTGAATGTGTTGGAAAACTACAGTATATAAACGAAGACCGAAATTTCTGCATGTTCACCACACTTTAGCGGCATCAAACAAATTCACACATTGCACGACTTTTCATTTAATCATTATGCGCAACTTGTTCATTTCCTGTCTGCTCTGAACACACCATAAGAAATGCTAGCTATAGTACACTACTTAATGCTAAAATGTCGACAAAAGTGACTTGCCTTTAAGTTTATGGTCCAGATATTCCAGCAGAACTCTAATGATCTGGATAATTGAAAGGATCAGGGAACCAAATGCCAGAGTTCCTGTGTGATACCTGAAACAATACAAGAGATATTCACCCTATCTGTACCATCGACAATGACAGATGTCAAATCATTTGGTGCTTTTCATCCTTCTGCTTTGAACTTAAATTGATCAGTAGTAGACATCCAATCGATTTGAACTGGGAGGAATAACAGTAAATGAACATGCGGTCATTCGATGTTAGCCCTCCCGGGTCAAATTGGACGTCTACTGTTGTCAATGGTAGCCAATGAGTTAAAGATGCAGGAGGTATTAGGCAAGTGAAAGAAAGTGCACTTTAAAAACAAACCTGAGAGATCTCCCGAGAGAAGAAAAGAGCGGAAAGGAAGGCATGTCGTCTGGCTTGACAAAAGCCCAGTAGTAGGAGGCAAAGGCCCCAGCCAATGTCATCTGTCCCAACGCTGTGACAAAGTTGGCACACCAAAAGAAGAGGAAGACGTTGTAGAACTGCAAGCCAATCAAGTATTTGTGGTAAACAGTCTCTCCCCCATAGAAGGCAAAAAGGCACTCCGAGTCCGGGCACTGAGCTTTCATAGTTGTGGTTGTGTAGTTCTGTACATAGATGCACAAAAAATAAAGAAAGTATAATAAAATTGAATGACCAACATAAAAAGATGATTGAAAGCTACATGATGAAGCTAAAAAAAACAACTCACAGCTGGATCACATGTTTTTCTTGAGTGCTCACACGAAGTCTCATTGAATACTTTGTACACCGGTTCATTTGAAGTAGACAGGAAACTGAAAAGTTATGTCAAGGACAAGAATTAAGGTTAATGCTGCAGATTAATCTCAGCTCTTCAGGTCTAAGAAGTTTTCATATTTTTGAAATGCAATCACTCCTTTCCAAATAAGGATGTATAAAAATAATAATAATAAATAACAAAGGATACACAGCAGTAGTGGCCCAGTAGGCGATGACTATAGCCAGAAGTAGAAAAGTGAACAATGGGTAGAGGAGGGAACACATCACATGTCCAACGGCTCTGTGAACAACACATCAACATCACTTCAACACATTCAGTTAATATTAAATTACCAGGTCCCTGACAGCTCAGTGTTTTTTGTTCTGTACTCCCATTGCCAGCTACAGTCAGAAGAGATCTCTTACTTGCTGGCTTCTTTGATGAGTGCAATGGCAATTAGGATCCTTTTCCGGAGAAAGATGAGCAACAGGATAATGATCACTTCTACTATGGCAAGAATGATCACTAAAAGGAAGAAAATCAGTACTTTTAGAAGAACTCTACAACCACATTTCACAAATGGAATAGAAATCTGATCCTGTATTTCAATACACCAAATATTGATTGCAACTGGACTGTTCTGGTCATCTTAGACGTTTTGTCTCTCTGAGCAGGCTTCATCTGTTCACCCAAGACTAGTTAGAATAGCACCAGGCTGGTATCATTCGTTTGATAGGCAAAATGAGACGGTTAATATTAGAAATGTCCTGATCCGATATCTGGAACGGATCGGACGCCGATATGGGCAAAAAAATGCGTATCGGATCGGCCGACACGGAAAAATTGCGATCCAGACTACCGATCCAGAGTTTTTTTGAAAGTCCGGTCCGGGTTTTCCAGTGCACCGACTTACATAATCCATTCCAGTTTTTGCTTCGGTTTCCCTAAATTCCGGTCTGCATTTTACGCACACCTTCAACACACTACATTACCGTCTCCCAAATGACTGAGAGACTATCGGTAAAAATGTCAGTTGTGTGGGATTATTTCACTTTAAAGGACGACAAAGATGAAGAGGCGGAGTGCAACATATGCCACAATAAAGTCAAGCGTGGTGGTAAAGCTGTAAGAAGTGTTAATACAACCAAACTAATCAAACATTTATCGAAATACCATCACAAACAATACAAGGAGTATGAGGAGTATATGAGGAGTAAAAGGAGAAAACCGAAGACAGAAAGAAAGGTCATACGCAACGAACACTGGCAGAAACTTTTGCTATGCGTGACAAACTGGCACTTGACAGTCCCAAAGCCCAGGGAAGAGTCATTGCTGAAGGAATCATTCTGGATGACGAGCCATTCTCTCTCGTGAGTAAAGTGGGATTTAGACGCATCGGGCAGACTTTTTTCAAAAAATATATATTCATATATTTATACTAAAACGATGTATGTATGTATGTATGTACTTTTCCAGCGTTATTTCGCTGTGTAAATGCATTTATAATGATAAAAATATGTAGAGTATAGTATAGAATACTTGCGTTTTTTTTCTGCCAACTTGAGGAGATTAAAATGTCAAATACACTATCCACCTGTTAGAACACACATGCAAATATAAAATATATAAATGTTTATTGAATATCCATCTTACAGGCTTGTTTAACTGGGAGAATTTGTTACAAAAGACAGGCTATAATTTGTTATCATTATGCATATATGCACTGGCGTCACCAAACGTGATCACACAAAACGTAACCACGCATCGCTCCTGAGTCCTCACAAATAAAGCATAAAATTTTGTTTTGTTTTCGGGCTCGTGCCTACAAATAAAACATAAAATTTTGGGTTTTTTCAGGCTGGGCAAGCGAATCAAAGGGAGTGTGTAATAGTTAACAGTTTGAGGTTGTTTGTGCGTTTTGCTTTTTTAAAACAGTTTACAATATTATTAGCATGTTTTACTGTCTGAATATGTCATTTCTGTCTGTTATTTATATTATCATTTAATAAACAGGTCAGTTTCTTGTTACCAACCATTATGTGTTATTCCAACTCACCTAATTCAGCTGGCAAGTTGTTATCAAGACTACTAAAACCCTTTTCAACATGAGTCTGACAACTAAGTAAGGAGGCTAAATAACTTTAAACTTTAATACATGCTCAGAGAGGCCGGTATCGGTATCTGATCGGAAGTGCACAACAATATCGGTATCTGATCGGAAGTGCCAGGGGCGCCGTATAGGGGGGAAAAGTGGTACTGATTCTAAGGGCCCATGGCCTGAGGGGACCCACAAAGAAAATTAGAGCATTAGGTAATCGTTTGCAAATTTAAATATTAATCATTATAATTTTAAAAGGTATAAAACGAAGGGTTTCTTTTTCTTGTTTTGTTTTTGGCAAAAAGTAACCATCCAGAGAGCAAATGTATTGCCAGCAACCCCCCCGCGTATTTTCATTAATTGGTTTCGTCCGCCCTTCCTTTGATCAGACCGCGCGCAGGCTGAGCAGCGGTGCACATTTACACCAGTCAATGACTCCGAGTACTGTGCGTGCGGTAGGCTACATCAAAAATGTTTTCAAAACAGAAATCAGGCTATCAAAAGAGGAAAGAAAATAAAGCAAAGCAGGAGAGGGGTAGAAAAGGCCAACAGGATGTGAAAAAGTACTTCACAAAGGAAGGTTAGTGTAAATTGTGTCTGTGTAGTGCTGAAAATTAACCTGTTATTTTAGCTCACGCGACGTCTATTAGAAAGCTCAGAAGCAGGTCCCAGCTCACTCCGTAAGAAATACGGGATTTTCCCGACCTCAGTGAGCGACATTGACCAATTCAAGAACATGAATTCCAAATAATGACGGCATTTTTTGGTATCATACAGATGTTGAAAGTTGGTGTGGATTTTTTTTTTTAATCTGGTTGAATCCAGTTTGTCAAGAATTTATTGAATTTAGTTTGTCATCAATTAAATTTAGTTAGTTAACAAGGAAGGGACCTGGCTTCGGAGCTGTAGCCTATAGTGGAGATTGTAAGTTTTCAAATGGGGCTAAGCCTACTCCATAATGAAATACTGTAATTGTTTGCTAGCTAGTGTTTGCTCCACTTTTAGCTTAGATTTAATTAGTACAGCAGGTTAACCCTTTCGCAAGCTCTCCACACCAAAACAGTTGTCTCTGCCCTCGCCTGTTGTAATAGGCACAAGCACAACTCCTCTTGCTGCGTCTGGCTCAGCAGCCCTGTCTCCTGACACCCTTTATGAGCCAGCCTCATCTTTACTCCCAACTGAAGGAGGTGAGGAATCAACTTGAACACTGCCACACCACACGTAAAATATTAGTGGCTAAGAGACAAATAGTAATAAGTAATAATAATTAATAATAATAATTATCATTATTAATGAATGATACATAACTAATAATTAAATTAAGATACTAGAATAATATAGAAGATATTGTTATAGTTGTCATTTTATGTACACTACAGAGCCAGGACCATCTTCAGTAAGACACCTGAACTGTGTATACTGCTACATTCCCCCCTAACTTGTCCTCTCTTGGTCTCCTGAATGCAATTTTTAAGATACAGCTGCAAAGCATTTTTGGAGAAGTGTGCATCGCTTTACGAATATTTTGCATACTCCCCGTAACGGTTGCAGGCGGCGAGAGAGCTTTTAGTAAGCTGAAACTCATAAAAAAATATATGAGGTCCACTATGTGTCAGGACAGGCTTTCTAGTCTTGCCATGTTGTCCATTGAAAGTCAGTTGGCTAGGAAGCTAGACTTTAATGATTTGATCACTGACTTTGCTATCAAGAAGGCTCGGCGCTGGGCTCTTGGTGACTAAGGCTGAGCAACCTGCAATCTGCTCGCTTTGTTTGTGATTGTGAGTGTGATTGCTTGTGTGTGTGTGTGTGTGTGTGTGTGTGTGTGTGTGTGTGTGTGTGGTGTTCGCTTTGTTTGTTATATCATTCTAAAGATTGTTTTTTTGATTGGCGTTAATGTATGCTGTAGTATTGTTAGAATAAAAGTTTTGTTTTAACTTAAGTCATTCATTGTGGTATTTGAGAATATTTCTAATAAAAATATATTTAGATTGTAAAAGATGGGCTTCAGTACATTTCTTAAAGATGATATCAGTCTATTCATTATTGCTCTATACGCTGTATGTTTACATAAATATATTTTCATCTTAAATTAATGCAGAAAATGCACAAATGAGTGTGTAAAGATTCACCAGAATGCAGGAAATTACGTAGTTGATACTCTAAATGTGTGTGTGTGTGTCCCGGCACTGGTGGTGTGGCCCAAAGTGATATCTTTTCATGGGGCCCAAAATCCCTGGCAGCGCCCCTGGGAAGTGCACAACAATATCGGTATCGGATCGGAAGTGCAAAAACCTGGATCGGGACATCCCTAGTTAATATGCTTTGCAAAGGCGACAATTTGTTAAAGAAGGTGAAAACGCACTAATTATCCCATTCAGTTGTAAAGAGGTGCTGGAGCTGCCTCATTGTTTTATGCAAAATCACTAAGCCAAGTCCACTGTTTTGAGATGAGGGACAGGTAGAACCTGCCAATCACTGGACTACATTTACCGGTACTATAAACAGCTCAGCACTTAACAAGAAAAGGAACAATAAAAATACAGTGGTACCTCGACATACCATCGCTTCGACAAATTATCTTTTCGACATCCGACGTTAAATTTGACTCGCCATTTGTTTCTACATCTGACAAAATGCTCAAATCACAAGGATTTATGACAGCGCACCTCAGATTTTGAGAGAAATCCACATGGGTTCCAAGAAGGTTAGTGCTAGTGGTGAAAAAAATAAAAAGCTGACGCTTACCATTGAAATGAAGATGGAATTGATAGCAAAATATGAGAGAGGTGTGCACAACCGTGAACTGTCTCAACAATACGGCTGTAGAATACCTACGATCTCAACGGTCCTCCTCAGACCTCAATTTGCCAGTCTTTAGTTAAGGTGACTATTATTGTTGTGGTAATGTCGCCGAAGAAATCACCAGCTTCGTCAGTTTTTTTATTTCAGAACCTGTGCAACACAACACGCTTACTGTTCGCCGCAGTTGACTCCAACAACAACAGAAAATTAAGAGTACAACCATAGACTTCATAATGATATTGACGGGTGAGATTCGACCTTCACTGCGCCACACCTTCAAGTAGGGGGCCATCCCACAATCCCCTTCAGTTATTCGCAGTCGGTCGCAGCGACACATGCAGCGATCCAACGCCGAATTTATGTTGAAAAAGTACAAAAGCTATACCGCATACAAACAGGAAGGATGGTCTCAGGAGTGTTTTGTCCGAGGATTTAAGGTAATTATTATATTTTTCGTTTTTTCACAAGAATTTTAAACGTAAAAAGCTCTTTGCTGTAAGGCTGCTTCCACATTAACAGACTAGCATCACTCTTTGGCATATTTAAGTAAAATAAATGCTAAGTGCACTTTTTTTTTTTTTTAGCCCAAGAATCAAGAATGTCTTACGTCTATATAAAAAAATTCAGGGATTTAAGCATTTATTCACAATAATTTTCACCAGAAAAGCTGTTTACATATGGCGGCCGCCACATTGACTGACAGTCTAGCATCATTCTTCGACATATTTGCGCAAAACAAATGCTAACAGCACTTTTTTTTTTTTTGCTTTTAACAAAGAATCGAGACTGTTTTACGTCCATGTCTATAAATAATTCAGGGATTTAAGCATTTATTCACCAGAATTTTCAGCGAAAAAAAAATCTTTGATTCCACTCCATCAGCTTTGACGGCCACGCCAACAATTCAGACCACCTATTAACCGGCCCCTGCCCCGTCAATATCACTATTAAGCAGAGGTTGCGCTAGACTTTTTCGTTGTCTGTCATTTTGACTGACTGTCATAAAAATCCGGTCATAATCTATTTTTACCCGTCACTTACATTTTTAAAATGATAATAATGACATATTCAATAGCATTTAGTTTTAGGGCTGTCCCAAACGACTAATTTTCTCCCGATTAGTCAGCCGACTATTTTTACGATTAGTCGACTAATCTAATAATTAATTATTATTATTTATTTATTTATTTTTTAAACTAATTTAGCAATGAAATTTTTGTTGACGCTTATCAATTCACAAAAAACATATTTGAACACTCAAATTATTTATTAAAGTACAAATAAACACGTAAATAACAATAATAATAAATAATAAATCACAAATAAACAATGAGTTCAAATGCTGATAGAATTTACTAGTGTAGCCTCCCGATTGAAAAGATGGTCTCTTAAACTGATGGTTTACAACTTTTATTCCATCCTTGATGTAAACACACTGTAAGAGCTACGGTGCACACAAATAAAGCAACATAATTAGAAATTAACAAAAACTTTTCACCTTTTTCCTTTAAAACCTTATTTATATATCAATGAATTGCCTATATGAATTGCATTTACCTTAATTTATTACCTTATCATTGACAATCTCTCCCTTGAGTGCAATCACTGTATATACTGTATATATTTATGACCTTTTAACCTTATATAATTTTCTATACCATAAAATAAACCATAACATGAAATAAACCTTTCAATTAGCATTAAGAACAATAGTAATAGCACTTATAGGCCCATTGTCAATGAAACATTATTATTTAGTAAGGCGACAGCACCCTCTGGTGTACAAAAAATGAAAAGAAAAAAAAATTACAAACTGCGTGAAGGCGCTTGAGGTTTTTATTCACGGCCGACGTGCAGCCAAGCTTGGCATTGAAGAGACAGGACATAAGAGTGTACTCTCCTTTGTTTCTTTGAAATAAGGCAATGTTTTGGACACTGGTGCGCTTTTTTTGGCTTTGTGCCGCTTTCCCCGCTTGCAAACAGAGCATCCGACATTCTAACTTTCCACGCATATATTTTTTTAACCCTTCATTAACCGTCGACGAGCACAACATCCCGTCGACGGATTTACGTCATCGATGACGTCGACTATGTCGACTAGTCGGGACAGCTCTATTTAGTTTTCATTCATTTTAAATTAATATTCTGTCCGAACAAGCTTAACAAGAGGCAAACAGACAGCGGAGTGCACCAATCAGCGACGGGCAGACCTGCCGTTAGCAAAGCGACGAGGGACTTGCGCGCGGAAGTAAACATACGAGGAGAACGGAGTTTATTCAACATGGCTAGCGCGAGACAGACTGTTGTCAATGACTCGTGTCGATGTGTTTTAGCTCATTTAAAACTGAATTTACCATGGATTGGAACATATTCTCGGCTCTCCCATTCGCCATCCGTGTTGTTGTAGAGACGACTTTCGGCGCGCAAGAGTGACGTTGCTCGTGAAGAACACGTCACGCAAATAAACAAATCTGATTTGTCGATTCATTTTGTACCTACTCGAGAGGCTGTGTCCCAGACTTTTATCTCAGTGTTTGAAAAATACAGGGAGAACAGTCTGGCCGTGCCAGGCAAACACTCAGTTGCCTTGACATTTTTCCGAGTAAGGCCAACAACGTCATGCATCAAGAGAGACAATAGCTAATTAATATGCTCACTCGCCACCCTGTTGTATGGGGTGTGAATTGCAACCTTTCAAAATGACAGATGGACTTCAGTTTTTTCCATCACCGTTTTAAAAAACCGGTCAACGACGGAAAATATTCGGTTAACGCGACCCCTGCTATTAAGTCTATGGTAAAACCTCTACCCCACCTGTCTCACTGTCACGTAAGCCACGCGGTGAGTTCAGGTGCAGCACGCAAAACACATCCGCCACATTAGAACCCGATTCTTTACATTATAACAGGAATTATTATGACATTGTATTATTATCATGATTTTTATTTGTTTTGCCATGTGTAATTGCCATTTGTAATAGTACAAGCAGTATTTATTTAGGATTTAGTGTAGGTTTTCATGTTGTGGAACAAATTAATGGAATTATAATGTATTCTTATAGAAAAATCCTGCTCGACATTCGACCATTGTGACTTACAAACAAGGTCCTGGAACGAATTAACTTTCTATGTAGAAGTACCACTGTATTTATATGTCAAGATATTTGGCAGCCTTTAGTTTTTGCCAGTAAAAACACAAAACATACACACAGATTCATCGACCAACTGAAATGATTGTGGATGTTGTGATTAACTAGTCCTATAGTTAATACACACATATATAAAACACTACTAAATGCAAAAAAAGTGATAATGAATGCTTCAAGGACTACACCAAGCGAAACTCAGCCTCTGTATAAAAAAAGGTCTTACTGGAACAATGATGAATGCAATAAGTCTCCTACATCTGTACAGTGTGTTTAGTGTATATTTAACTTACTGAAGGCCAGCCAAGTCTGTCTGATCTGAAGGTAAACGGCAAAGTCTGTCTGGAAGCCAAGATCCTGCAAGGTCACGTCAGCACCAGGCGCTCCCTTCAGGGCAGCATATTCCATGTAGCAGTGGAAAATACCTAGATAAAATATTTAGAAAAAAAACATTTCCATTGTAAAACAACATTGTGGTATTATAATAATCTTTTTTTAAGTCCGTATATCTATAGATACACGTGCCATTGGTAAGTCTTACCGTATCCTATCACTATTATAACCAAGGCTACCATGACCCAGACCATGATTCCAGCCAGAAATCGCAGGAGGACGATGAAGACCAGGCTAAGGACGGTCGCAATCACCAAACCTCTGCAGAGCATGAGGATAATCAGCAGGTAAAGGAGGTAGGCAAACAATCCATCCTTTTTACATAAACTTTCAACAGTTGGACTCTTACATCAATATCCAATACCAAGATTGTGTATAATCCTCGAAGATTTTCATGACCACCTGGCGTGCTTCAATCACCACTGTTGCATTCCTACAGGAGAAAAAAAAAATACTGAGGTCAACTTAGTGTAGGATTTGTACAATGACACTTTCAGCACCATTGTCGATGATAGACACCCATCTGCTGTGAATCGAAATTGATTTTTTTCCACTGGTAGACGTACAATTTATTTGAAGTGGGAGGGCTGGCGAGGAACTACCGTTGATGTGCTGCCAACCCTCCCACTTCTAATGGATTCAACCAGGCCCGGAGTGACTAATCGGGAGCTTCTGGACGATTCCAGAAGGGCCGGCTGGCCAGATGGGCCGGTCCGGGTTTTATTTTAAAAAAAAAAAAAAAATATTACACTGTTATCATTTTTTGTTTGGTATTTATTTATGACAGTGTCACTGAGTATAACTTACATTCTGTTACCGCTGTCCCTGTGGGCAGTCTTAAAAAAAAAAAAAAAACTATTATTTTTTTCCCCAGACTCATCCTCACGTGTGCAGACGAAAAATACAGCATGCAGCTCCGCCCCCTAATTGTAGTCTGTATTGAGCCAAATTAGCTGCTATCTCGGTGCTCGGATGGATAAAAAGAGCAAGGGTGGCGCTGAAAATTAAGAATTAAAAAGAGAAAAGCACTCGTGAAAGAATCGGCAAAATGCGCGAAAATAGCTAATTTTTTTCATGCAACGACCTTGCGGCCTCAAACTACAGAGGATTACAACGAAAGTGGTAAGGCCGGATGGCGAAAAAAAATGCAACTTGCACCGTGTGATACGACAATATGTAATTGTGGAAACTTTGGCTTCTTGTAGCACCTCACAAGGGATATGTAGCAGCAAGCATTAGCCATAATGAACACACCACAGGTGCAGAGCTGGAAGGTAGGATTGCCATGTCGTTCAGCGAGTGAACATTAGAATGAATATATTCAATTACGTGGCGTTTTTAAAGTGGAAATGGAAAATGGATAATAGTATCATTAGAAGTTGTTACAATGTGCAATACGTATTCTTTATTTTTCATATTGTTATGTTGCTATGTTTGTTTTATCTGTAAACACTCATTTTGTTAATATTTGATGTTGCAGAAAAGGTCTTATTTATTCATTTATTTTAGGGCTGTCAAAATTAATGCGTTAACGGGCGGTAATTAATTTTTTTAATGAATCACGTTAAAATATTTGACGCAATTAACGCACATGCCCTGCTCAGACAGATTTAAATGACAGTACAATGACATGCCCACTTGTTAATTGTGTTTTATGGAGTTTTGCCGCCCTCCGCTTGCGCTTGGGTGCGACTGATTTTATAGGCTTCAGCACCCATGAGCATTGTGTAAGTAATTATTGACATCAACAATGGCGGGCTACTAGTTTATTTTTTGATTGAAAATTTTACAAATTTTAATAAAACGAAAACATTAAGAGGGGTTTTAATATAAAATTTCTATAACTTGTACTAACATTTATCTTTTAAGAACTACAAGTCTTTCTATCCATGGATCGCTTTAACAGAATGTTAATAATGTTAATGCCATCTTGTTGATTTATTGTTATAATAAACAAATACAGTCCTTATGTACCTTATGTTGAATGTATATATCCACCTTGTGTCTTTTCTTTCCATACCAACAATAATTTACAGAAAACTATGGCATATTTTATAGATGGTTTGAATTGCGATTAATTACGATTAATTTTCAAGCTGTAATTAACTCGATCAAAAATTTTAATCGTTTGACAGGCCTAATTTATTTTCCAAATGTATCATTTAATATAGTTTTTTTTTAAATCCATTTTTAAATTTGTTCAAAATATGTTGTGTTGCACTTGTTAAAATAAAGCCACCTTGTTAAGCAACCATTACCTGCACTGAATTGGAATACACAGAATTACAGTACACGGCTTTAGAGAACACTGAACTTAACACGTCTATGCATAATGACATAATTTTAAATGAGTGGGCCGGTCTGAGGCATGAAATTCCAGGGCCGAAAATGAGTTCCACTCCGGCCCTGGATTCAACGTCTATTGCCATCACTGGCATCCAAGTTTAAAGTTATCCAGTTAAAGCAGAACACCACATCTTAATTTAAATATTTCAGGAAACTAATGTTTTGGGATTATTTTCTTATGCAATAACAACTACAGCACTCACTTCACTCCTTCCACAAGATCCTTGGCATCTCTCATCTTTCCAGTACCATCATCAAAGTGAGAGTTGTTTCCCACAGTTATCACTCCTCCCTTTTGGCCCAAAGCTGGGAAGCACCTTCGGGTGACTAAAAGAAAAGTAAAAAAATTGTTTCAAACTGTATGACACAGGTGTTAAACAGTCAACGAAAGCATGTCATGTGCATCGACTTCATACTTCTTGCAAAAAAAAATCCAAATTCCAGATTGGCACCCCTGATATTCTGTCAGATAATGCTCAATTTCTCCCAGAAAATGATGGCAATTACAAATGCTTTGGTAGTAATACCTTCATTTATTTTGTTTGCAACGAAAAAGCACAAAATAGAATGGGGGGATGGGGGGTATCATTTTACACAAAACTAAGTTTTATGTAAAATTTACAAAAAAACAAAAATGGGCCGGACAAAAGTATTGGCACCCTTTGAAAAATCATGTGATGCTTCTCTAATTTGTGCAATTAACAGCACTTGTTACTTACCTGTAGCACATAACAGGTGGTGGCAATAACTAAATCACACTTGCACCCAGTTAAAATAGATTAAAGTTAACTCACCCTCTGTCCTGTGTCCTTGTGTGTACCACATTGAGCATGGAGAAAAGAAAAATGACCAAAAAACTGTCTGAGGACTTGAGATTGCCCATCCTTCCTCACAATTTTGCTTCTCAAGGCTACAAGTCCATCTCCAAAGACCTGAATGTTCCTGTGTCTACCGTGCGCAGTGTCATCAATAAATGTAAAGCCTATGGCACTGTGGCTAACCTCCCTGGATGTGGACGGAAAAGAAAAATTGACGAAAGATGTCAACGAAAGATTGTGCGGATGGTGGATAAAGAACCTCAACTAACATCCAAACAAGTTCAAGCTGTCCTGCACTCCGAGGGTACAACAGTGGCAACCCGTACTATCCGTCTGCGTCTGAATGAAAAGACACTATGGTAGGATACCCAGGAAGACCCCACTTCTGACCCAGAGACGACATAAAAAAAAAAAAAAATTAAAAAAACAACGTTTTGGAAGAAGGTTCTCTGGTCAGATGAGACAAAAGTAGAACGGTCCCCAGAGTCAAACATGATAGAGGTTCCCTGATATTTTGGGGTTGCTTTGCCGCCTCTGGCACTGGACTGCTTGACATTATGAATTTTGCAGCATAATGTAGGGCCTAGTGTGAGAAAGCTGGGTCTCCCTCAGAGGTCATGGGTCTTTGAGCAGGACAATGACCCAAAACACACTTTAAAAAGCACTAGAAAATGGTTTGTGAGAAAGCACTGGCGACTTCTAAAGTGGCAAGCAATAAGTCAAGACCTGAATCCCATTGAACACATGTGGAGGGATCGGAAAATGGCAGTTTGGACAAGGCACCCTTCAAATCTCAGAGACCTGGAGCAGTTGGCCAAAGAAGAACGGTCTAAAATTCCAGCAGAGCATTGTAAGAAACTCATTGATGGATATCGGAAGCGGTTGTTCGCAGTTATTTTGTCTAAAGGTTGTGCTACCAAGTATTAGGCTGAAGATGCCAATACTTTTGTCCGGCCCATTTTTAGGGTTTTGTGTAAAATAATAAGGATTTTTTTTCCCATTCTCTTTTGTGTTTTTTTTGCAAGCAACATAAATGAAGATATTACTACCAAATCATTTCCTGGGAGAAATTGAGCATTATCTGACAGAATTGCAGGGGTGCCAATACTTTTGGCCAGCACTGTACAATCTGGCCAATGAAAAAGGTGAATTTGACACCACCTATACATGGAAAAAGCAAGAAAGTAAGAAAATAAGGAGAACCACTTGATAAAACGAAGATTTGATAAAAGCATGGAGACTAAACTCACAAGGCTTGCTAGGGGTCAGCATGGCAGGACACAGACCCAACTTTAGGATTTCAGTTACAGCCTGAAACATTGTTCAAATTGGTAAGAGTGCATGAGGGAACTTTTTTTTTTAACAACAACTTCGTCGACAAACATCTACAGTACATGATACATCTAAAATGTTACTAGCATAACTCAAAACCCACCATAGAGTTAGTCACGCCTTCCTTGCAGAAGGACTTGTAGTAATCAAAGTCTTTTCCATTTCTGTAAGCTTTTATCAATGTCATGAACTTCTCAGGACACTTTTCCACACACATCTAATAAGGAAAGAAAGGTGCAGAGCATGGTCACCATTCAGCCACGACTAATAAGTGCTTGAATATACACTGTATTTGACATGTTTAAGATGCACAATAAGATCTGCTCAGTGGAGCGGGAAAGATGACTAAACCTGGGTGGTTGGACACTGGAACTCCAGTAGCACCAAGGGACTGGCACACTTCATGATGTTGAAGTAGAATAACAGTGGCTTGTTCCTGATTGCGGAAAGACAATTTAACAAGATATTATAAATCCAAGCCAACAATTTAAGATAAACTAAAAGTTATGCGATATCATTGATGTATTCTAAAGCGGAATTACAGTGGTCATATACTGTAGTCAAAATGTGCATCTCGCAGCGTTGCATGTTTAGCTTATGCTTGTCTTGGGTTCTACATGTACTTTAGCTTCCTATGTCCCAGAACATTCATGCTACTTTTATTGAAGACTAAATTGTCAATAGTTATATACCGTATTGGCCCGAATACAAGACGGCCCTGATTATAAGACGACCCCCCCTTTTTCAAGACTCAAGTTTGAAAAAAAGACTTTTTGAACACCAAATTAATTTTTTCACAGAAAATAATTACAGTACATCCGAAACAAATGATTATAAAAATGTATTTGAGAGAAAAAGCATGTTATTTTGCCTCATTCAAATCTCAATATCTGAACATTTAAATATGTAAACTAAAGTGCAATCACATTCGTAAATGAATGGCTTCTGGTTTTTAAAATGTAAATAAACCAATCTATTGTGATAAAACAACAAAATTGCAATAACTGCATTACCCATCAAACTGAAGTCTAACTAACTGTAGTCTTGAAACAAATCATAGTAAGGAAAAATATTGCAATTAGGGCTGTCCCAAACAACTAATTTTCTCGTGATTAGTCAGCCGACTATTTTTACGATTAGTCGACTAATCTAATAATTTTTTTTTTTAATTGTTTTTGTTTACTAATTTAGCAATGAAATTTTTGTTGACGCTTATCAATTCACAAAAAACATTGGAAAACTTAAATTATTTATTAAAGTACAAATAAACACGTAAATAACAATAATAAATCACAAATAAACTGAGTTCAAATGCTGATAGAATTAACTAGTGTAGCATCCCGAATGAAAAGGTGGTCTCTTAAACTGATGGTTTACAACTTTTATTCCATCCTTGATGTAATCACACCATAAGAGCTACGGTGCACACAAATAAAAACAACACAATTAGAAATTAACAAAAACTTTTCACCTTTTTCCTTTTAAACCTTATTTATATATCAATGAATTGCCTTTACCTTAATTTATTACCTTATCATTGACAATCTCTCCCTTGAGTGCAATCACTGTATATACTGTATATATTTATGACCTTTTAACCTTATATAATTTTCTATACCATAAAATAAACCATAACATGAAATAAACCTTTTAGTTAGCATTAAGGACAATACTAATAGCACTTATAGGCCCATTGTCAATGAAACATTATTATTCAGTAAGGCGACAGCACCCTCTGGTGTACAAAAAATGAAAAAAAAAAAAAAAATTACAAACTGGGTGACGGCATTTGAGTTGTTTATTCACGGCCGACGTGCAGCCAAGCTTGGCATTGAAGAGACAGGACAGAAGAGTGTACCCTCCGTTGTTTCTTTGAAATAAGCCAATGTTTTGGACACTCTGGTGCGCTTTTTTTGGCTTTGTGCTGCTTTCCCCGCTTGCATACAGAGCATCCGACATTCTGAACTTTCCACGCATATATTTTTTTAGCCCTTCATTAACCGTCGACGGGATGTTGTGCTCGTCGACGGATTTACGTCATCGATGACGTCGACTATGTCGACTAGTCGGGACAGCTCTAATTGCAATAAAATAATGCAACTGGATAAACTTCAGAGTAGCTGAGATCTGTCATGACAGAACATCGCTTCAATTATATCTGGCGCCATCTGGCCTCGTGAATGTGGACAGTAGCTGAGATCCGTCCTGACAGAACATCGCTTCAATGATATCTGGCGCCATCTAGCGTCGTGAATGGGTATAATGTCTAGACCGCAAATATAAGACTACCTCCTCTTTTTCAATCTTATTTCAGTGCAAAAAACACCGTCTTATATTTGGGCCAATACGGTATACGAACATCAATGTTTGTCTTTACATGTGGTCAACGCTGTTGACTAGCCCGGGATGTGCTCACTTGGGATATTGCAACTATTTTCAAAAGTTTTTAAACTGTTTCAAGCCGCGGAATCAAGAACGGCTCTCCGCAGATTCAGGACTGTTCTCTGCGTAAAAATAGTTTTTTTGCCGACAATTCTTGTTTGGGGGTGACTAATTAACAATACTCATTGGGACAAAATCATGCCTGTTTTAAGGATTTTAGAATGAGCATGCGTGCGCGTGTGGGGGGTACTCACTCAAGCGGCGTGCCAGCCTGCCCGCAGAACTGGCCTCGGCTGTCTGTGGGATAGATCACCTTCCTGGGATCACCCTGCGACCAAGCTTGAAAAATAAATTTTATTTTCATGTTACAGAATATATCTGTAAACAAAGTGAGCATAAAATATATGGACTGATTCCTTACCAAGAATTCCAACTCCAATGTAGCATAATATGGCAAGAATGAAGAGGATGCAGCACACAATGTCTGTGCAGCTCCTGGAGACGAGAGCAGATTTTGGGAGGGCATGGGGTTGCAATTCAATCAATTTCGGCAAAGAAATCCCAATAAAAATCTATTCATCCCTCATACCTGTTCTGAAGTGGGCCTTTGAATGTTGGATCATACTTCCTAGGCTCACCTGTCAGAATGAGAGCAAGGCTTATCCAATATTCCCACAGAAAACATGTAAAGATAACTAACTCATTGGCTGCTGTTGAAAGCGCCAGAGGTCCAATCCATTTGAACTGGGAGGACAAGCAGCGAATGAACTAATGGATTGGATGTCTACTATAGTGACAAAATCATTTAAATTCACAGAGGATTAAAAGACCTACATGATTGTACATCTATCATTGTCAATAGCACTGAAAAGAGTTAAAAACAGAGCCACTATTTCTAACTTCTGAAATTAGTGCTAATCTCTTTGAACGGTCACTGCTTTAAGCATCAAAGTAGGTGAAGAAATAGATGTGTTGTGTTTGATCACATTATTGTTTTTGTTCAATGTTGTCTATAGTAGCGCTTGGGGTGAAAAGTGCAATATATATGTGTTATCAAATGACACAATAAGGATCCATAAAAGGAAACCTAATTTAGAGTATAGTAGCAGCGTGCTCCAGTCTTCCTCAGTTTTTCCCCTACAGGCGGACACGCCTGGCAACCCAGCAAATTCCTCCCTAGTGACTAAGCAAAACCAGAGCAAGAATGAGTAAGTGGAAGCTATACAACCACTAGATGTCACTTGATACTTTGTTGTGCCACATTCAAAATATAACAATAGGTTGCTTATTAGTTTGTCAAAAACAAAACTGACCATTTAAAAAAGTTATTGCCTCCACCACCAAGGAGGTCAGATTAGTAAATTACATTTGTCCGAGTTCTAATGCCATTTATTCAATTATAACTCTTCAGTGTACAATAGAGTAAAATGCAATACGCACCCTGAGAAATAAAATGGCCACTATTACAACTTCAAAAAGGTAAGATGAGTTTCATGTTTTATAAAAGACAGCAATATCATAAATAGAGTAAGATAATACTATTTGCTGTAAAATGACAAGATGAGGAAATGAATGACTAATAGTTGATTTTTATATACTATGTACAATGGATGATCACAGTCTGGATCAAAGAATATTCAGAGGTGCGTCTTTGCATATAAATTATGGATGCTTTTAAGGAGATTAATGCTGCAGCAGGCACTTATCGTGGTGGCTCTTAGAGAAACCACTTCCTGAAACATTGAGTGCCCTTTGTTTATGCAATGATGCCATACTGTTACTTTCAATTGATATGTTGAAAACCACATAGGCACAGGACCTAACGAGGCCTACATATTTTAACAAATTGAGTGATTTCTGTACAACTTTGTAGAAATAGATCCGTTTTTAATTGAATCCAATTAGTACCTCAGTTGTTGGAAAAAATTAGGCCTAGCTTTGAACAAATACGGTTTCTGTACAATTTCGTAAAAGCAGATCAGTTCTGAACCGAAACCAGTTGGTACCTCAGTGTTTGAACATGAATCGTTCATGCCGAGGAAAAGAAAACGAAAGTCGGTGAGGTTCACGACTTTCGTTCACAGCTGCATAATGAGTAGTACGCACCTACACGTTTCCCCACAAAGCTGATGAGCTGTTAACCATTGGTCTGGTATGACTACAGTTCAACATCGAATCACTGCTCATTTCAAAAGAAACAATCAAGATGGAAAATATGTTCCAAGACAAAAGTAAGAATGAAAGGAAATTACCATGCTTTCCATAATATTGGCCTTCTTCAGGCATCTTGGAAAACCTTTCTGTGGCAGATGTTGAAATATGAAGAAAACCCCTGTACTTTCCTTCCAAAAACACTTCTGCCGCTTTGTTTCCACTTGTATATTTTTTCAAAAGGAAGGGATAAGTCAGGATCGTGTGGGTAGAAACCAGTCTGACTTGTCCCTGTGCGCCTGGCCAGTCAACAACGCTCCACCTTACTCTTCCCCCCTTCCCTACCCCAACTGTGTTTTTCCTGAAACAATTGGCTCTTACAAGTGGCTCTTCCCAATCTGTGTCCCACCTGTGCAACTCCTCCCCCCTCCAAATGAAGCCTCTCTCTCTTTTCTCTCTCTGGCTTCTTGTTAATGTACTTCACAGACAAGAGAATATGTGCAAATTGAGAAGCAGGAAGTCAGGGAGGGACACAAAAGAGGTGTGTCCTGTATGAAAGAATGGGCGGGAACTGCTGCTGTGTCAAAACAGGGAAGAGAGAATAAAGGAAAGTTTTGTTTATGTTATCAGAAACATGTGTCTTCAAAAAACAAGAAGAAATGTGGGCCTGTAGTTTGTGTAACCTTTGTGGCACAATGATTAGCTCCATCTTTACTTTTGAGACATTGTGTCAATAATCTCTGTAACTAGTAGTGAAGTCACAAAGATGCTGAATGAATTCATGATTTTGACAAAGAGCCTACAGTGTGACTAAATGCCTGGATATTTTTATCAGACGACAAAACATGACTGAAATTTTCCGTCCATTTTGTTTTAGTAAGCGATTCAGCTGCGCATGGAATTACCAGTCCAGAACTTGGATTTGCATGATAGAAGTTGCAGCAGCCATCCACTCAAACAAAAAAAACTTGGTTTGAGTGGAATTGTTGACAGTAAATTTAAGGGGATGGATGTGAAGATGCAGGATTGTTGTGACTTGACGTCCAATCCATATGAACTGGGAGGGCAGACAACAATGTTTTTTTGTTTGTTTTTTTCGCTGTTAGCCCTCCCAGTTCAAATGGATTGGAGTCTACTAGGAAAAAATTAATCAAAATATCATGATGTCTAAATCATCATCAATGCCAAATAATCAATCAAGTACTTTTTATGCCATGAGACATGAGATGGACAGTGAGGAAAGCTGAGAATGAGGAGCAAAGTATATCGTCGACGTGGAGTCCACAAATGGGAGATGTGGAGAGGAACGAGGTCTACTTCAGCGTTAAGTGAAGTAAATCTAATTAAGAGTGGAGAACTGAATCACACACAAAGGACGCTACATATTTAATTTTAAACTCAACAGTAGCTTGTTGCGGACGTAAGTGATGTCATGCGCACTGTAATAGTGGCATCTTTGATTCAATGCCAAAGGGAGACTTCAAAGTTCGTTCAATTATAAACGCTTCAAGCATCAAATTAGGCATGTGCCCGTATGAGATTCTGACGGTATGATAACCTTAAGCCAAAATATCATGGTTTCACGATATTGCAATTACAGCTCTCAAATGTGTTACTTTGAGATATCTGGGTTTAAAATAAAAAAAAATTTAAATTCCATTGAACAGTTTTTTTTTTTTTTCAAAACATATCAAATTGGAACATAAGTATAATGTTAAGTTAAAATAAATTAAAAATATAACAAAAAATATCTGATATATTCTAAATAAAATTGAAATAAATTCAGTCCTTTAAGTGAGCCAAAACCCACAGCCACAGCTCAACATTTCCACCAGAACAAAATAGAATTTTCCATAAAAAGCATGTGCGTATGACTCGTATCACGTTTACATTATACACACTATCTCTTTCTCAACACAGACAGTTGCCAGAGAGAAAAAAAGCACCATGTTTTACCACCACTAGACACACTAAACACGCTGGAGTTAACTCTCGTAGCTGGTGGGAAACGTTCATGACAGTGTTTACTAAAATTTAATTTTGTATAAATGCGAAATCATATTGGAGGTATTGCCTCGTCGGCAGCCACTCTCCGTAAACATGTTTAACATGTCGGTTGGCCCTCCTCCGCTTAGCTGCGGCCATCTGTAACTTTTCTGTAGCCTAAGTATTCCCAAACCACCGATTTTATTACTTTTTTTGATGGGGGAAAAAGTTCAAGAGTTTCACCTCCTCCAGCCATCGTGTAGCACAGCTGACTCACTGACACTGAGCAACAACCGGCGGGGGAGGGTTGAGCCTTGCAGCTGCAAGCGAAGGATTTCTCCCGTCAGTTTTGGAACACAAAAAATAGCTAATACCTTAGGGACGGTATGATATAGAAATTTTATATACCAGTATATATTTTTGCGTTTTTGAAACCGCAACATTTTCTTACCACGGTATACCTTAAAACCGGTAATCGGCACATGTTTACATAGAATAGAATAGAATAGAATAGAATAGAATAGAATAGAATAGAATAGAATAGAATAGAATAGAATAGAATAGAATAGAATAGAATAGAATAGAATAATTTTGCTGACATTGCACAAGTACAAAACGTAAGAATCTTATTTTGTTCTATTTTCAAAAGTCTTAGGACTTTATGGGCTAACCAGGACTTCAGCATTGTTTTTTTTGTGTGTCCTATTATGTGAACATCTTTGATAATATGTCAAAAGAATTCTTCAAAGTGAGAAGCATGCTAGTAAACATTTTTAAGAACAATGGTGATATAAAGAGTTGTGGGAACTATAGAGGGATAAAGTTGATGAGTCACACAATGAAGCGTGGGAATGAGAAGCAGAGGCTACACTCATGACAAGATTGAGTATTATGGGCCGTTTACAGGGCAACGGGGTTGACAATGCAAAAACCTTTCCAGAGAGCCCTGTCGTTTACACAGCAACAGAGTTTTGGGGGGCTAAACATGCAAAAATACAACTTCCAGACTAGAAGGTCCACCTGTCTTTGCCGTCTAAACAGTTGAAATCTTAAAAGGGAGTTTTGGGTGACAACTGACTTCAGTACTCTGAAACAATAGGTGGCGATGATGCTATATTAGTCAGTGAAGGGGGTGAACATACTGATGACATCAGTGCACACAGTCCGACAGTATATGAAAACATGTCTTCAGTAGCAACCTTGAACATGCCCTAACTAGGTTCAACTTTATTCAATAAGCTAGAAATCACTAATTCACCATAATTGCCGAAATTAATTCATTACTTTGCCTGATGCGCTTCGCCATGTTGTTTTTTTGACCAGGATGAAAAAGAAAACAGCAGAAGGGAAGGGTTACGTGCAGGAATCAAGTTTTGGTAGTGCTGCAGCAGAACAAAAGTGCTGCAGGTGCAGGAGAAGTTCAAGGTGGAGGAGGGGCTGCATCAGGGATTCGCTCTGAGCCCCTTCTTGTTTGCAATTGGGATGGATAGGCTTCCAAATGAAGTAAGACTGATATCCAAATAGACCATGATTATTCGCAAATGACATTGGGATCTGCAGTGAAACCAGGGAGCAGGTTGAGGAACATTTACAAAGGCGTTTTGCTGATTGAGAGTGGCAAATGTCTAATTTATCAAGAATCTAACGTATTGTAAAGCTCACGTGATACAACACCACATATTCAATTGTTATGTCTGCAATGTTGTGATGCTGGTCCCTGCAATTCAAATTTTGAATAACAGCAAAACTAGTAGTGGCCTACGGTCAGAAACTAGTGGCAGAACGCCACATACTGTGAAACGGTTCAGTATGCGGCTGGCCTGAGCAGCACTTCTGAAGCCCCTGGGCAAATTTGATTGATAGTGCAGAACATAGAGACTGAAATCTGCTTGGACAAAACAGAAATCGAAGATCTGCATACACGTACAGCAATCAGTGCGGTCAAGAGAAACTCTAATAAAATTAATAGAACAGATTATTTATTTGGCAATCAAAGAAACAGAAATAGCCAGACGAAATGTTTTAATTAAAGATTTAATAGTATGTCATACACAGAGATTAAGGGCAAAAAAAAAAAAACTTTTATGTTGTATATATGTGTAAAGTCATTAAAGAGGTTTGCAAGAATGTGCAAATGTAAAATCATAAATGTATTTTTGTTTTGTTTTTGTATAGAAAGAAGAATGAGACTGCCTTTAGAGATAAGTGATAAAAGGAAGGCCCATGTATCTGGGATGATCTCTCCCTACTCAGTTTCCTAGGTGAAGTTGACCTCGGTCCCAGTTGAGGTTGAGTTTAGAAACATAATTTCTTATCTTACAAGATAGCCATTTTATCTGAAGTAAAAAGAAAAGTACTGACCTGTTCATATGGTCAGCTAGACAAGCTCAGAGAAGTGCGTACGTATATTAAGTCAGACTTGATTAAATGCTAAAACATGAAGCAGAAGTTATTTCAATGTCCTTTTCTGAGTTTAACTACTGTTTTATCCTTTGTCGGAGGTCTAAAAATGTGCGACTTAAATACTTAGTGCGACTATCTTTTACGTGAATACCATTTATATTATGTGTCGTCTTCTCCTTTAAATGGTAAGTTACAGAGACTGATGGAACTGTAAGCAGATGTTTATTAAATTTCCAGACCACAGCTGCTGCATTTCTGTTTGTATCCATGTAGCTTTATTACAGGGTGTGAGAAGTGCAAGTTTAAGTCCTAGCCAAGAAAATACCATCATTGATGATGGCTTTTAAATCTATAACAACTCAATGGGAGTATCTTAAACAGTTTTTATAGTACTATCAAATACTTCCTGGCAAGATTGTGTGTGTATTAGAATTGTGTTTTTGACCACGTGATCAACATTTTTTTGTTCGTCATGTCAGCAGTTGAGATTGGAAGGCTTCTCGCTTCAAAGGCTCACTAAGCAACAACAACAAAAACAATGTGTCAACATCCAATTTGGCAGTATATGACAGCTACGGCTGCCCCCAAATTATTAATTTAACAGCCGACTAATCGATAAATATTTTTTAGGTTAATTCGCTAATCATAACTCTCATGTTATTTTAGCCTCAACATTTTGGCTGTAACTGTGCTTTAGAACCCAAAACTATGCACTGAGGAAATTTTGACTAGGAATGCTATTTTAGCATGTCAATGTATATTATTTTCCAATGCAAAAGGCAGATGCTTAAAAATGACTTATTTTGATTAATTACAAAGGACAATTAATCAGTCCGGTTGGAGAGCTACCTCGCAAAAATACTTGCAAATGACTTGTTGAAAAGGTTCAGTATTCACACTGCGCCAACTGAACTGTCTGAGCAGAATCACGTGTACAAAAGGCACACTCATTGATTGGACAAATTTAGACGAGGAAATTCCTCCTGGGAGGGGAGGGAGTGTGGAGCGTCACAGCGGGACGCTGTACGTAATGTAGCATAAGCGTTCGCTTGAGTGCTTAAAGCGGGTGGAGAGACCCACGATTTTTGAGCCGACCAGAGTTCGTTTGTTTGGTCCGAACTAGAGTTGGGATGTGCGTTCACATTTACAAAACAAAGCCGACAATCTGAGAAAAAGAACTGTGGTCCGTTTAAAGAGGACAAAACAGTGCAAGTGTTAGAAGGCTCAAAGAAGAGAATTTGGACATGTCGTAGTAAAACATCATCAGTAATATCATTTTGTCAATTAATTTAATTGATAAGTTGTCGATTAGGAAATTTTAAAATTGCATTCCAAATGCCATCACGGGAAAAAGGCTTTCAGACAATTCGCATTAGATTTCATTCTTGACTGATTTTCATGTTATTCTATTTTATTAGGTGATTTGATAATACAGAGCCCTCCATAATTATTGGCACCCCTGAAAAAGATGTGTTTTTTAGCTTCTAATATATATTTATATTTTTTATTAAAATAATATGGGACCTTAATGGAAAAACAGAGAAAAATCCAACCTTCAATACAAGTGCATTCGTTCAATGGGGAAAGAATCCCACATAAAGAAAAAATTATTTGACATCAAATAATGTGTGTCACAATTATTAGCACCCCTGGTGTTAATACTTTGTACAACCCCCTTTTGCCAACAAAACAAGGTCTGGGGACTGAGATCTTGGTCAATCTTGGTCTCACACAAAAATACACAGGGTCCCAGTTGTGTATTTGGTCAGATGAGCCCAAGATTGAGCTTTTTGGCAACAAACATTCTAAGTGGGTCTGGCGTGCCACGAAAGATGCGCATGCTGAAAAGCACCTCATACCCACTGTGAAGTATGGAGGTGGGTCAGTGATGCTCTGGGGCTGTTTCACTTCCAAAGGCCCTGGGAACCTTGTTAGGGTGCATGGCATCATAAATGTTATGAAATACCAGGACATTTTCAATCAAAATCTGTTGCCCTCTGCCCGAAAGCTGAAGATGGGTCGTCACTGGGTCTTTCAGCAAGACAATGACCCTAAACATATGGCCAAATCTACACATAAATGGTTCACCAGACACAAAATCAAGCTCCTCCCATGGCCATCTCAGTCGCCAGACCTTGTTTTGTTGGCAAAAGGGGGTTGTACCAAGTATTAACACCAGGGGTGCTAATAATTGTGACACACATTATTTGATGTCAAATATTTTTTTCTTTATGTGGGATTTTTTCCCCACTGAATGAATGCACTTGTATTGAACGTTGGATTTTTCTCTTTTTTCCATTAAGGTCCCATATTATTTGAATTAAAATATATATATATTAGAAGCTAAAAAACACTTTTTCAGGGGTGCCAATAATTATGGAGGGCACTGTACATAGTGACTCCAGTTAAATGTGAAGGCCTTCTAATTCAAACAAAAACAATAGCATCATACTGTCTATGCTGTTAAAACTACGACCAAGTATTTTAAAGTGAAAACAGGTGGCAACAATTAGAAAGAGATTCTTGGCTATTTGTGATCACTGGGTAAAAAGTCATACTGTAGTACGTACATAGTGTAAAATGCCCCTAAAGCTCAGCTAACAACAAAGGAATAAAGCCAAAATCTGCTACTCATGCAGTCTTTAACAAACTTCACAAGAAGTAGGGTTACATAAAATTTCAATCATGTTTCAAAGCACTCTTCTAAATATGGCTTCTAATTACAGCTCATCCGCAGCAGGGCAAGGCTGTTTCAGATCCTGTTATTGTGGGTTTTTCTTGGGGTAAAATTACTTCATGATGTGGAAGTACTCAGATCTGAACCAATGAAAAGCTTTCTTCAGTGTCTAGTTTCAGATTTGTTCAACATCATGGGCGATATGTAGTTTTGCATCTGAATGCATAAACTCTAGTTAAAGACATTAAAGTACTTATACTCAAAACTTTAATAATGAACCCCTTAAGTGCTTAAACTCACTCTAAATTAGGTAATTCCCTAATTCATTTTATTTTAGTGCATTTAACTATGGCTTGACAATTGGTTTTAAAAATGCTGAGTATATTTATTTACAATAATAATATTATAATAATAAAACTATTTTGAGGCAATTAACATATTCAACAAAACTGTTAATACTGTATAATGGGGAACAACAGAGTAGTGTTTCAATAATCCAAATAATCTAAAAGATTAAAGAAGCAACAAAGGACCTCACAAATTGGCTAAGTGTTAAAACTAGGGCTTTAATCACCAATTTCTTGACGATATGATATTGATTCTTTAGACAAAAAACACGATGTTTTCCGATATTACAAAGCCCGCCACAGTTCGATTTGATTCAAGGAGCTTCGAGCGATTAAATACAATGTGAAGTAAACATTTAACATAATCAATTGCATTTTACCTAAAGCAATAAAAATACAAATGTTGACATTTTTGGTGCTGAAACATTTCAAGCATTTAAATGAAATCGGCACATCTAAAAGATGACCATGTTAATCGATATTTTGTGTTTTGACCGATTTCATTTGATTGTTCCTAAACAAATAAATGTATAAATCTAAGTCAATGTATGATTACACCCCTAATAAGTATCAAGACATTTCAACATTCGCCCCAAAAAATATCAAGACTATCAGTACCAATGAAATTTAGGCCATTTCGCCCAACACTACACGGAACTGTTGCAAAATGCTTTAACTCTATAGACCCCACTCACATGACGTCACAACCACGCCTCCGCGCCATATTGTCCGTCAGCTCGTCGTGTATACGCATTACCGCTACGTAAATTCCTCCTATTATGGCGTGTTTTTCTGCTCATTAACATTAATAATCAAAATGGTGAAGGCGTGTGTGGCGGTTGGTTGCAGTAACAGAGAAGATAGACGGAGAGACTTGAAGTTCTACCGTATTCCGAGAGACCCGGAGAGGAAAGCGAGATGGACTGCTGCAATTCGACGAGAAAACTGGGCACCAAACGATCACCACGGACTATGTAGTAGTCATTTTATATCTGGTAAGATGCATTTAATATATATTCAGAGGGTTTTGGGCTGACAAGCACAATTAAGATCATTGCGAGGCTAATCGCAGACAACATACAGTTTCAAATTCAAGATGTTTATTTATTCCGCCATCATTATTTTTTGAATAATATTTAGCTGGTACCAAGTGAAAGAAGCTGGCCTCGTCTACGGATCATCAGTTAAACAGGGGTGTCCAAACTTTTTGCAAAGGGGGCCAGATTTGGTGTGGTAAAAATGTGGGGGGCTACCTTGGCTGATTTACGTAGAACAATATATTTAAACAATTTTTAGCAAGCCCTTCTGTGTGTCACATTTGCTTTATTATTATTCTTTTAAATTCATAATTTCAACAATCTCGCCTTTGTGGCAGTCTGTTTCGACACTCGGGCTCTTGGGAAATACTGCTGCTGTGAAATTAAACTAGCTTCAAGTTGCTATAATTTCTCGCTGCGTATCTTCCTTGTAATGTTGTCGTACATGTCAGCGTGTCTTGTTTGGTAATATCGCGTCACATCCAACTCTTTGAAAACAGCGACTGTCTCTTTGCAAATGAGGCAGACACAGTTGTTGCGTATTGTATTGAAGAAATAGTCCAATATCCACCTATCCTTGAAGCGTCGGCCATCGCAGTCAACTTTTTTTTAATTGATTGTCGCCATTTAAGAAAATTGAAAGTAAAGGGTCACACGGGGTAATGTTGCTTAGAGTGCTGCTCTTTAAGTTTTTCAAAGTTTCGTGAGAATAGGCTGAGTTTCTGCGGACAAGTTAGTTGTAGATATCAGGGTAGCAGCTGTAAGGCAGAGACGGCGAAGACAGCGGGTCGAAAAATATCGATTTAGGCATCAAATATGGATCTGGCGAATGGATAGACTACAGCTTTTCCACATAACGCCTTTTATGCAACGCATCCAATGAGTTTACAGCGTCTGAAAGCACCGGGGCTTCCATGAATTGCACTATAAGTTGCACGACAAATTGAAACCATTGAGAATACGGATAAACAATGACGGACAATATGGTGGCCGGATACAGCGACACGTCATTTTGTGACGTTGGTGAGTGGGGTCTATACATAACTATACGAAGGACTTCAAAGCTAGTTTTTGCTTGCTATCAAAATCATCACGATGGATTGTTTAAATGATGGGTTTTCAATTTGGCAATTGCTTTCAACTATCAATTTAAACGTTTTATTAACACAAGTCTCAATGTAACAAACTATATCAAAGCCAGTGACAAGGGAAAAAATATTAAATTATTGTTTTGCATCTCATGATCTTCAGGGATTACCCAAAACGCAGTCACTTCCTCCAAGGAATTAGTTGGTAAATCAACACTCATAATTATGTAATAAGAGCTCAGATGTATCAGAACACTTGTATTATCCACACACATAGCCTTTCCATTGACTCATTGTGTGCGTACATGATCTGTACAATATGTATACATTTAATACATGAAGAAGAAGAAAAGAGATGGAGTAGATAATCTCGCCATGAATCTCCTACTGTTGCATCTGTCGGCTATCTGTGATAACACAGTAGTGTATATTGATGTATTTCTGGAAATGGCAGGTATAATTACACCAGGTTATACAGCCTTATAACACAAGAACAACACAATGGCGTTACACTACTATAAATTTTAACACATGGACAGAGGACAGGCTAGAAAAATAGGCCTCCTCCCCATGGGAAAGGTAATTCAATCAGCTCCACCCTGTACAAAATTGGACGTCAGCTAAGTTGCCTGCCAATGCGAGGAATGTGGCAGCAACTGGACAAGCAAAGGATATATATTGAATTAGGATGCCGTGCCCAACAACAAAGGGAGGTACAACACCAGCATATTTTCAAACTGTACATTCCGACATCTTATTGTGAACTTTATGTACTTAGTGTTAAAATCGTTAGCTAGGTTTCAAGCCTATGTTTTAGTTTTAATTTTCACATAGACAAAGCAGGGTGGGCACGAGTGAAAGTGGTCTGCTGTTGCCAGCGAGCTCGCGCAAGTAAAGATCAAACACATGGCTTTAAATCCCACTAAAGATGTGGATTTATGTGTTTTGTTGAAAAGAATAAGGCAATTACATGCGGCAATGTTTCGAATAGCTGACACGTAAAGTCGCTTTGTGGTCACTATCAAATGGGGTTCATCGGCAGCGCAAAAAATATTGAAGTTACCGTATTTAGGTTTCTCTTCTAGTTCCATGGTATCCGACAGTTTCTTGTCACACAAAATGTCTCATAGGCGACAACTTGGGTGTATTTCCAGTCTCCGGAGTAAAAATCGTCAAGGACTTCTGTCCATTTGTCCACCGGGTAAAAGTCCGCTCCAAAATCTTGACTGCCGTACTATCTTCTGAGGGGGTATTCTTCCATGAAGAAACTGACCAATCACAGCACGGTGCATATATGATTGACGTGACGTTCGACGAATAAGCAACGACAAAGCGGGACGCAATGGTGTTTTGCTTCTTCATAACAATACCGTTAAGTGGCGGAAGCATACATGGTTAGAGCTACTGTGTTACTCCTGGTTTTTGTTTTAATTTTCATTCAGAAGACACTTTCTTATAAAACCATACACCGTGCACGTCATAAAAATTTTGAGCACACCCAGAAACAGATCTATTTTTGTCTTAACCTTCTGCAAATTAACAGTAATCTGAAACCGAAAATAACCCCACCCTCATAGTAGTGACATGGCTTACATTTTATTGGTCAATAAATTCCCAAACAACATGAATTATTAATAATATCTTTTCATTTGTAATGTAGACAAAGGCCTACAATTCCGTGAGTAAATGCAACACTCTTGAATCACTGCACCTATGTCCTATTTAAGCAACAGTGAGATAACCACGCTTAATTTATTGTCTGCCATTGACAAAGATAGACTTGATTTATGGTAGGATGGGCTGTGAATGCTCATCTTTCGGTGCCACGGCGCTAGACGTCTATTCTATACTTAAGACTTGAGATTGTGCGTTTTCCTTGACCCAGAGAAAAAAAATGTAGTTAAGAGTGACTTGGCAAGGTATTAAGTAAAGATTATAACCCCATAAAAGGTGTCGTGTGGATTGCTCGGTCACCATATAACATTTGATGATTATTTTGCAAGATAGGCTTCAGCTCAGCTAAAATACAAAATTCTAAACATCAAGTGAGTTATATTCAAGGCTATTAGTCAATACGATAATCTCGTTAGAATCCAAAACAAAAACTATTTAGCCTTCCATTTAAAAAAAAAATACATTGTTGACTTTTTCAGTGTACTGGTACATACCTGTCAACCCGAGGCTGTTGCCAATCTTACAAATAGTGATGTATGCCCTTACAAATTGGTGACTAATCTTACAATGTCTTATACAGCGTGCAATACGAAACAAAAATAAAACTCAATTTTTAAAATATGAATTTATTGGTAATATTGTCACATATAACCTGGTGCAATCAAAGAACAATATCTTCAGCTACATCATGATTACTAAAATTTAACAGTGACTTTTGTTATAATTGTATGTAGCACTTTTGCTAATTTCTTTCATGTATTTTGATGGCTGCACTTCATGGCACTTTTGCTCGCAATTCAGTTTGACTTGAAGGTAGTTTGTTAGTGTGTCCAATTATAAATTAAAAAGGTCACTTGATAAAATGAACTTACCGATGCAATCTTTGAGTCAGGGAACATTTCTTTTGCTAATTCTGAGAAGTGATCTGCAATAGTTGCAGGCATATTGTGTTTGGCAGCAAATTGGCAGAATAAAATTCTTGCTTTCGTCACAGCATAGCTTTTCATTCTGCAGACTGCATCTTTATGACCAGTGTTGGTAATCTTACCTTTAAAAAGTAATTCATTACAGTTACAAATTACTTTTCCCAAAAAGTAATTGAGTTAGCAACGCAGTTACCTGAATGTAAGAGTAATTAGTTAATTGGCAAAGTAACTGATGTTACCTTTCATGTTTTTTTTTTTTATTTAAAAAACAAACAAACAAAAACATTGTAACCTCTGCTATGTTTGGAAGTCATTTAATGTTGTGAATTAAACGTTAAAGTTGTTAAAATTGCTCCTGTTTTTGCATTAGTTCCCTTCTGTCTACTTTCGATATGTGAAAGTTTTAGAACTGGTTCATTTAAAGATAGACTACAGTAAAAATTTTGCCGATTTAGAAGTAGTTTAGATGAAGTTACTTAGGTCCGCTAGGAAGGTTACAACAGAGCCTTTCTGAGAAGTCTACTGCTTTAAGATGGCGGCTGGTTACTAACTAATTGCATAGGATATCTAGTGTAGCATCAAGTAGATTGTAGGCTGTCGGCTACAGTCAGCAAATATTGGAGCCTAGCATCGCGTTTGCTACAGCGTCACAACACTTTTCCTTTCTTCCCACTCCCGTTCTTCTCTCTCCGTGTCTCTGACTTTTCTTGCGTCATTCAACCAACATAGTAACGCGTAGTTATGCACACCTTTTCGGTGCATTGTCTCGTTGCAGAAACGGTGACAAAATTCGAACGGAGAAAAAAAAACGTAATACATGAAAAACGTACAGATTTTGAACGTACGGCATACACATTTAAAAATCAGTGCTCACTTGAACAAATTACGCCGAAACCGTACAACTTGACAGGTATGCTGATGCAAGTACTTGTTTTTGTATGTATCCGGTATGTTTTTTTTTTTTCCTAGCAAGTGACTGACCATCCTTTCCTCACACGCCCCTGTTTATGGGCCAACCACAGTTAGCTACTGCAGTCATGCCCGTCGACGCGGCGTGGTGGTGGCAACCGGGTACGTTGTCCCGGGCCTCAGGATCATAGGGGCCTCTGAATGACCCTTAATTTATTTTACTTTACATTCACATATTTCTTTTTTATTTAAATCATTGTCTGATTAAATATTATGTTCTACTCAATACATACTTAAAAACAATCCAAATCAACTGAATAAACTAACCACTGAGTTATGAACTAATCTACTGGATCTAATCAACATAACGAGCACATGGACACGATCGACATGGACTATTGGGAAAATGAACAATCAAGGGGGATGGTTAAATAAAAAAATTTAAAAAAAAAGAAGAACCTTGTACTACGCAATCTGGATGTCACGATATTTTCTGCGTCTCATGGTATACTGGTGGCGGGTCTCAATAAGCTTCGGCTTCTCCCGTCTGCACTTTTCTTTTCAGGTTGAATTAATTGTAAACACAAATATATATTTTTTACTTTTTTTGCACAACACCCACCCCCCCCAACCCCTTCTGTCTTAGCAGAGAATGGTTTGACCCCGCTCTGGCGCACTCAAGGCTACACTACGTACGTGCCCTGAAGCGGAAAAATTAAAATCTGTCATTGTTATAAACCCTTAACATGGTGAGTCGTCATAAATCGGGTGCACAGAAAAGAAAAGAAAAAGAGATGAAGATCATAGAGGTGAAGGAGAAAAAAATTATGAAGTTTTTAAAAGTGGGACAAGAAGCCAGAGAATTAGGGCTAAAGTTCGCTGTGGACGGTGATGTCTGTACGTGAACAAAAGCCGCAAACACTGAATGGTTTATATTCGCAATCACCATGACCAAAGCCCGATTGGAGTCTGTCACCGGCCACTAGTAGCCTATTGAGCTGCGGTATGACAAGACATGCTGCTCGCATTGAGTCGAGGAGAGAGAAGGTGATAGGAGATCAGGGATATATGTTAGTCTCTGGGGAGCAGGTGCGCGAGGCTGAACAGACTCTGGTCTGGCGGCTGGATTTATCTTAAGTTTACAACCCACTGTGTAGTATAGCAAATGCTAATACGAATCCATCAACGAAACAGCACAAACGAACCTGTTAACAAGCTAGCCATGCTCTCCATTGAACGTTAGCTTGCTCAAAAACTGGATTTCACTGATGTTACAAATGACTTTGCTGTCAAAAAATCTAGGCGCATCACTATTTGAGGGCTTGATAACCCCAGGGATGTGGAGGGGGCAGGCACAGGATGTTTAGTTGTACTGTTTTGTTGCTTAGCAGGCAGGCATAGCACTCTCAGTTGTATTGTATTGTAGCCTACATGGGACAATAGATGGAAATTGTTTCTTTATACTGTGTCAAATCACATTACAGTCTGTTAAATTTAACTGGCCATCTCAAATGAAATCATTTGAAAATTTACACTGTCATTGCTTGCAAAGCTTTAAAAGTACTGCGTATGTTGTCGTGACAAGCCGGTGGCAGGGGTGGGGATGGGGGGGCCCTGTAATGGTCTCTTGTCCCCGGCCCCCTGCAAGTCTTTTGACAGCCCTGCTTCCAATTAATTTAAACTGGTAGGACGGGCTGTGAATGCTCATCTTTCGGTGCCATTGACGGCGCTAGACGTCTATTAATATACTTCAGACAAGAGATTGTGCATTTTCCTTGACCCAGAGAAAAAAATTGTTGTAGTTAAGAATCACTTGGCAAGGCATGATTGAAGTAAAGATGATACCCCCATAAAAGGTGTCGTGTGGATTGCTCGGTCACGATAGAACATTTGATGATTATTTTGCAAGATGCAGCTAAAATACAAAATTCTAAACATCAAGTGAGTTATATTCAAGGCTATTAGTCGATACAATAATCTCGTTAGAATGCAAAACAAAAAACTTCTTAGCCTCACATTAAAAAAATACATTGTTGACTTTTTCAGTGTACTGGTGCAAGTATGTGGTTTTTTCCTACCTAGTCACTGACCATCCTTTCCTTACACGCCCCGTTTATGGGCCAACCACAGTTAACTACTGCAGTCGTTAGCAAACGCTCACATAAGGAATTTAACATTTATTTTAGCCTGCCGTTCATACACGACGGAGAATTATTTTTAAAAGAAACACAAAAACGAGTTCATTTTGATAGTGAAAAACTTAATATACTGTACATAATTCGAGCCACGACGACATAATGTGACGTCATGTTCGTGGTGACGTAATCGGCTACGCTGTCAAACCAAGAGCGAAGTGAATCTAGGACAAACGGTTATCGTCTGAAGACAGGTAAATTAAGCTGTTGTGGATGATAACGCATGTTCGCCTTAACTATTGACCACCCAAGCGTGCAATCACAAATGGTTCACTGAGAAACCCGATCTTTCGAGTCGAATTGGCGTTCTTGTTGTTAGCTTACGGTAGTTCGTTAGCTTGCTTGTTGTTGTATGTTTGTTTTAACTCATTGCCTGCTATTGACATCTTTTACTGCTATTTATGGCGGTTGACGTCCCTCCCACTCAAAATGGATTGGACGTCTAAATGTATTTAGTTTAAATACGTTAGCCTGAAAAAACAGCTGTGTGTAAACACACTTCAAGGTTACGGCACCTCGCCACCTTCCCTTACCGTATTTTTATTTCTCTAGGTGAGGGAATATAATACATTGAATCTCCCATGGCGCTGAGGACAGTGTGTCGCGTCTTGGCTCAACCTCAGAGATTTGCAATTCTGTCCTTCGCCCGAGCTCAGGGAACTGCAGCATCTGTTAAATGGGGTAAGTCATCCATATGGTGATCATTTGGTTTCATGTTTCACTCACGCGTGAATACAACACATATCAATAAAGTGATTGAATACATTACCTCAAGTGAGGCTAGTTCAACATTAAGCAGGTTCATAACAGGCCCCTTACATGATAATGTTGTTAAATGTATCCCTGTACCTTTACCTACAGCAGAGTAGAGAAAGTAATATTATTTATTATAAATATTTACTGTATCACTCATCTCTCGTGGAGAACTTTTCATGCGGAAAAGTACACTGCAGTAAATGCATGACTGGCAATGAGCTTGGTTGGAATAGTAGCGATTAACCTAACTGGGAATTAGACATGTGCCGATTTTAAGGTATACCGCGGTATGAAAACGTCAAGGTTTCAATACCGCAAAAATTTTCCGTCATACTGTCCCTAAGGTATTAGCTATTTTTTTATGTCCCAAAAATGCAGGAAGAAATCCCTCCCTTGCAGCTGCAAGGCTCAGCCCTCCCCCACCGGTTGTTGCTCAGTGTCAGTGAGTCAGCTGTGCTTCACGATGGCTGGAGGAGGTGAAACTCCTGAACTTTTTCCCCCATCGAAGAAAACAAAATCGCTGGTATCAGAATGGGTATGGGAATACAACAGACGAGTTACATACAGACAGCCGCGGCTTAGAGGAGGAGGACCAACCGACATGTAAAACATGTTTGCGGAGGGTGGCTGCCGTGGAGTCAATACCTCTAATGTGATTTTGCATTTATACAAAATTAAAGGTTGTTAAACACTGTCATGAAAGTTTCCCACCAGCTACGAGAGTTAACTCCAGCGTGTTTAGTGTGTCTAGCGGTGGTAAAACTGTAAAACGTGGCATTTTTTTCCTCTCTGTTGGTGTTTTTTTCCTCTCTGGAAACTGTCTGTGTTGAGAAAGAGAGTGTGAGTATAATGTAAACATGATACGAGTCATACACACGTGCTTTTTATGGAAAATAATTATTTTTGTTTTGATGGTAATAATGTTGAGCTGTGGCTGTGGGTTTAGGCTCATCTAAAGGACTGCATTTATCTTATTCAGAATATTAGTTATTTTTATGTAATTTATTTTCATTTAACATTATACATATGTTCCAGTTTGCTAATGTTTTGAAAAATTAAAATCCTGTTTAATGGAAAAAAGTGTTGTTGTTTTTTTGTTTTTTTTTTAAAACCCAGATATCTAAAGGAACACATTTAAGAGCTGTAATTGCAATACCGTGAAACCGTGACATTTTGGCTTAAGGTTATCATACGGTCAGAATATCATTCCGGCACATGCCTACTGGGTACCTTTATAAATATAGCTGGTGCACCACTTGCCAAATAAATATGTCTGTAGACCTCTCATGTGCATTATCTGAGATGCATAACTTTCTTTCGCAGCCATCTTATTCTTCCCATTTTTGTTTTGGATTTTATTCAGATGCAGAGAAAGCTGAGAAGTCAAAAGCCCGTAAGTAGAGAAATGTTTTTGGGAAATAGGATAGAAATAGAAATCTTTCATAACTGAAGGTTGAATATAGTTTGTTCCCAATTCAAATGCCGACAGCTAAAGTCGAGTTCAACTGGCGTGATGCTCTGGACTTGGAAGGCCTCCTGACCGAGGAGGAGGTCCTGATCAGAGACTCTTTCAGAACCTACTGCCAAGATAAACTGATGCCTCGCATCATTTTAGCAAACAGAAATGAAGGTAATAGACCTGCGCTACATCTTACTGAGACAGTGTCGTAAATTATTTAAGGAAGCATTTTACTCCACAGGTAGACCTGATTGAGTGAAAGAAACACAGACTTTTAATAAGTTCTATTTTATTGAGTTTGGTAGTGATTTTTAATCCATCAAATATACCATTGTCATACATCAACATGTCAATATCTGATAAAATACATATTTTTTGCAATTCAAAACACAATTTGTGTCATTTTCTTAAAGTGTTCCACAGAGAAATCGTGTCTGAGATGGGGGAGATGGGCGTCCTGGGTCCAACCATTAAAGGTCAGTGTCTACTTTATAATCCCCACCTGTGTATGTGAACATTGCACACCTACAAACTTCCTCAATTAATCATTATTTAACGGGTGTTAATATTAAAAACTTAAAATGTCACGTGACATGAACTGCCTTATATGGCTATATTTATACATCATATATCAACATTTCTATCCTTTGGTTGGATTTAAAGGTTATGGCTGTGCTGGGACAAGCTACGTGGCCTATGGTTTGATCGCTAGAGAAGTAGAGAGTGTGGACAGCGGCTACCGTTCAGTCATGAGTGTGCAGTCGTCGCTGGTCATGCATCCCATTAATGCCTATGGCACTGAGGAGCAGAAGCAGAAGTACCTGCCCAAGCTGGGTAAGAACAAGTTGTCAGAAACTGCTGAACAGTGAATAAACATCGCAAAAACATGTTGTTTCCATATTTAGCTCGTGGAGAGATCCTAGGTTGTTTTGGCCTGACAGAGCCAAATCACGGCAGTGACCCAAGCAGCATGGAGACGAGAGCAAAGTACAACCCGTCCAGCCGCACCTACTCCCTTACTGGCTCCAAGACATGGTGACTTTTTGCTTTAAGTGTGGTGGTCAAACTGGAGACTAGGCTTGCCCAATAATTCAATGTTATATTTTTTTAAATTGTCGATGATTAAAAAATAATTTGAATTCATTGTTGAAAGATGTAATGTACTAAGTAACCACACGGTGGCAGTCTTTATTCATGAATTTCCTTGAGTTACATCAGCTCAAAGTCAGACTTAATTATAATACTGGATTGGTATACTGTATAAATGATTCTGAAATATATTAGTTATTTCCTCCTACATTTCAAAAACATGCCTTTTAGGTTAACAAAAAAAATTATGGATTGACGCAATGGAATTGATATCTGCCGTTTATAAAACCTATTCGGCACCCTTTTACCTGCTAGCTTGTGTATCCAAGAAGAGCCAATACAAGAGATATTTTAATTGTCCTCTTTTAAAATTGAATGGATGTAAACAGAATTACTCTGGTCTTTTTGTTGCTCCACTTGACAGGATCACCAACTCCCCCGTGGCGGACATCGCAGTGGTGTGGGCAAAATGTGATGACGGGAAGATTCGCGGCTTTATCTTAGAGCGAGGCATGAAAGGCCTGTCCACTCCTAAGATTGAGGGCAAGTTTTCACTGAGAGCATCCGCCACTGGCATGATCCTCATGGATGAGGTGGAGGTTCCCGAGGAGAATCTGCTTCCCTATGTGTCTGGCCTAAAGGTGAGTGGAGTTCCTATTCTCACAAAGATAAGAACCAGAAATAAAATTTATTGGTCAAAATAACTGAAATTGGCATCAATGCTTCCAGGGTCCATTTGGCTGCTTGAACAATGCTCGTTATGGCATCGCTTGGGGTACACTGGGAGCTGCAGAGTTCTGTTTCCACACAGCTCGTCAGTACACACTTGACAGGTCAGCTAAGCAATGTCGACATGATCTTTAATCACGTTTCTTTTGCTTCGACACAGTTTTGAGTTAAAGATGCAACACTGTATCGTTTTCTATCCCTAAATCAGGATCCAGTTTGGAGTACCACTTGCACGGAACCAGCTAATGCAGAAAAAAATGGCTGACATGCTGACAGAGATCACCCTTGGACTGCAGTCCTGTCTGCAGCTGGGAAGACTCATCGATGAGAAAAAGTAAGAAGAGTCGTTGGGGTTTTGATTTGGACGTCTGCTCCCGTCAATGGCAGTTAATAATGATAATAATGCTTTCTAGAATGTCTAATCCAAGCTTGTCCATAACTAGAGCGGCTCCAGAAATGATCTCCATGCTGAAGAGGAACAGTTGCGGTAAAGCCCTGGACATTGCGAGACAGGCCAGAGACATGCTGGGAGGAAACGGCATTGCAGACGAGTACCACATCATCCGCCATGTCATGAACTTAGAGGCCGTCAACACTTATGAAGGTGCTAAGAGTTACGAAATTTGTCTACAGATGCATGTTTGTAATTTCACAATCATTTAGGGCATTTGTTTTGTTCTGCCAAACGCAAACATAGTTCAAGCCCTCATAGCTTTAGATAGCTCACAAATAGAGCATCTAGCATAGTTGCATTTTGTCAGAATACGCTTTGGCAAATTCAGTCTGCTCTCATTTATGATTTACTCTAGGGATGTCCCCGATCCAATCACGAAAGCAGGCTGATCAGACCATTTTGCACAGGTTTTTAATTTAACACACACACACACACAAAAAATATTAAGGGCTTAAAAAGTAACAAAATAATCCAGAAATACAATTACATTGCCAAAAGAAACTAAAATATATGCGTTTTATACTCCGCAACACTCCTGGAAAACGCAGAAGTACTGTAACATGTTTTAAACTTTTTTCTGGGATCAGATCGGGACTCTGTATTGGCAGATTCTCAAAATCAGGTGGAATCTGACTCGGGTGCAAAAATATGCGATCAAGATATCCCTAATTTACACACATGATCAAAAACCCTCTATTAAAACCACAGCATTCACAGAAATTTACACTGTACCAACTGTTAAATATGGAACAAAATAGGCTTGGCATATACAATATGGCCTGAAAATAAAATCTGATTTTGTTTCACCAAATATTTGATTTACCGTTTTTCATTAATTCTCTGCCATCCCTCCCACTTTAAATGGATTGGACACCTGCCGCTGCTAATATTAGCCAATGAATTAAAGAGCAAAATCAATGTCTTCCAAATACTTTTTTGCCCTACTGTTAATGTCCTGTTGTTCTCTACCTTCTCACCCTCAGGTACACACGACATCCACGCATTGATCTTGGGTAGAGCAATCACTGGACTACAATCCTTCACTGTGGACAAATGAACCCAAATTCTATGGCTGCTTAGAACCGACTGGAGTCTGCTGTCACAAATGATTAAAACGTCTGTTCTGTAATATGACTTTAGTCTGTTTGGACATTAAACAAAAAAAAAAGATATATTTTTGTAATTTGAGTGACAGCTTTTGATACTTTGTTTCAACAAAACTAATGAATTACCAGTTGACACTTCTACTGTCAAGGTTAAATTTGGTGTTGGTTACTGATGAAAGAAAATTCAGTTCAAATTACAAATTTTGAAGTGCAGTTATATTGGAATGGTTTTTCTTAGTCATGACTCAATACGATGCTTCAGCACTTTACCGCTATTCTTCAGATGATTATGACTGCATTGTTTGCAATAAAAAGTATTTAATAGTTCAGACTTGCCAAATGTTTTGTTGTGATGTGTGTGTTATATTAGGATCATTTGGAAGAATCCAAACCTTAAATTATCTCTGGCAATCTGTGTTCATTCGCTGCCAACCCTCCCAGTTCAAATGGATTGAGTCCATTGCAGTAAATGGCGACCAAGGAGTTTAACATGTAAACAGACATTTATAGTGATTAGCAGCTCATCTCTGAATGCGTGAGGAAGTAAGGGTCGCCTTGGTGTGCTGGCAGATAAAGATAATAATATTGCGTGTCTGACCCTTTGAAGTAGAGTGAATTCAAGTACGGCAAATGCCAAGTTTCATAGCTCTTACATAACAAAATTACTATTTTTTTCTCTATAGAAAGATGGTAAATGGTGTTATACTTATATAGCGCTTTTCCACCTTTCAATGGCCAAGACTTGATGGTAGCCTGACTATAGTTCATGAAAACAAGTGAAGTGTGTGGAAAATAAGAGCTTCATCCACTGCCGCCTCACTAATTTTCCTTCATCCTTTCTGATGTGACAGCCCACATTCAAATATTTAAGATGACAGAATTAATCATCAGATTAGAGGCCACTTGAAATTGAGGCTGTCACCATCATGAGCTCAAAGGGACTCACAATTGGCTATCTTAAAGGCGAACTACAGTGGTATGAAAAAGTATCAACCTTTTGTAATTTCTCACATTTCTGCATATAATCATCAAATGTGATCTTATCTTTGTCAAAATCACACAGATGAAAATACAGTGTCCGCTTTAACTAAAACCACCCAAACATTGGTTGCCATATTTTTATGAAGATAGCATGCAAAAAATGACAGAAGGGGGAAAATAAGTAAGTGAACCCTCTGCTCAAGGAGACAGAGAAATTTAAACCAATTTTTACCAAACATTTAAGTCCGGTGTGTGCCCAATCACTGATGAGTGGTTTAAAGTTGACGTTCCCACTATAAAACACACACCGGGTAAGAATTGTCTTGATGAGAAGCATTGTCTGATGTGCATCATGGCTCAGTCAAAAAAACTGAAGACCTGCGATCAAGGATTGTTGATTTGTATAAAGCTGGGAAAGGATTCAAAACCATCTCTAAAAGTCTGGATGTTCATCAATCGACAGTCAGAGAAGTTGTCTACAAATGGAGAAAGTTTGGAACTGTTGCTTCTCTCCCAAGGATTGGCCGTCCACCAAAGTTGATGCCAAGAGTTCAGCGCAGAATACTCAGAGGTAAAAAAGAACACTAGAGCATCTGCTAAAGACTTACAGAAATCACTGGCACAGTCCAATATCTCTGTGCACACATTAACTATATGTAGAACAATGGCCAAGAATGGTGTTCATGGGAGGACTCCACAGAGGAAGCTACTGCTGTCTTAAAAAAACATTGTTGCTTTTTTAATGTTCGCAAAAAGGCACTTGGACACTCCACAGAAGTTTTGGCAAAATATTTTGTGGACTGATGAAACCAAAGTTGAATTTTTTGGGAGTAACACACAACGTCATGTGTGGAGGAAAAATGGAACAACTCACCAACATCAACACCTCATCCCCGCCGTGAAGCATGGTTGAGGGAGCATCATGATTTGGGGCTGTTTTACTGCAAATGCAACTGGACAACTTGCAATCATTAATAAAAGAATGAATTCAAAAGATTATCAGGATCTTTTGCAAGAAATCCTGAGGCCGTCTGTTAGACAGTTGAAGCTAAAAAGAGGATGGATGCTGCAGCAAGACAATGATCCAAAACACAGAAGTAAATCAACTTCAGAAAGGTTTCAGAAGAACAAAATACACGTTTGGAGTGGCCAAATCAAACTCCAGACTTGAACCCCATTGAGATGTTGTGGCATGACATTTGGCAGACATCCCAGGAATCTGAATGAACTACAGCAGTTTTGTAGAGAAGAATGGGCCAAAATTAGTCCTGATCGATGTGCCAGACTGATCTGCAAACACAGGAAACTTCTGGTTAAAGGGTTTAGCCTATTGCTGCTAAATGGAGGGGCCCACAAAATATTAAATGCGATGGTTCACTTTATTATCCCCCCCCCCCCCCCCCATCTATCATTTTTTGCATACTATTCTCATTAAAATATGAAAACCTATAAATGTTTGGGTGGTTTTAGTTAAAGCAGACACTGTATTTTCATCTGTGTGATTTTGACAAAGATCAAATCACATTTGGTGATTTTATGCAGAAATGTGACAAATTCCAAAAGGTTCAGATACGTTTTCATACCAGTGTATATTTGAAATGGAAAGATATCCTCTGACAAGATAATGCAAATTCTGGGGAAATTGCGATGTGATCGCTCTGATGGTCGGTAACACCTAAAACACTTCGCGTTGATGTTGGGGCATTTGGGAATCACTTTCTGTTGATATTGGGTCACTTCCTGTTGATTTAGGGAGACAGCAGTTTGCACGAATTCAGTAGAATGACCCATATAACACAAGGTTAGCATGATAACAGGGGTGTGTAGACTTTTTAATAGCCACAAAATATATATGACAATGCTTCATATAGCTTTCCTCAATCTATACATTTTCAAAATCCATGTAACATGAAATACTGATGTAGAGTGCAAAATACTGCACTAATACTGTACTGAATATTGCGAATAAATAGCCCGTATCTGTAGTCCGGCTATACCGGAATAAATAAAGCTGAATTATGTTCAGTAGCTGTTTACGTACGTACATGAGACAGATTTTGAATGGTTCCCAAGCCAGCAGCTTCTGGCTAACTTGAGGGAATTAAGGGCAGCATAAGCCTTGTGTGAGTGGAGGCGTGTTGACGGTATGACCAGACAGCTGATCGCTCAGTGCCTCTGCTGGCTGAGCAGCTCCTCACTGGACATGAATGGACCTACAGCCCCGACAAAAAGGTGAGATTTTACTCTAAGGCACTCATTGTACTCATTGGCTTCCATGGACAGTACTAGATGTCCAATTTATTTTGACTAAGTCAAAATATATTGGACGTCTAGTGCAGTCAATAGCTCTGAAACATGAGCATTCACAGCCATTCCTCCCAGGTTAAATGAATTTGATGTCTTTTGTTGTCAATTGCAGGAAATGCGTTACAGTAATAATGTAAATCAGGGGTGTCCAAACTTTTTGCAAAGGGGGCCAGATTTCGTTTGGAAAAAATGTGGGGGGCTGACCTTGGCTGACGTCCTTTACGTAGAACAATGTATTTAAGGAAATTTTAGCAAGCCATTTTTTGTGTCACACTTGCTGTATTTTTTTTTTTTAATTAATAATTTCAACAATCTCGCAACTAGCCTTTGTGGTGTTCTCTTTTACTCTCGGGCTCATGCAAAATACTGCTGCTGTGAAATTAAACCAGCTTCAAGTTGCTTCAATTTCTCGCTGCTTATCATTTCTGTAATCTTGTCGTACATGTCAGCGTTTTTTGTTTGGTAATATCGCCTCACATTGAACTCTTTAAAAACAGCGACTGTCTCTTTGCAAATGAGGCAGACACAGTTGTCGACTATTTTAGTGAAGAAATAGTCCAATTTCCACCTATCCTTGAAGCGTCGGTCGTCGCAGTCAACTTTTGTTGATATTCGCCATTTTAGAAAATTGGAAGTAAGGGGTCACATGGGGTAATGTTGCTTAGACTGCTGCTGCCTTTTAGTTGGTAAATGAGCAGCAGCATTTAGTGTGTATGCTACTTCATATGCTGGTAGCAGTACAGCTGACCAATTTATTAAGTGTGTGCGGGCCAGACGTCACTGATTTTATGACAGAGGCTGGGGGCTGGATGAAATTTGACCACGGGCCGCATTTGGCCCCCGGGCCGGACTTTGGATATGTCTGATTTAAATGAATTGGACATTAGCGTTGTCAAAGGCAGTTTTTGAGTTAATAGTAAATATTCGTATTTTTACAATGTTTATTAATAAACAGAAAACATTTATTTTGTACAAGTTTTATTATTGTTATTGGTGGCCATAAAAAGCGTATTTCTATTTTCTTTTTAGAACATATTTATAATTGTAGGTATTTATTAAAAAAATAACAATTATTCATTTTTTAAAAAAAAAATATATATATATATATAAAATTGAGACCTACATATGTATCCGGACATCACATTTTGGGTCATTTAGTCCACACTAAATGTTAATATTGTTGCCTTGACCCACAATGTGATGTCTACTTATGAGGACACCAGGTCTTTATGAAGGAAAGTTTTATAAATGACAAAAAACAGTCACTCACCTTATAAATGGTTAGGTTGTACTTTAACCCTTAAAATGTATTAAAGATTGTAACATCCCTTTTGTCCTTGCAGATTCGCCTCATGAACAGTGATTTTTCTTTTACAGTACTTCATTTGGAAGGGAAGATCACCCGTATCCACATTTGAGTGAGGGGGATAAAGACGAAAACCTTTTTCCATAATCATGAATGGATATAATTTCTCAACGTGGAACTCCACGGACGAAGCCCATGCCTATCCATATTCCACATCTTTAGAAGAGCCTCTGTACAAGCAGTACAAGCCGGTGGCGAAGGAACTTATACCCCTTCCCAAAGCGGTGATCTACCTGCTCATGGCAGCCCTGGTAGTGGTCGGAGTGGCATATGCCATTATTGGACATCTCATCAAGGATCTGGTCATTGATATCGCAGGTATGTTTCCTCTCCAATCTTACCCAGAGGAAAAACTTCAAGCCACTGTTGAATATGCTTTACATTTGGGAATCACTTAGCTTTTGTACAGATGTGCACGGTTGGAATTTATAATGAATGATAATGAATTATAAAAAGATATCGAAGAGTGATCAAGTCCCTTTTGTAAAAGCATACAACTGAAAATCAAATTTCATCATTCATTGTTAAATAATGTCTTAGTAGTCTCTAACTGTGATTGCCAGTCCGAGAGTATCAAGTGTCCTGCGGGAAATTATCCAATTTCACTGAATTGGTCTGCAAATTATTATTCACTACAGAAAACTGATTGTCGTTCTACTAACAATGCTCGAGATATGCTATATTAGTCAGTAGTCACTGATCGGGAAGCACTGGTCTATATTCAGTTACAATTTAATGTTTAACTCATTGGCTTTCATTGACAGCGATAGACATCCAATCCATTTGAAGTGGGAGGGTCTGCTGCAATCGTTCATTCGCTGCCACCCTCCCACTTCAAATGGATTGGACGTCTACTAGTGAAAAACTCGATGAAATGCGCGACATGATTGGATGTCTATCTTCGTCAGTGGTAAAGAGTTAACTGGTAAAGTAAATATTCAAATTGTTTAGTTTCTTCTGCAAATTCTGAACACCTTTTCACTATACTGGTCCCTCTAAAAAAAAGTTAGCATATTGTGATAAAGTTCATTTTTTTCCTGTAATGTACTGATAAACATTAGAATTTCATTTATTTTAGATTCATTACACACAACTGAAGTAGTTCAAGCCTTTTATTGTTTTATTATTGATGATTTTGGCAAAAAAGTCAAGAAAACCCAAAAATCCATATCTCAAAAAATTAGCATATCATGAAAAGGTACTCTAAAGAAGCTACTAACCTAATCATCTGAATCAACGAATTAACTCAAAACCCCTGCAAAAGATTCCTGAGGCTTTTGAAAACTCCCAGCCTGGTTCATTACTCAAAACCGCAATCATAGGCAAGACTGCCGACCTGACTGCTGTCCAGAAGGCCATCATCGACACCCTCAAGCAAGAGGCTAAGACACATAAAGATATTTCTGAGCGAATAGGCTGTTCCCAGAGTGCCGTATCAAGGCACCTCAGTGGGAAGGAAAAAGTGTGGAAGGAAACGCTGCACAACTAGTAGAGGTGACAGCACCCTGAGAAAGATTGTGGAGAAGGGCCGATTCCAGACCTTGGGAGACCTGCAGAAACAGTGAACCGAGTCTGGAGTAGAAACATCCAGAGCCACCGTGCACAGGTGTGTGCTGGAAATGGGTTACAGGTGCCGCATTCCCCAGGTCAAGCCACTTTTGAACCCGAAACAGCGGCAGAAGCGTCTGACCTGGGCTACAAGAAGCAGCACTGGACTGTTGCTCAGTGGTCCAAAGTACTTTTTTCAGATGAAAGCAAATTTAGCATGTCATTCGGAAATCAAGGTGCCAGAGTTTGGAGGAAGACTGGGGAGAAGTAAATGCCTGAAGTCCAGTGTCAAGTACCCACAGTCAGTGATGGTCTGGGGTGCCATGTCAGCTGATGGTGTTGGTCTACTGTGTTTTACCAAGGAAAGGGTCAATGCAGCTAGCTATCAGGAGATTTTGGAGCACTTCATGCTTCCATCTGCTGAAAAGCTTTATTAAGATTTCATTTTTCAGCACGAGCTGGCACCTGCTCACAGTGCCAAAACCACTGGTAAATGGTTTACTGGCCCTGGCATTACTGTGCTCAATTGGCCTGCCATCTCTCCCGACCTGAACCCCATAGAGAATCTGTGGGATATTGTGAAGAGGAAGTTGAGAGACACCAGACCCAACACTGTGGATGAGCTTAAGGCCGCTATCGAAGCATCCTGGGCCTCCATAACACCTCAGCAGTGCCACAGGCTGATTGCCTCCATGCCACGCCGCATTGAAGCAGTCATTTCTGCAAAAGGATTCCCGACCAAGTATTGAGTGCATAGCTTATATAATTGAAGGTTGACTTTTTTTGTATTAAAAACACTTTTTTGTATTGGTCGGATGAAATGTGCTAATTTTCTGAGATAGTGAGTTTTGGTTTTTCTTGACTTTTTGCCAAAATCATCAATATTAAAACAATAAAAGTCTTGAACTACTTCAGTTGTGTGTAAAGAATCTAAAATATATGAAAGTCTAATCTTTATCAGTACATTACAGAAAACAATGAACTTTATCACAATATCCTAATTTTTTGAGAAGGACTAGTACGGTAGATATGAAATTGGCCTGGCAATAAATCGTTTTTATGAATAGATTCAATTGTTTTTTTGTTTTTTTTTTATTGCAGATGATTAAAAAATTATGAGTTTGTTCCTTTGTGAAGTTATTACTTGGTATTTAGGGGCTGACAGCACAAATAACAAAAAAAATAAGAGTATAAATATATATATATATAGAAGAAAAAATAATAACCCCAATAAAGACTTGGTGTGCACGTACATGCATGGACATTATACTGTGGGTCATGTAGGTAACAAAGATCTCAATTGGCTTGCTGTGAATGGTCATTTTTCCAATGCCATTGACAACACTAGATGTCCAATCCATTTAGACTGGGAGAGGCAAAAGAACAACCATAGCGTATGAATAATTTTGCCACTTCCATCCGATAGTCCAGTGTATTTTCAAGTAAATTCTGACAACCTATCTTCTAGTGCTTACTGATATGAATTTGCTATCCTTCATGTTCAGATTGCATGTTGGGTCCACTTGGTAATGAGGACAAGGACCAGGGCAACAATCCAGAGCGCCTGAGCAGTCACCCTCCACCACACCCGTTTGCCCACAACGCCTTTCACGTGTGGGACCAGGATGACGTGATTATCCCTCTCCAGCTGGACGACAGCCCTGAGACAAGCCCGCTGTTACTGGCCACCATTCCCTACATCCCCTCTTTCTTCCCACACCTCCACAGCCCGACAAGTCAGAACTCTCCAGCCCTCCCCGAGTCAGCAGATCAGAATCTGCATTGAGGGTAATGATCATGATCTTTAACAAGAAATAAAGCCATTTACACGGGGACAGCTTGTCAAAAGGACGCCTTGTGCAGACCCACCAGGAGATTAAGCCACTGTGCGCTTCCAATTGAATCTGCAAGTTTTGGTGGATAATGCAACACTTAAGACTGAAGTTTGGTTGAGACTTCAGAAAAACTTGACAGCATACAGTGAGTGAAGGAAAAGACAGGGACAAAGAGGATTACAAGAGAAGATCATTGGATTATTTCTGTGTGCCTGAGCTTCCATTAGAACAGGTTTAAAAATACAGTCTTGGTACAATGTCGATAAAAAAATTGGTGCAGGCGATACCACATTAACTGCCATTAACACTGATAGACGTCAAATCAATTTCAACTAGGCTAGTATTGAATGATCATATTTTAGTGCCACTGACGGCAATACATGTCCTATCCATTTAGACTGGGAAATGGCAGGGATCATTCGATCTCTCTCAGTCCTTCCAGTCCAAATGGATTGGACATCCATTACCGTAAATGGCAGCCAATATTCATTTATGGAATATAAAAGCTGATGTGACGGTAAAATTGCTGACTTTCCTTAGTTTTAGTGTTGTAACTGGTGGTATACATCAATGGCAGCCAATGAGAGTTAAACTTTTTGTTTAAAAATATATATATTCTCCTTCCCCTTTATTTTATTATTTCCCTTTTTGTGATTGTTAAATTAAAAAGGAAATGAATACAAATTTAAAAACAAAAAAATAAAACGTACTGTCATGTTCCCTACATGGGCTTTTCGTTAAAAAAATAAAAACTCATTATTAGCTACTAAAAGGCCATTTTTGGTCTCAAATGGATTTGACAATCAATATAGTTTTCGATTAATTTTAAAATCGATTAGTTGCCTATTATTCGATTGTAACAGCCATAACTTCAATGTGGCCCAAGACAAAAAAATGAGTTTGACACCGTTATAGTGAATTTGTGAGTAATGTATTTTTCCAAGTTAGTAATTACCACGATGTCATAGTACGGTATATAAGGGTCTGTAAAATGTATGATACCCATTATTCGACTGGTGTGACTTTCTGAATTAAGTCTGCTCGTCAGCCCGGCAGCCATTCAAACCTTTAAAGGAGGCAGATGGCTGTTTTACACACTTCACTAAAATGCTATTTGAAGTCGCTGGGGGATTAACCTTAAGACGAAGACTTAAGGAGTTCCAGGGACTCCACTTGTACACAACAAGTCTAAATCCTGCAGCATTTTTTGTGCAGTGAACACACTTGAGGATTTCCCCAGCTGGAGTGCATGACCTAAAGCTGTACGCATCTTCTGGAATGACTTACTGAAAGATCATGGTGAATGTCGGGGTAATTTGTTTCCATATTGATCCAGATGCAAATAAAGACTAATTGGTTTCCAGCCACAGGCAGTAAGAGACATCAAATCCATCTGAAGTGGGAGGATAATTAACATGACTAGTTGCTAGCAATAGAAGTGCTACGGTGGTGGTAACTTCAGCAGATAAAACACATGTCAAACTTGTCTTTGTCGCGGGTCACATTGTAGATGTCTAATAAATAAATATTTATTTATTAGACATCATCTGGCTGCCACTGACGGCGCTATACATCCAATCCATTTTGACTAAGAGGGCCAAACAACATTTGTTCATTCGCCTTTCCTAGTCAAAATGGATCGGACGTCCAGCACTGTCAATGGCCGGTAAACTAGGGCTGTCATGATTGACTAATCGATTTGCTAATGAATCGTCTTCCATTTTGATGGTCAATAAACTGTTCTGTTTAGCGACATTGCTGACCGCAACATTGTCCAAATCCATTTTTTAAACATCTTAATAACCTTTTTTCTTTTAGAGTCAACTATTTTAGACACTTTGTCTTACTTTAGCGTTACATGCAACTCCGGAATACTGAAAGAAGTGGGGGAGTTTTACAGTTTGAAAAATGTTTATTTCATCTTTCAAATTCAATCCCAGATTTAGTCCTTTTTTTTTTTTTTTTTTAAACATATAATGGTGTTGGTAACAAGACTGATGTTTTGTATCATTTCAATTGCATACAAAATCCTCTCACATGATTTTTTTTGTATCATTTCAATTGCATACAAAATCCTCTCACATGATTTTAAAATGCCATAAAATAGCATTGTACTTATGGCTACAGAGAAAGCGGATCCAAAATTTTTAAAAAATGGTCCTCTGTACCAAACTCAGGAGTCCAGTCGACAAATGGGACTGTCATAGACCATTTGTAAGTTGACCTTGTGTCCAACAAGCTCTCTGATGTTGTTTATGCCATATTTAATCATGGTGGGTCTGTTGGACACAGAAGACTGGATGAGCAAACACGTCATGAAGAAGAGGGCATCACTAAATAAGCATTATGAGGGTATTTTCACCGTACATATGAACAAAATACAGATATGTTGCCTTAACTTGAACCGAAAAAAAAAAAAAAAAAACACTGCATGATCATTAGACGCTGATTATAAAATAATTCACTCATCTGATTTGTGGTAATTTAAACTAGCCTAATGGGCAAATTACCGTAAAACATGTTGCCTACAGATTACAGTAAGGGATAAATAAAGTAAATAAATTACTAAGGATCCCTGTGTGTTTATTTACCTTTCTAGCGACAGCCCCCATGCAATAACAGACACGTCCTCAGGAAGACCCATAGGCAACAGCATCTCCGGTCTGAAGACACCAGAGTTACCAACTTCCACCCACTTTTTTAACCCTGTATATACAAAGAAAGATTAGTATGCTAATGCTAATAACACTAGCCACTACTCCCAAAACAGTATAAGACATTAGACTGATTGCAAACAATGCAACGATATGAATAATTTTGCTTTCAACTTTTTCAGTGCCATTGACGATGATAAACACCTTCATGATAGCTGAACACCTCCATACTGGGTTCTGTGTAGGGGTTGTAGGCAGGTTTGAAACGCAGCTTGGTGATTCCTAAAAAGGAAACAAGAGTGAGATATTACTGCATCTCTGACTCAATTTCTACATAGCCATAGATAACAGAGTCCCAACACTTCCAGTTGTAGCTCATACTTCATGTTTTTTAAGCATTTGTCTATGGGTTTTTGCAGAGTAATACTGTAATCCGCCCACGTATGAAAAAAGGAGAGCACAGTCCCCACCAAGCCCTGCCTCTTAAATATAGCGTCCCCAATACGGATTCGACAATGTGCAAAATTTTTATCAATAAATTTAAAATGTTCTGGGCCCTATAACTCATTTACAATTATGGATGACAGCACAGGGCCTTTTCAGAACACTAAAACCTAATTTACTAAATGTTAATCTGTGCAAAAACAAGTGCAAACAATTGCTTGCGTAAACTAATATGAGTTGTCTGAAAGGCATTTCAATTCACATTATTAAACATTTTTTAAAACATTTTAGGGATTTAATGTGTAAATTGCAACCTAATTTGGTGAAGAACTGATGCAGGACACCCATGAGGTCTCCTAAGGTCAGGCCATAGTCAGCCACAACCCCCTCTATCTGGTGGAACTCGGCCAGATGGGTGGCGTCTAAGGTCTCATTCCTGAACACCCGGTCGATGGAGAAGTATTTGACAGGGGTGAACTTTTCCTGATAGGAATAAACACAGTTAAACACAATGGGTGCTATACACACCACCATGTCAAACATGTTACTGATGGGCATGCTGTGCTTAAACTATCTCTGCTCATCACAGAAGGCCTTCCAGGAAATGTTGGAACCTAACAGCAAGGATTTGCTCCAGTTGCCAAGAGATTTAGGTAAGGTCAGACAAGTGGCATGGGATGTTTGCGGGTTAAGTCTGAGCGTGTACTGGATCAAAAGCAGGCTATATCCTTCCACGTAGATGTTTATAGAGTGTTTAAAATCTTTGTTAGCCTTTTCACGCTCAAAGACAATTTGAGCATAAAAACTTACCTGTTGTGCAAGTTTATATAGCATGCGTGCGCTGACTGCTGTAGTGTGTGTGCGGAGGATATTTTTCTGGGCCTCCTCAAGCTTCCATTCGCATTTATACCTAAAAAGCATTCAAGGGGGCAGCACATTACAATCTGATTGACGTTTACCTGTGTTATTTACATATGCAGTGAGAATAAAATTATATAGCTTTCCAGTAAATGTATTGTGAATTTCTATTCTGGATTAATGAAGTAACTATCCATTTAGCTATTCTATAAAAGTAGTGGCTTACTACCCTTACATTGCAAGTAGTGACATTCTTAGTTATGATTTACCTTTAAATCTTCTAAAAAGGCTTTCTACAGGGTAAAGGAGTCTTTATGGATATCTATTTCATTTGTTAACTCATTGGCTGCCATTGACGGCGATACATATGTGCCGATTACCGGTTTCAAGGAATACTGTGGTATGAAAACGTCGAGTTTTCAAAACCACAGAAAATTTCCGTCATACCGTCCCAAAGGCATTAGCTATTTTTTATGTCCCATTAATGCATGGAGTAATTCCCCGCTTGCAGCTGCAAGGCTCAACCCTCCCCCACTGGTTGTTGCTCAGTGTCAGTGAGTTAGCTGTGCTACATGATAGCTGGAGGAGGTGAAACACCAACTTTTCTCCCCCCATCAAATAAAACGAAATCCCTGGTTTGGGAATACTTCAGCTACAGAAAAGTTACAGATGGCCGCGCCTTACAGGAGGGTGGCTGCAGAGGAGGCAATACCGCCAATATGACTTTCCATTTATCCAAAATTAAAGGTTAGTAAACAAGGTCATGAACGTTTCCCACCAGCTACGAGAGTTAACTCCAGCGTGTTAATTGTGTCTAGCGGTGGTAAAACGTGGTGTTTTTTTCCCTCTGGCAACTGTTGAGAAAGAGAGTGTGTGTGTAATGTAAACATGACACGAGTAATAAACACACGCTTTTTATGGAAAATAATTCAATTATTTTTGTTCTGATGGGAAATAACATTGTCACATAAACAGACCCGGCTGCAGAAAGAAATTACCGGGGGCATTAAAAAAATTTTGGGGGGGGGGGGGGGGGCACACTTCTTCAACATAAATTTAGCCTGAACAGTGGCGTTATTACCCGTACATTACTAGATCAGTGCACTGAAATATTTTCTGTAACTGAAGTCACAAGTGGTAGTTCATCGTAAAATCTATAAGACCAACGAAAATATACCTTTCGACCAGAGGCCGTTGGCAATCTTACAAATAGTGACATATGCCCTTACAAATTGGTGACTGATCTTACAACGTTCTATATAGCGTGCAATATGAAACAAAAAATAAAACTCAATTTTTAAAATAATATGAATTTATTGGTAATATTGTCACATATAACCTGGTGCAATCAAAGCACAATCAACATCTTCAGCTACATAATGACTACTAAAATTTAACAGGGCTTTTGTTCTAATTGTATGTAGCACTTTAAGCAATTTCTATCATGTCTTTTGATGGCTTCACTTCATGGCACTTCAGCTCAACTTTGACTTGAAGGTAGTTCTTTAGTGTGTCCAGTTATAAGTTAAAAAGGTCAATTGATAAAATTAACTTACCGATGCAATCTTTGAGTCAGGGAACATTTCTTTTGCTAATTCTGAGAAGTGACCAGCAATAGTTGCAGGCAAATTGTGTTCTGCAACAAATTGGCAGAATGAAATCTTGGCTTTCGTCACTTTTCATTCTGCAGACTTCATCTTTATGACCAGTGTTGGTAATCTTACTTTTAAAAAGTAATGAATTAGTTACAAATTACTTCTCCCAAAAAGTAATTGAGTTAGTAACTCAGTTACCTGAAGGTAAGAGTAATTAGTTACTTGGCAAAGTAACTGGTGTGACCTTTCATGTTTTTTTTTTTTTTTTTTCATTTTAAAAAAAGTATTGTAACCTTTGCCGTGTTTGGAAATCTTTTAATGTTGTGAATCAACGGTTACAGTTGTTAAAATTGCTACCGTTTTTATATTAGTTCCCTTCTGTCTTCTTTCGACATGTTAAAGTTTTAGAACGGTTTCATCATTTAAAGATAGATTCAAGTCAAGATTTTGCCGATTTAGGAGTATTTTGGATAAAAAGTTACTGTTCGCTAGGAAGGTTCACTACAACAGAGTCTTTCTGAGAAGTCTACTGCTTCAAAATGGCGGCCGTTTATGAACGCAGTGTCTTTTCGCATGTAGTTCTATAAGCATTTGACATCTGGGCGTAGATTAAACCGTACAACTTGATAGGTATGCGAAAAACAATGGTGGAGTTCTGTGTGCATTTATTCAACTAAAGTGCTTCAGCATAAACATAACATTTGCACTGATAAACATGAGCACCCAATGGCCAGCGACTCGGCCCACTCCCCTTATCTGTGATTGACTAGAAATTGCCTTCGTTCGCTGCTCAGATTGGTTGAATTGTATGACGACAGATCAAAAGGAGATGAAAAGAGGGTTCGTCCCTCTCCGTGTGTGTGTGTGATTTGTGGAAGATTTAAAAAGAAATTACACAGTACAGTCTAATCGAGCTAGGGCGGGCACAGCAGTCTCTCAGGGCGGGCCTGGCCCCCTAATGCCCGCCCATGCCGCTGGGTCTGCACATAAAGAACTGCATTTATTTCAATTTTATTTAGAATTTTTTATTTTAACTTAACACTATACTTATGCTCCAATTTGCTAATATGCTTTTTAAAATCTTGTTCATTTGGGGAAAAAATTGTGTTTTTAATTTTTTTTTTCCACCCAGATATCTCAAAGTAACACATTTTAGAGCTGTAATTGCAACATAGTTTGGCTTAAGGTTATCACACCATCCGAATATCATACCGGCACATGCCTATTCAATCTATTTGAACTGAGAGGGATGGCAGCGAATGAACGAACATTGAGCATGAACAATGGTCATTTACTGCTTGTCGTCCCTGTTTAAAGGGATTTGACGTCTTCTAGTAATAAATTCATTTAAATTCACAGAAGAAGGATTAAGAGAGTCAGATGATTGGACATCAATCATGGTCAATGGCACTCAGAAATTTAAAGAGGCAATCTGGAGCTCTGCGCTGTCGAATCCTGAAATTTTGCCTTTACTTCCCACAAGAACGTGACTGTCTTACCCTTGCGAACCATATCCTCCCTCAGAGTGGACGCTCTTCACTCTCTCCAAGTAGTCCTGTGGAAACTCGTGGGCGAGAGCAGGGTCTAAAAATGATGGGATACAATGACTCCCATTGAAAAAAATAATCAATCATCAAAGTTTGATTGGTGGAGCAACGTCTGACACACTCAGTCTCACCGGACAGGAAGAAAGTGTCATGTTGGTCTCGGGCTGGGTGCTGCTGCGGCTGAAAAAGGGAATCAAAGTTCCAGAAAGAGCTCTCGATGAAGTTGTTGGTTGGCATCTCAGTGAAACTAGAGACACAAAAAGTATTTTATATGTCAGTGATAAACTCATTCAATGCCATTGACAATGTTACCAAACAAGCAGCTTTTTACATACTTCTGCAGTGAATCTAAATTTCAGTTTAAAGGTTGTCACCAGTAGATTCCCAATCCATCTTAACTAGGAACAAATGTTCATATGCTGCTAGACCTCCCAGTTCAAATGGATAGGACGTCTAACGCTGTCAATGGCATCCAGGCGAATGAGGTAAGTACGCAAATTACTCCAGTATACAACACTCTCATTTACACATGTACAATTCATATTTTTAGCAAAAAAAATTGCAAATTATGCTCAAGGAATAAAGGGTATGTTTCCGAGATCATTTACTAACAGCAACTCACCCCATCTCCAGGAAAATCTGTCTGAACTGTGTTCGCACCTTCATCAATGGGTGCAAGTGACCAGAGTCTGGTGCCACACCCAGTGCATTGAAGTTGTACGGTTTGAAATTCTTCTCTTTCCAACTGCCACTGCGACACAATACATGCATGAGTTTGGAAAGCACACAAAGGTAGAGATGTTACCATCTACCTTAATAGGCAATGTTATTCAGTCATTTATATTCAAACTGAGTCTTTACAATTGCAAACATTAGTAATGTGCATACTACCGTAATTTCCGGACTACAAGCCGCTACTTTTTTCCCCTCATTTTGGATCCTGCAGCGGCGTGTGCAATGATGCGGCCAATTTGTGCATTTTTCTGACGGCCGCCCGGGGCGCTCGAGCATGGAATGTGGGAGTGAGACACGTGGAATATAAGTGACGAGGAAGATGCTTGTTTGCACTATGACCGGTGGTTTAAGTTTGTACGTTGTGCATGAATAGAGGTGGCGGACCCTCGTCTTTGTGCATGAGTAGAATTGGCAGATCTGCATCATGGAGAACGCTAGAAAAAATTTATTTGGGCATCCGAGTTGTATGGGAAGTTTTGACGACTCGCGGCGAGAGATCGTTTGCCAAGACTCGCCTCATGCGAAGAGCAGCTATTGCACAGATATGCCGGGGGAGCCTGGCAGCGTGAAGCAGTGTGAAAGAAGTCCGCCATCACCAATGGGTTTCGAGGGGCCAGTCTGCTGCGTGCTGAAGAGGACAGCACGGGCTCAGGAGTGAATTTGCCTCATTATAGGAGACATTAGCCACGTTTACATGCTGACTTTTATTCATACCGATTCAAATCATTCCGAATGGAAATTTCACATCAGCTGTTTACATGTCACTTCATCTATTCCGATCCAGCGTTTACATGTGACTGCCTTTATTCCGAAAGGACGTTTGACAACTGCGGTCTGACATGCGCAGATTAATCAAAACAAAGCGTCACGTTGCAAAACATGGAGATCGATCGTCAGATCAGCTGCTGTTTTAACTTTTCGAGTGGAAACAAAACTTCAGAATGATACGCCGTTCATTTAAAAAGTTGTGTGGGTGCGCTGTGCGTGTGCTTGGAAGCCATGTTGCAAGTGACGTTACTTACGTCACCAAGTGACGTCACCACGTCAGTACGGATCATGCGCAGAAAGAACGCAACCAGACACCATTCCGCTTCCCTGTTTACATGATATAATTTTACTTCTAATCGGTTTGGGAAAAGGAATATTCCACCCCTGTGAATCGGAATGAAATTCCATTCCGTTTGGGCCTGTTCATTCCGAATGAGGTGTTTATATGGAACACATTTATTCGGTTTGAACAAATATTCCGATTGTAATTGGAATATTTGGCTCCATGTAAACGTGGCAATTGAAGGCGACGGCGAAGGAGAGATTGAGTAGGTGTGTGGCGAAGTGTATCTGAGCAGCTTCATATCCACCATGAAGGGTGAAGACTTCCATGGTTTGAGTGCATAGGAGGAAGATGAAGATTGCTTACAAAGACTTATGTTTTTTAATAACCAGCCCAATTTGTGCTGTACCGCCGTGCTGATGCTATGTAACTTCCGTGCCGCTGCTATATAACTGCTGTGTTTGCTGGCGCTGTTTGGAACGAAAAGTTAAGGTGTGTTATTAAAGTTTTGAAAACTGAGTATTTCTTTGTCAATATCTCATGTTACTAAGTGGGCAAACGCGGCTTATAGCCAGGAGAGGCTTGTGTATGTACAAAATGGTTTTTCCTTTAAAAATGTACTGGGTGAGGCTTGTAATCAGGGGCGCCCAATAGTCCAGAAATTACGGTAAATTGGACACCTGTTGAATGAACAAACAAAATTCATAAATTCTAGCTAATTTCACTCTTTACAGTTTTGTACTGCCCTGCCTTTAGGACAAAGCCCTCATCTTTGGACCTGTCCCCTTAAATGGGCATTTAGTTCTCTATGTCCACAGTCTGACACCCTTCACACTGTCACAAATTGACAGATGAGGGCAGACTGGACAAACTCTGATTACTAAAATTATTATTTTGTACAAAATGTGTTTAAACAAAACCTTGACCTACGTGGCAATCATCTCAGGAGTGAGCTCAGTCTCCTGTTTGGTGACAGTGGTGCTGAAAGTGTTGCCTTTTGTGATCCAATAGGACTTAACCGTCCTGAACACATGAAGAAAAATGATTAAATTTAATCAAACCTCACTATAAGAGTACAAATTTAGATCAGAAAGATAAGCGTACTTGAGATTTGTTGCAAAAAACTGAAAAAGTGCTTTATTAATTGTATCATAACCACATGAATGTCAACATGTATACCATTAGATCCATTACTAAAACAACTGTGCAAAAAAAAAAAAAAAAAAAAAGTCAAACCATGCAGTTTCAGTTCTAATCTCATGCAAATATTTGCTTCTACTGCCACTCGCTGGTACATACAAAGAATACATCTAGAACTTACACTTCAGCAAGAAGTTTTCGCTTCTTTAGCTCATTTTTTTCTTTCTCTTCCAGGTTTGAAGAGACACCTTTCTGAACTATAAGCAGTTTCTCTCTAACCTGATCCTCAATATTCTCCACCTGTGGACACAAACAGCACCATACAAACAAATACATCCACTCAGACGCGGGATTGTCAAACATAAAGGTATTGTACACAATTAAATTCCCTTCAAGAGAAATACGTACGGATCTGAATATCCTGGGTCCGCCTTCGTGTCCTTTGTCCAATCGGATCCACTTATTGGACATGGCCTTACTGAAGCCAATCTTTCCATAGGAAAATTTCTACACACATGCATACTGTTTAGATTCAGATATACACTGCACTAATTAAAAAAAGAGATGAACCGGCAAATCAGTTTTGATGTGAAAAATGAGCGTGCATCAGTACATGTCCTCATGAATCGGTCTAAATATAGCTTGAGCCAGCAAACAGCCCAATCATAGATTTATAAAATCTGCTTTAAACTGCTGGGAATTGAATTTACTCCTTTGTCACCTACTCTTTTAAAACTCATGCGAGATTTGTCGCATTTTGTTTGTATAACCAAGAAGACACACAAACATGCACGTAAATAAGCATTAAAATGCTACTGCTCTATTCTCTGAAAAATCTCTCTGAAAGAAATGGCAAATGTACAATATTGACAAATTGATTCACAATTGTAAAAAGGTTGCTAATTGCATCACACCCTATTGAAATTAGCTGTGCAATATAGAAAGTTTCGAAACCGACCATTATCACACCGAATTGCAATATGAGTGAATACAACTGAATCCGAATCTTACTGAGCAGAACTGATGGGAATGGTTCCACTCTAAAAACGAATTATATCGCTCTCTACGTATCGAGATAAGTATCGAACTGTCTCGATTGGAGAGATGCACATTCCTACTTCACACACACTGAGATTTCAACCAACCCACTATTTTCAATGTGATATGACTAACCTCCTGCTAGCCTTACCATTAGGTCACTTTGGGAAAGACCCTCCAGCGGGACAGAGTTGAAGACCCTGGCTTCCTGGCTACCTTGCTCAGCAATCTCCCTGCCCTCCTCTGTCAGCTCCCAGTGTTTGGAGGAGCGGAGCTCAGCTGAGATTATCTGAAGGCCAGGCAACAACAACAACAGTACTTGCAACAATATTTGTTCGTTTTCAGTGGCAGCTTTTGATTAAGTTTGAGGTTAGAAGATAATTTTTGGAAAAAATATTTTCTTTTTGGTTTTGATTGCCTCATTTTAATTCCTCACTGGAAACACATATTTCCATTTGATTCTGTACTACTTCACTCTATTACCTATTTAAACATGGAAAATACGTTATTAATGTTGACACCATAAGTTCCTCACCTTTCGTCTTAAATCTATTCAAAAGTTGTCGATAGTCATTCTCGTCCTCTGCCGTTTATACTCCAACTCTAGCTTTCTTTGCTCACCTCATGGTTAAATATTTTGGGTCTCAGACGAGGCAGTTCCATTTTTAGCATCGTTCTACCACTGCCTCTTCTTTTTGTATGTCCAAAAATCTCAACTTGGCCTTCACTGAACATGATCGTTGCGCTACAATATAGGTGCAAGGAACTCCATTTAACAATTGAATGAATCCGTACTGAAAATAAAAGTTACATTTTTTTTAACACACACACAAAATAGACTAAAATGTTTCATACGCCTGAATTTCAAGTAATGTCTTGGCTTTACTTGGTTTTGAGTATGTATTGGCACTTCATTTTAGCCCTAGCCCTGGGAAAATTGAGGCTTCCTGTCAGCGCAAAACCGAGGGTTTAGAATTGAGATTCGCTTGACCAATAGAGTAGTAGTGGACAAATTATACAATGCTGGCCAAAAGTATTGGCACCCCTGCAATTCTTTCGAATAATGCTCAATTTCTCCCAGAAAATGATTGCAATTACAAATGCTTTGGTAGTAATATCTTCCCTTATTTTGCTTGCAATGAAAAAAACACAAAAGAGAATGAAAAAAAAAATCATTATCATTTTACACTCAACTCCAAAAATGGGACAGACAAAAGTATTGGCACCCTCAGCCGAATACTTCGTAGCACAACCTTTAGACAAAATAACTGCGAACAACCGCTTCCGGTATCCATCAATGAGTTTCTTACAATTCTCTGCTGGAGGTTTAGACCATTCTTCTTTGGCCAACTACTCCAGGTCTGAGTAGTTGAAGATTTGAAGGGTGCCTTGTCCAAACTGCCATTTTCAGATCTCTCCACATGTGTTCTATGGGATTCGGTTCTGGACTCATTGCTTGCCACTTTAGAAGTCTCCAGTGCTTTCTCTCAAACCATTTTCTAGTGCTTTTTGAAGTGTGTTTTGGGTCATTGTCCTGCTGGAAGACCCATGACCTCTGAGGGAGACCCAGCTTTCTCACAATGGGCGCTACATTATGGTCCAAAATTTGTTGATACTCTTCACACTTCATAATGCCATGCACACGGTCAAGCAGTCCGGTGCCAGAGGAAGCAAAGCAACCCTAAAACATCAGGGAACCTCCGTCAAGTTTGACTGTGGGGACCGTGTTCTTTGAAGGCCTCAGGGTTTTTTCCCCCCCTCTCTTTCCATATCTCTGTTGATGCCTTTTCCCACAAAGCTCTACTTGTGTCTCACCTGACGAGAGAAAGTTCTTCCAAAATGTTTTTGGCTTTCTCAGGTAAGTTTAGCAAACTCCAGCCTGGCTTTTTTATGTCACTGGGTCAGAAGTGGGGTCTTCCTGGGTATCCTACCATAGTCCCTTTTCATTCTGACGCTGATGGATAGTACTGGTTGACACTGTTGTACCCACGGACTGCAGGACAGCTTGAACTTGTTTGGATGTTAGTCGAGGTTCTTTAGCCACCATCCACACAGTCTTTCGTTGAACTCTTTCATCAATTCTTTTCCGTCCACATCTAGGGAGGTTAGCCACAGTGCCAGGGGCTTTACACTTATTGATGACACTGCGCACTTTAGACACAGAACATTCAGGTCTTTGGAGATGGACTTGTAGCCTTGAGATTACCCATTCTTCCTCACAATTTTGCTTCTCAAGTCCTCATACAGTTCTTTGTCTTCTTTCTTTTCTCCATGCTCAATGTGGTACGCACAAGGACGCAGGACAGAGGTTGAGTCAACTTTAATCAATTTTAACTGGCTGTAAGTCTGATTTAGTTATTGCCAAGACCTGTTATGTGCCACAGGTAAGTAACCGGTGCTGTTAATTACACAAATTAGAGAAGCATTACATGATTTTTTAAAAGGGTACCAATACTTTTGTCCGGCCCATTTTTGGAGTTTTGTGCAAAATGATAATGATTTGACCCCCCCAATTCTCTTGTGTTTTTTCATTGCAAGCAAAAATAAATGAAGATATTACAACCAAATCATTTGTAATTGCGATCATTTTCTGGGAGAAATTGAGCATTATCTGACAGAATTCCAGGGGTGCCAATACTTTTGACCAGCACTGTAGTTGGTCATTTTTAAGGCTCATCATCATAATTAAACTAAAAGCATGATTCAAACGGCTTTATTTATTATTTATTTATTTATTTTTAAATCTTATTTATGTTGTTGAGTCTACTCTGTTATAAAGCACAATATTACATAGTGCTATTTTTACCAATCAAAAAACAAAAGTTTTTGGGAGGGAGTTGTAGAGGGGTAAAGTCGGTTACATTAACAGTTTCTAATAGACGTCCAATCAAGTGGCTCTTAAATCTAAATTAAAACATTCGTACTCAATTTGAACTGGGATTGCTAGCGGATTATACATTTCAAAGCATACTCCATTTTAACTGGGATTGCTAGCAGTACATTACACACTACAAATAAATTTGACGTCTTTTGCCGTCACTGGCAGCCAATGATGTGAAAAGAATGCCGCTTTCAGTTACGAGCGTGGTCACTGAACGACTAACTTGTAACTCAACACCACTGTTACAGCTACAGTAGACAGTACTCGAAGTATTACTGTACTACGCTGTAGTGGTTCGTAGTTTTATGAATATATATACACTACTTATACTATATTGCAGGCAGCTTCATACAGAGCACATGAAACCAGTCTGACTACAACTCATTGCATCAGTCACAAATATTGACGTGCACTTCCGCTGCAACTCAAACCGAGATAACTCACATCGCCAAGAGACTGCAGACTCTTCACGGCACCCACGATGACCTGGTGGTCCACTCCGAGGCTACATGCCACGTTTAGACTTTCCACGCCGTCGTCCGCCTTTTCAAGACGCTGGAGAAGCGTCTCAACCACACGCGTGTCTGCCATACCCGGCTGCTAGCCTGCCGCTGAGCGCAAAGAGACCGGAAGTAGTGTTGTATCGGTCGCGAACGATTCGTTCTTTTTGAACGAATTGTTTTGGTGAACGAGACCGAACTAATCATCATCTGCACTGATTCGTTCTATGAAGGTGGTGCTTGTTCGCTGCGTGGGAGGGCGTTGAGCAAGCGGCAGCGTCTTCTGACATCGCACACGACCAATCAGACGCCAGCCTCATCGCGGGCAGGGGAGGGACCGGAAACAGAATCAGGGCGTTTGTCACTCACGTCCACGTGTGGCCAATAAGCAGCCAGCGTGCAGGCAGGGGGGCAAGACTGAGTTTTGTCACTTCCCGTTCAGTGACTCGGTCCTCCGGTTCCTGACCTAGCTTGCTGCTAACTTGATTTTCCAGTAATGACTATGCGGTGAATGAATCAGAAAATGAAAGGAAATGACTTTGTCACATATTTGTTAACGTGGAGCCTATCAAATGCTGCTCAAACAGACAAAAACACCACACAAATCTAGCGAGCATTGTTTAGAGTAGTACTTTTCTCAACAAACTCGTGACTGCCTATGACGACATACTATCAAATTTACAGTAATTTAAAACACGGGTAGCTACGAGGCAAGCAAAAGCTGAGCTGAGGTCGCGTGACGGCAGTGAAGCGGGCAGAGAACTGTCACTATATGGAGGCTTCATGGCAGCGATATTTACCTCATATGTGCACAGAAAAAAATATTTAGTATGATCACCATAATACTGATTTGCAATGAAACTGTATATACATGTCAATTTTTCCCCGAGTGTTTTATTTATTTTTTTTTCGTGTCAGCGTGTCGGGTGTTGGTTGGTTTGACAAATTATGTCAATCCGTCCATCATGTGCTACTCAAGCGCCCAAAACAACGCACGCAGACACGGGAGATGTCGCAATATGTCTACATTTTTCTTAACAGACTAATGAGAGTAGAAAGGCGACATCGTAAAGAGCTAACAATTATTTCTCGTCAGCATTTGACGATCTGAGATGCGGGGACGACAGGGGAGCTGACCGGATTATTTTATTTATTAATACCAGTGCAAAAAAACAATATGATCACCATAATACTGATTTGCAATGAAACTGTATATACATGTAATTTTTTTCCGAGTGTTTTTTTTTTTTTTTCGTGTCAGGTGTTGGTTGGTTTGACAAATTATGTCAATCCGTCCATCATGTGCTACTCAAGCGCCCAAAAACAAAGCACGCGGACACGGGAGATGTCGCAATATGTCTACATTTTTCTTAACAGACTAATGAGAGTAGAAAGGCGACATCGTAAAGAGCCAACAATTATTTCTCGTCAGCATTTGACGATCTGAGATGCGGGGACGACAGGGGAGCTGACCGGATTATTTTATTTATTAATACCAGTGCAAAAATTCAACACGATCATCTTAATACTAAAAAACAAAAATACAACAGAGCGAGATGTAAATATGATGTGTTGGTCGTTCCATATTCAGAAATTAAACTTTCGATGTATTTTTATTTTCGTGACAGCAAACATGCTGTATATGTGATTGTATGTGTGATCAAGAACCTGCTAAAGAAAGTCCGTGCGCCCCCGCCCCCTACTCCCCTCACAAAAGGAAAATGTTTAACCGTGTCCTAAATCGAAATGCAAGCACGAGCCATGACTTTGAGCCCATAGAACTAGGACAGACGACGCGGAAGTTCTCCCTCGCTTTTGCAGCAGCAGGAGGGAGACGAGGCTGTCTGTGAAAGCAGAATGATACCGCCTGTCACTCATTTCTGAAACTACGACGAGTGGTCAATGTGGAAGAGAGGGAGGGACCAAGCAATGTCACTTCCCGTTCAGTTATACTGCGAAGCGGTCTTTGGTGATTCGTTCGGCAACGTCACTTCCCGTTCAGTAACCGAACGATTCGTTTGGGCGGGGAGGGAGATGAGGGGGGCGAACGATTCGTTGAACGATTTGTTTGAACGAATCTTTTTACTGAACGAACCGGAATGGATTCGTTTGCTCAAGTGAACGACAAATCTCGTCACTAACCGGAAGTGATGCCACAGCATGCATTTTATTTTTTGTTTTGTTTTGGGTATTATTGTTTTAACTCCATACGGAAACTAGATTCTGATTATCCTACAAAAATCGACATCAACACCATTCAAAAATATACATTTTGTTCTGATTCTAATGATAGTTATCGCACACACACCCCCCAGTGAGTGCAGCGAGCCACCAGTATGGTGCGCGAGCTCTCTCTAGTGGTAAGCGAAAGCTTGACAGAATTAAATGTTCTTATTACCTTTTTAATCCATTAGGCCAGGGGTCAGCAACTCTGGTCCTCGAGTGCCACTATCCAGCCTGTTTTCCATGTCTCCCTCCTTTAACACACCTGAATCAAATAATCATGATCGTTATCAGGCTCCTGCAGAGCTTGCTGATGAGCTGATTATTTGATTCAGGTGTGTCAAAGGAAGGAGACATGGAAAACAAGCTGGATAGTGGCACTTAAGGATCAGGGTTGCTGACCCCTGCATTAGCCTATAGTGCAATTTATCAAGGGCAGTCGAGTTGCATTCGACTCGAATAGATTTAACCCCCACACCCCAAATCTAAGCGCAGTATTAAATGTTCAAATGTGGATTATAAATACATCAGCCTCTATTCCTGAACATTTTGGTACAACACCTACCTTGATTACGGTACTCGGAGAGCCAAGTATTGTTTAAAGTGGTACATAGTTTGTAAACCACTACTCGAATATACTTGTATTTCATGAGAAAGTGACATCTTAGATGTGTTATGACATATGCTTTAAACAAATGTTTTTTTCTTTAGAGCGTTATGAGGTACAGTATTTCAGTACTGTACTTTATTGCAGTTTAGAGTGCAGCTGTAAATTATTTTTCCCCCTCTGCGTTAAAGGTTCAGAAAACCCGCGATCAATAATTGTAATTACTAGCACTTAAAACTGACTCAAAAGTTCTAAATTATACATTTATCAATACAAAGACACATGGTTACAAACAGTGACAGGTTTCCACACAATCAGTAGCTACGCAAAGCATTATTTGTGTGTATTTTCCATCAATCTACTAAAATATTACAGAAAAATTATTGAAAAGAAAAAAATATATATCAAACAGCTTAGTTTTCATGCAATTTAAAAGCACATAAGTGGACTCTTCTAAGCATATTTCACACTTTGTGTTTTTATAAATACAACAAAAACTAATCATACAAGCTTGAAATAATAAAACCTTTCAAAATAAGACTAGCAAACTTGGCTATACGTCCGCTTGAACATGAGCAACACACAAAATATGCACATCAATGGTAAAATGGAAGAAGTCAGAGCACAGGTAAGCCATCAATCACATTCTTCACAGAATAGAGGCAACGATACAAGGGTAGAGGGCGAGCTGATTCCACAAATGAGCAACTGAAGTCTATCTATACTGGTAATTTCCGCTAGTGTCCCCCTTGTTGTAGTTTCCAGGATTGTACTGTGTCTGGCTGGTGTTGTAACCCTGGTTATCTCCAGCACCCTGCGTGTTGTAATTGGACTGATTGTTGAAACCTTTCCAGGGAGAAGCATAACATGTCAACTTAAATCCAACACAATTTGTCATTTAAAGTTTCTAACACTTTTGTGATAGCTGGATGAAAAGATCTTTAATATCAAGTTTATCCAACTTCACTTACCATCATAATTGTAGTCCTGGTTTCCTCCACCCCCAGTCACCTGGCTCGGGTACGCTGTGCTGTAAGAGTAGCCACTTGCACCTCCCTGGTTATAATTCTTCTTTGTCTGACCATAGCCCTGGCCGTACTGATTATAGCTGACCTGTCCAGAAGTATTGCTGGCTTGGTAACTCCCTGTAGATGCAGTATTCCCACTTGAGGGAACCTGAAAAGACTTCCCACCCCTTGTAGGTTTCTTTTTGGTGTTTTTAGCAGCAGCCATGGAATTGTAGCCTCCATCACCATCATAGTATGAGCCATATGAGCTTTGGCCTGATCCCTGTGCTGTATTGGTCGGAGTCCCACCCGAGAACCCGCATCCTCCATTTGCACCACCATTGTTGTAGTAATCTGAGAAATAATAGCACGAGGAACATTTTTGAATACGCAGCTGGCTAAACAGAAGTTACACCTTTTAAGAAATACAGCATTTATTGACTTCAACCACATTTATTGAAAAGGGAAATACTAAAAAATGTAATTAAAACTTTCTGGAACCAATTATGATAAAACCACGCTTACAAAAGGAGTATCATGCATTTAGTGCAGCAGTGATTTTATTGTCCGTTAACTCTTTGGCTGCCAGGGCTTTTAATATACATTTTCTACTTTTGCTAACAACCATAACAAATAACGAATACTACTACCCCTCACAAAAATTATGGAATCACCAGTCTCGGAGGATATGAATAGTACACATCTACCTGGATTGGCAGTGAAAAAAATAAGGACACATTTTAATTAGCCATGAAAGTGTGCGTGCAGATGCCAAACATGAATGAGTAATATAAAAATGTTCCCCTGTTGTTCAATCAACAGTATGGGAATATAAAAAAAGTATGTCCAAAGGGGAATTTGTTGTTTATATCTCATAGTATTTCACTTTTTCCACACACATTAAAAAAAAAAAAGTCTTCTAAAACTAATCCACCCTGTAGATATCCAGATGTCTGATACATCCACAGCAGATGGTGACTTGCACGTAAGCAGATCATCTCATCCAGGTTGCGAGCGGACTGACAAAATAGGGTTATCGTTGTATATTTCCAAGGTTGTGGATGTGGAGTTGAAGGGAGTTCTGGGTGCAGCTGGACAGAACTGTGAATGTTTGTCTCATGTACTATATTGTCGTTTATATTTTCTAAGACAAGGGGAAGATCTAGTTCTCAAACGCTTGCTGGTCATAGGAGTCTGAGACAAAGTCACCTAAAGAGTGAGACAAGGCAGAGAAGGGGGGAAATGTCACAATTAGTTTTACGTCTTCAGAATTTATTCTGCTTTAAAAGCAGTAGTGAATTGGATTCATTGGGCCAAATTGCATTGAAAGGGACTTATTACAACAGCTTTAAAAGTTTTCCCTTCTCCTGTCACACTCAGGAGGGTCAATCCTCAGATCGAATGCCCAAAGATTGCTCATGGCTTTAAGCAGTGAAGTTTAAAAAAAAAAAAAAAAAAAAAAAAAAAAAAAAAAAAAACACAATATGGACTCACACTCCCACCAAAAACATGACAATACTTAGACCTCTTATTAAGAGTTTTGCTGAATGGTGAACAGTGTGTGTGACTTTTCACAGCAGTATGCTCGCACCAGACTGACTGCTTTCATTTCTCGCATTGTAATGGTGGTGACAATTAAAAGACAAAAACAAGAAAAGGAAAATAAGATAGGAATACTTACTGTATTCAAACATGGAGTTGGGGCCATAGCCATATGTCCCGAAGCCTGTTGAGTAATAGACCGTCAATTTAGACCAATGGGAACAATGTTTGATCCTGCTTTAAATAGTTTTCCAAGATTAACTGGCGGTTCAGCCTGAGTAGCAGCAAATTAAAAATACGTTTGAGATAAATAAACATGCATCCAATGTTGGATGTTTTTCATATTGACTTCTTCAGATTTTGTCAGCGGTCCATTGATGGTGATAAACATCCGCTGGCAGCGATCGAGTAATGTTGTTTTTTTTATTTTACATTTTAAAAATGTTATTTAGAAAAACACTTGTATCCATTTTTATTTGTAACTGTTTATACAACTATTTTTTCTTTATAAATTAGAATATTCTCATACATTTTTCTAAATTTTCAAAATATTTACCTTTTCATTAAAAGACAAAAAAGGGAAAAAAAATTAAACGTATTATATATTAAAGTTTCTAATTTATTTAAAAATTCAATTTATTAATATATTATTTCAATCGAATGAATTAACGATTGCCGATAGTCCTCCTAGTCCAAATGAATTGGGTGTCTATCGCCGTTTATGGCAGCCAAAGAGATAAATTGACTATAAGAGTGTATAAAGACGTTAGCATGTTCTTGGTCTGTTTACGTAACTTGCTCCTAAATGCATTTTTAATTGTGAATTATTCATTTTGAGGAAAGATGTTTTTTTTTTTTTAAGGTGAATTTTCTATTTAAAAAAAAAAAACAAAATTAAAATTACTTTCTAAAATAAGTCCCTGACTTGGGAATGCAGTTTTACAGATTAGCGGAGACAAAAAAAATATGTACCTCCTAGGCCAAAGCCCCCTCCGTTATTGTAACCTCTGCCCCTTCCACGACCTCGTCCTCTTCCTCTACCCCTGGGCATAGTGGCATCTCCAGGAGGTCCCATCACGCCATAGAATTCATTGTTCTGAATAGAGAATCACCAACAAGTTTTCAATTTACACTGTCGGCTAAAGGATACAGCAAAGAAAGATCAACATTTTTTCCCCGAGTGCCTACCATTGGTGGTCCCTTTTTCTTTTTAACCACTTCAGTCACAGAACCCTCAGGGAAGAGCTGCTCCAAAGCTGCTAGTGCTGCGTAAGCCTTAGCCACTTTTTTGTTGGGTCCGGTCCCCTGGAACTTCTCCCCATCAATATCGACCTCCATGATAAAGCGTTTGTCATGGCTGCCTCCAGTTTCCGAGATGAGCTCATATTTCAGGCCGCGGCGCTTCTCGTTCAGCTCCATCACAGGGTTCTTGCCATGTTTGGTCAGGATTGGTCCCTGTTGACGCGTGGTCTAAAATCAAATGAATGGAAGAATTTAAGTAGAACATAACACATCAATCAATGTTTCATGCATGTACTTTTGAGACCTGGTACAAATAGAAATATGTACTTAGATTTTGAGCCCTTGTTGATATGGCGTTACCCAACGACATTTTTCCTTCAATTTTACTGACATTTTAATTAAATATTGCTCAGAAAAAAATCTTATATAATATGGCATAATTTTGATTCATATAACTTCTATATACACTGCTGGCCAAAAGTATTGGCACCCCTGCAATTCTGTCAGATAATGCCCAATTTCTCCCAGAAAATGACAGGAATTACAAATGCTTTGCCAGTAATATCTTGATTTATTTTGCTTGAAATGAAAAAACACAACAGGGAATGAAAAAAAAAAAAAAAATGAAATCATGATCATTTTACACAAAACTCCAAAAATGGGCCTGACAAAAGTATTGGCACCCTTTGAAAAATCATGTGATGCTTCTCTAATTTGTGTAATTGACCACACCTGTTACTTACCTGTGGCATATAACAGGTGGTGGCAATAACTAAATCACACTTGCAGCCAGTTAAAAGGGATTAAAGTTGACTCAACCTCCGTCCTGTTTCTTCATGTGTACCACATTGAGCATGGAGAAAAGAAAGAAGACCAAAGAACTGTCTGAGGACTTGAGAAGCAAAAATTGTGAGGAAGCATGGGCAATCTCAAGGCTACAAGTCCATCTCCAAAGACCTGAATGTTCCTGTGTTTACCGTGCGCAGTGTCATCAATAAGTGTAAAGCCCATTGCACTGTGGCTAACCTCGCTAGATGTGGACGGGGGAAAAAAATGATGAGAGATTTGATGAGAGAAAGATTGTGCAGATGGTGGATAAGAACCTCGACTAACATCCAAACAAGTTCAAGCTGTCCTGCAGTCCGAGGGTACAACAGTGTCAGCCCGTACTATCCGTCGGCGTCTGAATGAAAAGGGACTCTATGGTAGGATATCCAGGAAGACCCCACTTCTGACCCTGAGACCTAAAATAGCCAGGCTGGAGTTTGCCAAATCTTACCTGAGAAAGCCAAAAATGTTTTGGAAGAATGTTCTCTGCTCAGATGAGACAAAATTGCAGCTTTTTGGGAAAAGGCATCAATGTAGAGATTACAGGGGGAAAAAATGAGTCCTTCAAAGAAAAGAACACTGTCCCCACAGTCAAACATAGCGGAGTTTCCCTGATGTTTTGGGGTTGCTTTGCTACCTCTGGCACTGGACTGCTTAGCCGTGCGCATGGCATTATGAAGTGTGAAGACTACCAACAAATTTTGCAACATAATGTATGGCCCAGTGTGAGAAAGCTGGGTCTCCCTCAGAGGTCATTGGTCTTCCAGCAGGACAATGACCAAAAACACACTTCAAAAAGCACTAGAAAATGGTTTGAGAGAAAGCACTGGAGACTTCTAAAGTGGCCAGCAATGAGTCCAGACCTGAATCCCATAGAGCACCTGTGGAGAGATCTGAAAATGGCAGTTTGGAGAAGGCACCCTTCAAATCTCAGAGACCTGGAGCAATTGGCCAAAGAAGAATGGTCTAAAATTCCAGCAGAGCATTGTAAGAAACTCATTGATGGTTCTTGGTGGTTGTTCGTAGTTATTTTGTCTAAAGGTAGTGTTTTTTGTAAAATGATCATGATTCAATTTTTTTTCATTCTCTTGTGTTTTTTCATTGCAAACAAAATAAATGAAGATATTGCTCCCAAAGCATTTGTAACTGCAATCATTTTCGGGGAGAAATAGAGCATTATCTGACAAATTTGCAGGGCTTACAATACTTTTGGCCAGCAGTGTACACACAACCAAATATTGTTGTTGAACATTGTATATTTTCACAAAACATATTTGAATACTTATATATTTCATTCCTATACTAATTACTATATTATTGTTGCTGTTATTAGTATTATTGTTTTTTTTTTCTTCTCCAGAACGATTTGCTATGCACCAAAACCCACACAATATTATCAAGGAGGCCACAATATTGAACATTTAGGACAGGCAAGCAGTGGGTGTCATTATATCGGCTCATTCTCAATCATCCGAGTATTACTACACAAGTGTAATCAACATCAGGAGCTCTTTACCTCTGCAGCATCAGTGGAATCTGTACTAGCTGTTCCCGTAGGCACGGGTGCAACTTCAGTGGCTGTTACTTCTAGCTTCACATCCTCCACAGTGTCCGTTATAGTGGTATCATCAGGTTTTAGTGGGTCTGGAGTTTTTACTTCCATTCCTGTTGGTAAACCCATGTCTTGCAGTACCTGCAATATTTAAACAGTTATTGTACATACTAAGACAAAACACAGGGGTTTAAAGTGTCACTTTCTTTTGTTTCCCCCACCACCAAAACCTGACACGTCCTTTCCCAGGTAACTTAATTTATGAGTAAATATAAAATATAATAAATAAAAATAAATATTTAAATCCCCATTATCTGTATTGCAGACAAAACTCTTAATCACGAGCAACAAAATAGACTTCCACCCAAGACCTGCAACATGAACCATTTATCAGAGAATCCCATAATTTGACAAATAAAGTCCTAATGAAACCTTTTTTTCAAATTTGTGAAAAGAAATATTGAAATGAATATGTGTAATAAGCGCTCTAATATCTATAACAGTGGTCCCTAAACTATATATATTTTTTCTCAATAGTGTTATTGAAGAATGCAGAGAGGGTTATTTGGTTATTATCTATTTAATTCATAGTGTTACTATTATATATATATATATTTTTTTAAATTTACTTTTGTTCCGTGAAGAATCCAGAATGGGTTATTTAATTGTGGCTTTCTGAAAAACAATAAATTTTTACATTTAGGCACTCCTGCAAACGTCACATTTTTTCTGTTACAAACTGACCCAGCCCCTCATCAGAGAAGGGAAAAGTTAAAGGCCCTCACAGGAAAAAGTTTGGGGACCCCTGATCTATAACCTAGCTAAATCCGTTTTTTTTTTCTCATGGAACCTGCAGATGCATGTGTTGACTTGCATTCATCATTTTTCCCCCCAAAAGAAATGTCAAAATTCCGAATTACTCTCAAAATCATGAAACTTTAGGTGTATCAAATGTGATGCATTTGGCAATAAACGGTTAAAGTCGTGAAGTCGCCTGTGTTGTGTTACATGTAGTTCTTGAAAGATTAATGTCAGTAAGAGTTATAATAATTTGATATCAAAACGCCTCTTAATGTTTTCGTTTTAATAAAATTTGTAAAATTACTTTTTTGGCCACACTGCCGGACTTCCAACGTGTCACTCTTTAACTACATTAACATGTCCTCGGTTCTGCCCTTCCAATTTGAACCCGAGTGGAACGTGTGAAGTACAGCAAAAGCAAAAGACGTGAATCTCACGTAGCGATCATGTGTCAAGTTCGCTAGTGACAGCACTCCCCGGCTCTAGTGATGACAGCATGTGTTTGCAGAGCTTCACAGTAAACTATTCTGTGATCCAACTTATTCCAATATTTTAATGAGGCCCTATTCTCACATAGTAAAACAACAATGCAAAGAGAACTGGCATTTACAAAATAGATATGCAAAATTCACATAAAACTTACTCAGACTTTGGTCAAAGTCTTTCAAACATTTTAGGAACTCGTTTAGCTCAAAAAATACACTGGATGGCAATATTTAGTCGCAATATACAAACTACGATGCTGGGAGCCATTACCAGTAGTCTTGTACGTTGTGAAGACACCATTTAAATGAACGAAAAGTACAATACAGTACAATCGACCCGCAGTTAACAGGGAACTACTGCGACAGTCGAGGGACAAAACACACTCATTGGCTTGATCTCTAATTTAAAAATCGCCATTGACACCTTGTGGTGTATTTAAATCACTACCTTACATAGTTGAAGAGTGACACTGTGGAAGCACGGCAGGGAGCCCATGTGACGTCACGCCTTGCGACGTCAACAACAATGACGAGCTACGAGTTTATTTTTTGATATAACATTTTACAAATTTTATCAAAACAAAAACATTAAGAGGGGTTTTAATATTGAAATTATTATAACGCATACTGACATTTATCTTTTAACCCTTGAGAGTCGAAGGACGCGCCGGCGCGTCCTCAGCGCACGTCGTCTTTGAAGCGCCCTCACGTTTTAATTACGTCACCCACATGCCGTTGGTTGGTCTCGTTTTAAAGTGCGGAAGTTGCGGTTTACTCTCGTTATTATTTGAAGTCAATCGACCAACTAGAACGTGAGATATTGTCATTTAAGTTTTATAGTTTTATTGTCCTCTCAAAAAAACATTAAAACGCTGCATGGATCATTTGTTTATGTCTATATTTCCATCATTTCTAGTCCTTTTTCAAAACGGAAGCTCCATGGAAAAAACACAAATCAAACGAACCCTTTCGAAGTCACAGTTGAAGCACAAAATGCGTTTTTTTTTTTTTTTTTAATAAATATAACTGCGGTGCGAGGTTCAACCGAACGAGAGGGAGGAGTGTTCTGAAGCAGCGAGGTGGCGAGCGACGGCCAGTTGGATACTGCTGGATCGAGCAGCGACTTTGTGTGACTTTGACAATGAACGGAAAACTAAATTTAGCGCAAGCAATTGTGCTTCTGATCAACTTGAGGAAGAGGATGGTCCAAATTCGTCATCATCGTCTTCTTCGGAAGAGTCCTCGAGTGAAGAAAGTGACGGATTTGAACACGTGGGTGACGCCATCGACGAGCAGAGGTAAACCAACTCACTTTTTTTTCATGCTGAAAACGTTTCTTTTGAAAGTTTCTTTTGATATTGCAAGACAAAGTTAATTTTGATGCAATATAAGTGTGTGTTTGTGTATATAATAATAAAATGTGCATATCAGATCAAAGTCGTATGTGCACTGTGGGTATCCCAGGCAGGAATTTATAATTTGTGGTGTTCTTCTTTCTATATGAAGATTAGGGATGTAGCACATATTCAGCTATGGTATTCTTTCTATTGTCATACATATAGATTTCCATTATTATTTATTGCTGTATATATTTTTATTTTATACTTTATTATTTTCATAAATACTGACTTATTTTCATGTACATTTATAGTGACAATGAAAGTAAAGTGAAATGAAAATGGAAGGGTGGAAAGAGGACCGACACCCCATGGAAGTGTGAGTTGTGTGATGTAGCCGTGTCTAATTCCAGGACGAAACTGCTTTTCGGAGTGGCATGACTGAAAAAAATTTAACTTGTTTATTGTAAATATTTTTGAAAATGCTTTTTTTCCCCCCAGTGTTATATATATTTTTTTTCCCACATCAATCTTCTCAATTTGTGTACATAAATGTGTGTTCAAGAAGCTTGATTGTGTGTACATAGTTTTCATCAGGCGATGGGCCGCAATACCTAAACTCATAAAGAGATGGCCTCTAAACACTTTTTGTGTTAGATGGTATATATTTTTTCACTGTTCTTCACTGTTAGGTCTGCTGTATATAACCTGTTTTGACTGGAGCATGTATAAAGGCAAAAAACGCCTATGGCTATACCTGTTGTTTATGTTGAATTGTCAAATATAAGACTATTTATTCTAAATTTTTTTGGTTGAATGTTCATCCTAACATGTTGAATAAATATTACAAAGTTTCAAAACGGTTCGTTACGCATGTTTGGTTGTCAATTGGACATCAATATTAAAAATTTTGACAAAACGATTTTGGAATTTTTGGTCTTTTTGGGCCCAAAATGATGATTTATTATTGATCAGTGAAGGAAACAACAATTTGGACATGAAGTTCAAGGTGTCACAAAAAAAGGGACCAAACCAGGCCATCGTAAACAATTCTTTCTTTGAAATATAAAGGCAACTTCAAAGTAGGGCTGGGCGATATGGCCTTAAACATGTATCACGATAAATTGAGCAGATTTATCTCGATAACGATAAATGCCGATAAATTCGCCCAAGCGGACTGTTATATAATTTGAAAATCTGAATCAATGCATGAAATACAGATTAACTATTTCTTGTTGATTTATTTACCAGCATTCAATTTGATATACTGTATTTAACAATTGTACATGCAGTGTAAACATTAAGTTTATAAAAATGTATTGTAAGCAATAAGAATTCAAGTATGAACATTTATAACAGCGTGTATGACTTGAACAATGTACATTGTCAAAATCAATATGCCTGTGCAAACATGTAATTGTAACACAAATGACTTGCAGCTTGAACAGTACACTTCAAAAAGACAACTTATTGTTAATGGCTGCTGTGACATAATTATTAAATACAAGTGTTTACTTTATGGTTTAAGGGTCCCCCCCCAGTGCATTTTTTAATAAATGCACGCACAATAAAAATAGCTGGGGCCATTTCTCGGTCATTATAAGTTTTGCCGTTGGATTCTACTTTATGCTGAATGCTTTACCATCACAAAAGCTATCAGAGGAATCACACACAGACAGATACAAAATAACGCCACATAGTAATTGCTAGATGCAGTCCGTGCCCAATCCACTCATTAAGTTCAGCCGTTTCGACAATGTTAGAGCCGCTATCCGACTCCATAACGTTCATATGTAGCGTTAGCCGCTAGCTAGCGTTAGCCTCGCTACCAGTAGAAAGCACTGAAAGCACCATCTCCGGAAATCGTGAGAACAAAGGAGGACAGCGGGTGAAAGCCCGTCTGGATGCCACCAAGAGTCTACTAAATGTCGGTTGAAAGTTTGGTGAACCTCCCTTAAGCCACACTCCATCACGTTTTGCTTGTAACGTTAGCTGCTAGCGTTAGCTTACCGGGCTTTTGTTTGATTGGCTTCCTGATGATCACGTGACTCCCTACGTAAGCACATTCACTGCTTTCTTAAAGGGGAATGAACATAGACGAACAACACAGAATCAAAGCGGGATGAAAAGACTATATTTTCTTGTTTTATTAATCTACCGAATTTACTGACATGGTCAAAATTACGTCGGTCATCGTTAAGAATTTCGGTGACGGTAAATTTTCGGTTTACCGCCCTGCTCTACTTCAAAGGCATGCAAAATCAGACAAAATAGGCCCAGACCTTAAAGGGTTAAGAACTAAATGTCTTTCTATCCGTGGTACCCTTTAAAAGGGGGTCTTTAAATCATTAAAACACTAGAAATTTCCTTACAATGTCCATAGGCACGACATTGCTTAACAGTTTGTTTAAACTCACCCTCAACCAACATGAGCTCACTCACCTTGACAGCTACATGTAGCTTGGATGTCCGTTTAGATGGACCGGATGCTTCAAAGGTCTTGCCGTCAACTTCTACAGCCATGGTGAAGACAGGAACATGGACCGGGCCTGTCTGTGATATCAGCTTGTACTGTAAACCAGGCCTCAGCTGGTTGAGTCGCATCAAGGCGTTCATAGCCTGGGGAGGATCAGACTTATCCTCTGCAGCTGGTGGACAAAAGACAATAGCCACTTTCAGCGATAATGTAGTGCACCATTACAGTGTACAGTATGTATACTGGATTCTACTCTGTTTGTGGCTTTCAGACATAGGGAAAAGTAACGATACTTATCAGGCTCAGCCACTTTTGGTTAAACGTCGGTAGGGTGTGTGTGTGTGTGGGGGGGGGGGGGGGGGGGGGGGTTGAGGACTCAAACACAGACATATGTGTGGCATAACCCAAGCCGTTACCAAAACTAAACACACTTCCGAAGATGGACGACGAAGTAGTTGCTGGAAATGATGATGGATTGGAACGCAATATCCGAGCAAAGGGAGCTGAATACGCTGGTGTGCAACATGGAGAAACATTTTCTATTAAACTTAAAAAGTCTGTTATGAACTCATGATTGAGCTTACGCAGAACTTTTGCTATTACCAACTTTTTGGTAAACGAACATAACTCAATCCTCGAAAAGCTTAAACAAAGAAAAAAAATATCCTAAACTGTGAAAGTTAACTTACATTTCTTCTGCAGTTTTTTCTTCTTCTTATTGGGACTCTTGTCTTCAATTCCCTCTTCCTCCTCCTCAATGGGTCGCTTCATTGGTGGGGCATATGCAGTACTGGGTGGGATTTGCACTGATCCACAATTATGCGGAAAAGTTTAATTTCACATATTCAATTACATTACAACTCTTGGGCACAAGGTTTGTTTACCTATATAATCAATTCGTGGTCCAGGAGTTTTCTTGGGTATCTTGGAGGGAAGCGGATCCATTCCAAGCACTTTGTGAATCTGTCCAAAGGCTGACAGCCTTAAGGCATACTAAGGATACAAAAAGGGGTAAATTCTACATGTAGTGCCTACGTTGCCACCACAGGGCATCTTTCTTACTTGTGCACTCAATGTGATGTCTTCTCTCTGCTGATAATCCAAGTGAGCTATAGCATCTGTAGGTTCTTTTTCACACGGATCAGCAACTCCAGCTCCATCTGCAGAAGAGAAAATTTTAATTTGAGCACCTTGCTTTAAAAAAAAAAAAAAAAAAAAAATTGTCAAACGGTATTGTTCAGTTACATATACAAAAATTTACCTGGCATCAGGATTCCTGAAGAGAGACATTCTAAGACTCTGCGCATTGCTTCTCCTGCCATCATGGGCCGGTTTCCAGTGCCAATGGCTTTTTCACAGATCAACTCCAGTGGCTACACAGTAGAGAAGATTAACATTTTTAAGTTTTAATAAGACCAGCTAGTCCAGGGGTGGGCAAACCGGTCCTCGAGGGCCGCAGTGGGTCCTGGTCTTTCTTCCAACTGACCCAGCACAGAGAGTTTAAATAGTTTATCCAATGAGGTTTCAGCAGAAATGAGAAGCACCTGCTAGCAATCGACTGACTGCACTTCAGATTGGTGAAAAGGTGTCCTCTTAATGGGTTGCAACAAAAACCCGCACCCACTGCGGCCCTTTGTGGAATAGTTTACCCACCCCTGAGTCATACAATGCTTGCTAAAAACCAACACAACTCAGTTTCAGGCTCAAGCTAGTTTAAAACTGAAGTAAGCCTTAAATAATCCCTACAACCTGCTATTCCCCTCCCTTTCTTTTCTATCCATGGTTCTGCAGACAATTAGATTTGTTGTTATGCAAGTACCAGGCAACATTGTGCTTCTTACCCGTCCACACAACTCAGGAGCACTAGGAAGAGTTTATCGATTAATACAATTTAATTTGGGAGGAATCATTAACGAATTCAGAACCAGAATTTTTCTATATTCATGCAATCAAGCAGAGTGTGGGATTTTCCATATTTGACACTTGAAATTATTCAACTTTAACTGGTAATGACATTTTCAAAAATGTAAAAAAATTGGGGGAAAAAATGTTCATGACATGATCCTTTGATGATTTAGGAATAAAAAGATGCACATGCATGTTTTAACTATTTTTTTAGTTTAGAAATACTCATTGAAAAATCAACCCTTTTCACAAAAAAGCTCAGCGTGTATAGAGATAAATTGCGCTGCCCAAAAAAAAAAAAAAAAAAAGAAATTCTCTTATTTTGTCCCTCTTCATTCTTGTGCCTCCTGCACGAAGGTTTAGCAAAATCTCATCACTGACCCTGACCGAGTCTGACTCATCAAAAGTGACTGCAATCTTCTTTGATCAGTTCCCTGACTCTCACAGTTTCTAGGAAAAACAGCTGAGGATGACCTTTTGGTTTCATTGTATATCAGACAAAGATTCTGGACTCTTGTGTGAGGACTTCCAAATTCCAATTATTGTATGGTTATGAAAGAGCCTTAACTCACCCAGCCACCAAGTGGGGTCCATGTGGGGATGCAAGCACACAGATCCCTTAGAACCCGAATAACAATTACACAGGAGCGCAGCCCGTTGGCTCTGGCCTGAGGAAACAATAAGTGGGGGTAAAGGGTGCGGGCATGGGACGACAAGCAAATTAAGTCAAAAAAAGGAGTAATGACCATGGGAAGCTAATTAATTTATCCAAACAAAATGTAATTAAACTTTAAAAACTGCCACAAAAACTATCATGACCTTAACCTACACATTGTAGAAAATAATGTCAAAACACCTTAAGTGACCCATACTCAGGACTGATAGTGAGTCAGTTGACAATGAAATTTATAGCATTGTGAACAAAGCAAAAAAACAAAAAAACAAATCACAATTACCGGTAAGTGTAGCCAAAGATGGCTCGAACATAATTCAAGCTTTGAATAGGAGCGCATTTTAATGAAATGTGACAAGTGTGTGGATTGTCAATATGCCAACGTTATTGTCAGAAAAATTAAAAAACACACAAATACTAGAACAGTACTCAAGGTGCAATATTTCTGATTGATTTGCGACGTACTGCAACATAGAGAATGGGGAAAGATGAGGCTAAAATGGCTGCAGTAATGAAGCACTCATTGTTATAAAAATAAAAGAACCGAAAGACCACACAAAGATACTATAATCTACACTCAAAGAAGGAACAAACAATCCAAACGTTACACTGCATGTGATATCATTAGATTTGTAGCTATAGTACGACTGCATGATTTGTCCACACAACATAAAAGCACTTTCTCTTCCAAACGTCTACATTAACAATAGCGGTGCAACGGTTTGCGGTTCAAAACCGAACCGTTCGGTTCGCCCTGTACGGTTCAATACGCCTTTATGAACCGCACCTTTTCGGTTTTGCAATTAATGTATTCCGAACGCTAGTGGAATGAATTGATCGAGCTCTGTGTGCCTGTGTGTGACGTGAAGCACCGCTGTGGAGAAATTCCCACCCCGCAAGTAAATGTCGGATCGCTGTCAAGCTCCTGTGTAATAGAAGCAGAGTAACGCCCTCTCTCGCTTACGAGCGAAGTGAAACAAGAAAGAAATAGCTATGGAGAGCGGTGGAGAGACCGAATTTTGAGGAAGCACCGGCTTCTATCAAATCTGCGGTGTGGCAACATTTTGGTTTCCCCGTGGACTACAATGCGCAAGAAGAGAAAATATTGAAGAAAAAAAAATTGCAAGCATTGCTCGGCGCTTGTTCCCCATGGTAATGGCAACATTTTTATAACATGACTCCAGCACCTCAGCCTGCATCACCCAAAGATATCACTTTCTCAGGGCAGGACAACCCCGAAGATGACACCAGTGAAAACCCACGGCAGGCTTCGTTAATTTATTTGCAATGCTTGACCCGCGTTACCTTGTTCCCTCGCGGACATATTTTTCCAACAACGTAATCCCCGACATTTATGAAATGGCACGCAAAGCCATCGAAGATGATTTCGCTAAAGCACAGTTTCGCCCTGACCACTGATGGTTGGACGTCCCGTGCTACAGAGTGCTACTACCTAAGCCTGTCGCAATATGCAAGAATTCCATTTATCGCACGGCAAATAAAAATGAAGGCGATAATTGTTCCGCTGCGATTTATCGCCTCGCGTGCACCTGCGTGCGCGCGTGCGGCTGACGTGCTGTTAAAAGTTCAGCTTCTTTGTTACCAACAACGCAAAATGCAATTTAGTTCTGTTTTTAGTTTAGTGCAATTTAAGTTTAGTGCAGGTGGAGAAAAAAAAGAAAAGGTGACGCTTACCATTGAAATGAAGATGTGAATGATAGCAAAATATAAGCATGGTGTGTGCATCTATGAACTGGGTCATAGAATGCCGATCTCGGCCGGCGGTCCCCCTCCGTTTGCCAGTCTTTATAAGTTAAGGTGACAGTTTTTATTGTGGTAACATCGCCTAAGTAATCGCCAGCTTCGTCAGGTTTCAAATAATTTATTCCATCAACTCGCCGAGTGTCCACTGCTGTTGACGCCAGGATTGAAACAAGGTAAAATAGCGCTCTCCTGCTCACCGTCAGCCCCGCGGTGCGTTCAGGTACAGCAAAAAAAGTCTGCCACATTAGAAGCCCATTTGTTACATTATTACAGGTACTGCACTGTATTAATGTTATTATTGCTATTATTATATTATTGTTATTCTGATTTTTATTCATATTTCATTTGTTTTGCTCTTTGCAATTGCTATTCGCAATAGTAACAGCAGTATTTATTAAGGATGTAGTGTGGGTTTTTGGGCTGTGGAACGAATTATTGGAATTAAAATGTATTCTTATGGGAACATCCTGCTCGACATACGACCATTTCGACTTACAAACAAGCTCCTGGAATGAATTAACTTCGTATGTCGAGGTACCTCTGTGTTACACATGGAACGCCATAGCAGAAGCTATGAGGGGAAACGTTTTCACTTGCCTAGATGCTTAAATTATTAAGTGGAATTTTATTTTTCTTAAAAAACACATTTTATTTCTTCTGTGTTTCTGTGCAGTTTTAATATTGTTGTCTTTTACTTAAAAGAGGCATGGTCAATTGTTTTTAGTTGTGATTTCCTAAAAAGTATTTTTGAATTTAAGAGTAAACATTTATTGCGTTTAAATGGGTGCACATGATCTATTAATATATACTGTATTCTCACAGTGTTATTGTAATTTTTTTTTTTTTTTTAAATTGGGGGGGGGGGGGGGGGGTGTGCAATAAAATCGCATTTCGCAATAATTTATGAAATAAATTATCGCACACCAAAATTTGTTATCGCGACAGGCCTACTACTACCTAACTGTGACGGTCCACTATAATTCATACCTGTCAAGTTGTACGGTCTCGTCGTAATTTGTACAAGTGAGCACTGATTTTTAAATGTGTACACCGTACGTTACGCTCAAAATCTGCGCGTTTTTCGTGCATTACGTTTTTTGTTTTTTTTCATCCGTTCGGATTTGGTCACCGAATCTGCAACGAGACAATGTTCGTTAATACGTTGGTTGAATGACGCGAGAAAAAGTCAGACACGGAGAGAGAAGTGTGTTGAGACTAGGGCTGCAGCTATCGAATATTTTAGTAATCGAGTAATCGACTGAAAATTCTATCGATTAATCGAGTAATCGGATAAAACAAATATATTTTTAGGTGAAGAGCAATTATACATATACATGAGAAAACAAGACATTTCATGTAATCTTGAACCATTTTCAGTCAATCAATGTCTTTATTTTCGATGTATATTGTTGAAAATAGCCAACAATTGCATCTCAGATGTAACTAGAATTAAAAAAAAAAAAGACTAATTCACTGCTTTCACTCAAAACACTTTTAGATCTTATTAATATATATATATATATCTTACCTAAAAATGCCATTACGCTTGATAACACACATCACTTAAAAGTTAGGATTTTTTCCCCACGTGTTTCAATTGAATTTCTCTTTGTGTCAAGCCATTTTTAAGTTCTAGTTAAGTTTTAAGTTAGTCTAAACTGTAAGTCCTGACAGGATTTTGAGTTTTTGCTGTGTTCAAAATAAATGTATGATACAGGCTGTATTGGAGCACATTAGGGACCAGTGCTACTTGGTGTTTTATCCAGCAATGACCACTGAGCTAAAATCTATAGTTAGCATGATTAAGTTTTTATTTTACACCCTCATCACTCCACAATGCTATGTTATGTTAAAGCCTGTATGTAAGACACGTTAGCCACGCATCGACAGTGGTCTTAATTAATTGAAACCTAGCCCTCCGCAGGGCTAACGTTCCGTGAGCTAGTAGCGACAGTAACGTTAATCTTATTTATCAGCGCTTAGCGCTCTTTATTAGCGCTTAGCGCTGTACTGCTTTAAGATGGCGGCTGTTTACAAACGCTGCCCAGACGCGGCCGAGTCTGTAATTTGGCATCTAGTTCAACATACATGTGATCTCTATGAGACGCACCAGACGCTGCCTGTTACCAATGTAGCATTGTGCGGGCTAGTATTTAGCAACGTCGGCGTCGTTCGTGGCGGCTGTCGGCTGCGGTTTTTTTTTTTTCTCTCTTCCTCTTCCTCTCCGCACGTGACAGCGCGCTGTCCCGCATTAAAAGTAGTCCTAGCAAAACGTGATGCTTAGAGCTGTCAAACTAAACGATTACTCGAGGTGAATAAAATTACTCGGATCAGTTTTTAAACTCGAGTTACTCGAGTTGCTCGAGTACTCGTTTCAGCTCTAGTTGAGACGCTGTAGCAAACGCGATGCTAGGCTAGGTGGCTCCAATATTTCCTGACTGTAGCCGACAGAATACAATCTACGCCTAGATATCTCATGCATATAGAACTACATGTGAAATGACAGCGTTAGTAAACAGCCGCCATTTTTGAGCAGTAAACTTCTCAGAAAGGCTCCGTTGTAGTAAACCTTCCGAGCAAACCTAAGCCACTTTTTATCTAAAATACTCCTAAATCGGCAAAATCTTGACTTGAGTCTATCTTTAGAGGATGAAACAGTTTTAAAATTTTCACCTGTCGAAGGTAGACAGAAGGGAACTAATGCAAAAACGGGAGCAATTTTATCAACTTTAACGGTTGATTTACAACATTAAATGACCTCCAAACATAGCAAAGTTTACTATGTTTTTGGGTTTGTTTGTTTTTTTTTAATGAAAAAAAAAAAAAACATGAAAGGTATCACCAGTTACTTTCCCAAGTAACTTTTTTTCTACTGTGTGTGTATTTCAGTAGCCAGTCACTACACTACCCAAAGAGCTAAGAGGCATTTTAACAGTCGAAAATGTTTACATTTCAAGTGTTTATTTTTTTTAAAGCAAAATAAAGGCAGTTAAAAAAAAAAAAAAAAAAAAAAGCAAAACACAAACTGAAACCGAACCGAAACCGTGATCCCTAAACAGAGTTTCAAACCGAACAGTGGGCTAATTGAACCGTTGCACCCCTAATTAACAACTCAGGGCTCAAAGTTAACCGCTTCCCGCAAGCGGAGATAACATAGAACATGCCTGATCAGGCAAGTTTATGAAGAAAATACACATACAAGTAAGAGCTGTGTGCAAATATGCGGTGACTCGATTTGTCATTCGAGTGGGGATGGGGAAGCCGTCAGATAATTCAAGCAGTGATTATTGTTACATTGTTACACCTGTAAGAGCGAGTTGCCCTGAATGTACATGAGAATGGTGCGCGTGGCTTCTTAAAAAAAAAAACGCCAGGTCTCGACGATAACTCATTCACTGCCTGTGACAATGATGGACTTCAAATCCATTTCAACTGGGATGGCTGGTATTATTGAGTGATCATGTTTCATTGCCACTGACAGCGATAGACGTCCAATCCAATTTGGCTGGGGACCTGGTGGCGATCGAACAATCGCTAGCAGCCCTCAGATTAAAAACAGATTCGACGTCTATCGCTGTAATGGCAGCCAAGGAGGAAATGAAATCAGGTGTCCAGCTAACTTGCATGAATGTAAATCTGAAACCGAGGGCCAGGGACCAATTGAGGTCCACATGACAGTATTTTGCATCCTTCTACTTGACATCTAAGTTTTGTTTTAGCGTGGCTCCTCATTATTGCTTTAGGCTATTAGCTCTATCTAGAAGTAAATGTTGGTACTTGGTCAAGTTCAAATCTGCGTCTAATAAGTAATCCTGAACAAAGAGGGCAACTTGAAGTGTGCCACTGTATAGGCAACCCCTCCAAAAACAGGATTTGTCCTAAAATGTTAACTTTGAGCCCTGCAACCCTTTGCTTGCATGACAACTAGTTGTACTATGACTACTATCAACAGTGGAACAATAGAAATATTGCACCTGGATACCTGGTTAGTCCATCAAATGCCAATGTATTTTTGCCTGACTGGATGAAATGGGTAGCTTTTAGGACAAATCAAAGCTGTCAATTAAGTAGCTGTGAGATTTAAATAGAACTCAAATACCCCTATAGCTGAAAAAGTAACTAACTTGATTGCACTGTCATGGCAAAGATTTTGATTAATCATTAATAAAAAGTACACTCTATTAGAGCCGTTAAAGATAAATTCAAATGTGAAATCAAAGACAAGACAACAAGAGCATATGAATGAAACTTGATACTACTTGTTTTAGAGACAAATAAAGACAAGATCCAAACCTGGAACCACTTAGCGTGGCGAAGAGACGCCAAGGCAATAATGCATTTCTGCCTGTCCAGAGCATCCGGGGGATCGTTGACTGATAGCGTTTCTATTGGCAGGTGGAATAAGAAGACAAGGTACAGTTTGACCAAGGGGAGTTCTGTCATCCGGCCAGGGGGAACACAGGCAGCTTTCCCAAGCCACAGGCAGAAGAGGTAAGGGGAGGGGGACTCCTCCACTGGAGAACCACTAAATGCGCTTAACCTCCGTGTTGATATGGTTTTACATGTTTCTAGCAGGACCAAAATCTACATCAAACTAACTACAAAATATAATGTGAAGGTTGCATCTCCATGGTTGCATATCTGTGGTGTACTTTTTCTGATACAAACAGGAGGAAGAGCCCCTCCCCTTTGCCCCAATACTGGGTACACTGCACTTTGCCCCTTCCGAGACAGAGAGCGGCCAGTTGGTCAAAGGTCCAGCGTCCCTAAAATTGACAAACTAGAAGGCTTGACAGAGACAATCAGAATTGGAACCACAGGTACATGTTATCAGGTACACAAAAGGTGAGTGTCAAAACAAGTCTGCACTTCAGCAAAACTGATGGCTTACAAAGACCCAAACTGGGGATCAGCATCAGCACAGGGTTGCAAATGAGGCCCTTGTACAGTACTTTCTGAAACTCTTGACCCCCATTTCCACCAACTGGGGATGATTCAGTGCACATGGGTCCTTAATTGCATTTTTTTTTTTTTTTTTTTAATCTAACGATACAAAAAATGATTTCGGCTAAAAGCAACAACATACATTCTTCTATATTACTGTTAATTAATTGAACGCAAAGGAAAAAAGCAGGGTTTACGAGAAAAAAAATGAAAGGAGGATTGAGAGTCAGCAAACTGTCAGGTAGTGCATTTATTTTCGTGTAATTTGGTGAAGAACCCATAGATCTACATGCCCTCTGTGCGAAATACAGATAGATTTTTTTTGTCCTTATCTGCAACCCTCAGCTATTCAGTGCAACATTGCACTCAGCCCACTACTGGGCTGACCAACCAAGGACAGTTTCACGATAACTTGTGCTACACATTTTTGCTGCAATGCAAACCGTTCATGAATGATAAAACACATGCAAACAAAGTGGTCTCTTTTTGTTTAAATTCTCAGTAAGCCTTCATTTCTTTTGTGACCTTGACCATAATATTGGAAGACAAATCCATGTCTTCAGCAAAACTACCTGCCCTATACTGTATATTGGGCCATCAAAAATGTACTATTACATTACATGGAACTATGAGATTGTCTACAGAGCTATAAGTATAGCACAGTTTAATTATGTGACAGTGTTTTCTTGTCCCCTAGCTCCATTGAAGGCCCAATAAACAATATCTATCTTGTCTGCATGTCCTCCCAGCTGGAAATGGAGGGATGCTACAAAAAGAATCGACACTAAAGTCTAATGGCACTTACCGCCAGCAGCAGCCTTCTCCATCTCCTCTCGAACTAACGGAGACGTCAGGTGAATGGTTAGGGTCAGAGGCGGTTCCTTTGTATTTTCAATGATAATAGCGGCCTCCCGGATGTGTTGACTCACAACATACTCATCTTCTGTGATGGCCTGCAGGAAATACACATTTTTTCATCTGTTATCAATTGCACATTTACCAACGCATGCTTTGAAATTCATTCAAACTGGAAAGACTGACTGTCGATGCTCATCTTTTAGTGCCATCGACGGCGCATGACATCTAATCCCTTTTGACTGTCTCCCAGTCAAAAGGGTCTAGCGCCGTCAATGGCAACCATTGAGTTAATATCAGTGCAAGTAAGAACGATAAGGGGGAAAAAACAGCATGCCCAGTTCTTTTTAAACAAGACATTTTTTTTAATGTGTTGATGATGAGCATTCACTGCCAGTCAGTCCAATCAGTTCAGATGAATTGAACTCATTGAAATTAACAGCAGAAGGATGAAACGATCCACACAACTGGATATCCATCATCATCATCAATGACACTGAAAGAGTTTAAGAGCACACGAACGGCTGAGCTGTTAGTCTGGGCTTTTAGCCCAGTGCAGAGCTGTGTAGAAAGAGTTGCGACACTCTCTGATCTCTCCGCGGGTGGTCCAGGTATTCATGTAGGCGTGAGACGTGAGTAGTTCCAAGCATAAGCAGCACTGTAAAGGTTTTCAATGGAACTGACAGCAGTGATTGCGACACTTATGGGAAAATGGATAATATCATGTATCATGTGTCATTGCATTATAACATATTTATAAATGCTATTTTTACATTTGGAGCGGTAAGGCGACAACTGAAAACTAAACTGTTACGCAAAAGGGAACTTTCCCATGTTGTGGAGAGTCATGTTTGTGTTAGCATTAGCACTGGAAATCGAATTTTACATGCATGATGAAATGCAAGATGATTTAGTTTTTTTTTTCACAGATAGAATACAATTTTTGAATGAATTTGTCATTGTCATCATCATCATCAAAATCATTAACAGTTTTAGAGTGTGGAATTTGTTTACCAGAAGGGAAGACGAAGACGAAGACAGACAAGGAAGACGGGAAAAGCAAATGCTTATCGGAAACCCGTCCCCCATCAGCCCGGGTCACACAAACAGCATATTGTGTATCAGTCCAGTCATAGTCTTACGCATTTCGTTCAAAAGTCATTGATTGCCATGGAAATTTCACATATTGTCAATTTGAGTTAATTGTATCAGTTGATGTCCAAGTAGGTAAGGTGCTGGCTGGACATGGGCGTTGGTTGGATGTCGGTCTCATCGTAGAAAATATTTTATCCATAGAACTCAGTGCCCAATCTACAAGTTCCATTTTGTCTCAGGTCAAACACAGCACTCACGTTGCAATGGCAGCTCAGTAGTGTACTTTTGCTGAAGGGCATGTCCTAAGAGCAAGTGTTATGTCTTATTCTCTGACCCTGACATTTAATCATCCTTTGCTGTGAAAACATCTTATCTGTGATGTGTGTGCGTTTTACAGTTGCGATGGAGTTTGGTCAATGTACTGTTTTATTATATTTTGTTTATACATTTTTTTGAAGTAACTTAATGAATTTATATTCGTTAGCGCTGCATCACATGTATTCCATAGGCGAGCCCCAGTGTTTACAATCGAGAACGATTTCATTGTAGTCCTAATGGTCTGATAGGTACACATTCTGCTTCCTCTCAGATCGTAGGAGGATTCTCTTCGTTGGAGCAATGCTTGCAGGTTAGTTGGGAGACTGTTTGTGTTGGCCTTATACAGTACTTCTCAAATAGTGGGGCGCGCCCCCCTGGGGGGGCGCAGAGCGATGCCAGGGGGGGCGCATGTGACCTCGGGGAACATGTTTTTTTTTTGCCCTCCTGGAATAAAGTGTACTTGCACATCCACTCAGTAGGTGGCAGTGGCGCTCTCATTTTCAGAGTGCGCGCAGTATTTTTGAACTAAGGAAGAGCACTGAGCACACACAGACAACAGATATGAAGAGCAGTGTGCCACCGCCGTTTTCGAAAGCCGTTTTACGACCGGACTCACTCACGCAGCGACCCACTGTCTTGTCCGGTTCTCACGTCGCCGCCCGAGAAGTGCCGTTTTCGGCTTGGGATCGTCACGACGACCGCCCTCACCTACGGTTCTACCTCGGCCGCCGTGAATGCGCTTTTTTCGTGCCGTTTGCCTTTTAGCTTTGACTTTTAATACAGTGGGTGATGATGAAAGACCACTGTTTACTGTGTCTAAAAATAATTATAGCAGACAGCCAAAAGCCAAATCAATTAAAACGCCACTTAAAGACATTAGACCCCAATCTCATTGTTAAGCCGCTTGATTTTTTCAGTGAAAACGTGCCGAATATTGCCAACAATCATCCTGCTTTGTCAGTGTTATATCAGTAAGCTAGTGAGCATTGTTAGCATGCTCATTGCAAAAATAACTCCACACCATTGCAAAGGAGGTAAATACTGTGAGCAGCAAAAATAAGAACTGTCCTGTCCAAGGACACTTTTTTTTTCTTTTATTCAGATTTGTTTTTTCGGTCAAATTTCTTGGCACATTGTCCTCATGAGTGAATGTTTCTAATCAATTTTGTTATTATTTACTGATTTTATGACATGTTATTTTTCTGTATCAAATGGTCAAAAATGTACCTTGAGTGTATTTTTAGTTTGGCTGTGATTTTTTTTAAAAATTCAGGCAAATTGATGCACGTCAAGTCTTCTCTGTTACAAACAAAACAATGTTAATAAAGTTATACTTTATTATAAGTTGATCTACGTTACTTTTTTTCTTTAATAGAAAAAAAGGACACAATGTTAGGCAGATGCGTATTTATAATAGTAATTTTATAGACAAATGATACTATTTACAGTGGCGGCAGAGAGTTTGGGGGGGGCGCGAAACATTTACGTCTTCCTTGGGGGGGGCGTGACAGAAAATAATTGAGAAGCACTGGCCTTATACATCATTTGAGCTATTTTTTAATTAACCAGGTTGTGAAATTTTAATAGCCTGGACTTGATGAAAAGTTAATTGGTATGTGCTCTGAACGGTGCTCCATGAATAATTCTGATGGCTTTTTTTTTGAAGGATAAAGAGTGGGCTTAGGTGAGTTGCATATGTACGTCCCCAGCTCTCTCGGCAGTAATTGAGGTGCGGCAGAACGAGTGCGCAGTATAGGGTTTGGAGAGCCCTCGTATCTAGCATGTTTTGAACTCTAAAGAGAATCGAGATGCTCCTAGCGAGTTTGTTGCGCAATTTCTCCACATGCGGCTTCCAAGTTAGGCGGTGATCAAGAACTATACCTAATACTTTGTGTTGTTGTACTCTTTGTATCACAACATTATTTATTTGTATGTTTAGGTTCTTATTCAGTCCTTTTCTTCCAAATAGAATGTATTTAGTTTTCTCGAGGTTCAGAGATAATTTATTTGCATCAAACCATTTTTGCAGTTTTGCTAATTCTGCATTTATTTGTATAGATAGACTCTGTGGGTCCTTTCCAGAACAAAAGATGTTGGTGTCGTCCGCAAAAAGTACCATTTTTAGTAGTTTAGATGCTTGATGCAAATCATTTATGTCGGTCCCAGGACAGAGCCTTGGGGCACGCCACATGTAATTAGACATGTAGACGATCTGCACCCATCATATGTAACATATTGCGAGCGACTTTCCAGGTAGCTTCTCACCCAGTTTAGAACGATGCCTCGCATTCCAAGTCTCTCTAGTTTGTCCAGTAGGATATTGTGGTTAACAGTATCAAAGGCTTTTTTTAAGTCCAGGAAAATGCCCACGGAGTATTCTTTTCGGTCAACAGCATCTGTGATCAGTTCTATAGACTCTGCTAGGGCCTGCGCCGTGGAGTGGTTTTTTCTAAACCCGTATTGGCTATCATATAATAAATGATGTTTTGTAATGTATTTGTCAAGTCGATTGTTGAAGAGTTTTTCAAGAATTTATTGAAGAGTTTTTCAAGAATTTTTCCAGAGAATGTCAAGATTTCCTTGATTCAGTTACTTGTGGTAACACATTAAATATAACACATATTTTGTTCCCAGGTTCTGAGTGATAGTTCCTAGTTTATTTTGCCGCACTGACATATAAAAACACTTTTGTTTCCCAAATAGTTAGGGTTTGTGGTCATGACTCTGAAATTCTATTTTAAACTTTCCTTTGCTTTTAATGTTTCGTACATAGAGTTACAAAAATTGTACAAAAATCCTCTCGGGCTACTATTTCAGAATCAAGTTAACAGTTCAAAACCGAAAATAAAATACTCAAGTCCCCATTCTTTATCAGCAGCTATAAACTACATTCCATTAATTTAATGTTGTGAATCAACCGTTAAAGTTGTTAAAATTGCTCCCGTTAGTCCATAGTTTCCCTTCTGTCTACTTAAGACGTGAAAGTTTTAAAACCGTTTCATTATTTAAAGATTGATTCAAGTCAAGATTTTGCCGATTTAGTATTTTAGATAAAAAGTTAATTAAGGTTCACTCGGAAGGTTCGCTACAACAGCCTTCCAGAGAAGTCTACTGGTTTAAGATGCCAGCTGTTTACCAAAGCCGGCGATTTGGTCATTTCGAATCTAGTTTTCTAAACATGTGCTAATGCAGCTGAGTATCATTTTGCATCTACTTCTATATACATGTGATATCTACCGTAGCATTAAGTGGGCGTAGTCTGTAGCAGCTGTCGGCTGCAGTCAGGTATTTTTTTTTTATTTTTTTTTTTATCTAGCAGCATAAGTTGAGCATGTTTACTCTCGGTCCGTTCTTCATTGCGTTTTAAATGTGTTGATGTTCATTTGTTGCCAGCAGAAAGGAACTTTACCCATGTTGTGCAAAGTTTCTTGTTTGTGTTAGCAGCACGGGAAATCGACTTTTATATTGAAATGTAAGATTTAGTTGTTTTTTTCCCCACAACTAGAATACCGTTTTTCCAGAGAATGTCGAGATTTCCTTGATTCACTTAACTGTGGTAACACTTAAACACATATTTTGTTCCCAGATTCTAAGCGGTAGTTCCTAGTTTGTTTCGCTGCATTGACATATATAAAACATGTTTTCCCCAAAAAGTGTGGGTTTGTGATCATGACTTTGAAATTGTATTTTCTACTTTCCTTTACTGTTGTACTTGTGCACATGTGTGTACATTTTCCTCCTTATTTTATAGACTCATTTTGACCTGAAACACAAATAAATGGCATTTGACTGATATTTTCTACATAAGTAGGATGTAAAATCGGAAATTTTTAATATAGCCTCTAATTTTAGCAAAACCACACCTGTACCTCTTTAGAGGCATTTTTCATTTAGTGTGGATCCATGCAACACAAATAAAATGATTACAAGCCAGGAACAAAATTTTATTATTTTCTGTAACATGGTATAATGTATACACAATAACAATGTATAAGAAAATCTTTTTTTTTTTTTAATTGAACAATTGGTTAAATTGGTGTCATGGTTTGTTGTTTACACCTAACATTCTATAGATCCGTGGGTTGTGATGGTTGGTTGTGTAGCATTTGGACACACCAATTGGTCCAAAAAGTAAGTGTGTGTGCACTCTATGGGGCAGCTTTGAATCTCATTACACTTTGGGTAATGACTCTATTCTATTCTATTCAAAACATGAAATTAAAAGGTGTTTTTGTTTGTTTTTTTGCAGGAGCTAAGTGCCAAAAGTCACCATCAGCAGGCACCAACAGCTGTCCCCAGCACAAGCAGCAGCATGATGTGCATCATGAAAATGTAACTTTAAAAATATATATATAATATACATATATATATATATACACACACATTAAATTAGTTTTCTTTTATGAATTTGTGTCTATTATTTGCTGACATCACTTTTCAATCTATACAAATCTCTCAAATATAATGTCAAACATTTTGGTGTTAAGAATACAGGTTGTCATGCATTGACTTGGTACTCTTCAATTAGGGTGATACCTTCAAAGCTTACAAAATCAGGCAAATAAGTACGTGAAAGCCGGTCGTCTACCAAGACTCACAAATACAGATGAGTGTGCAGTGCTGCTCAAAAGTTTGTGAACCCCCTCAACATTTTGGAATTTTCTATTATTTCAACCTGATTTCCTAATCAATCAATTCAGTAGTTTTTTTTTGTTTTTTTAACAGTTGTGTTGTCGAGACTAAATTAAAAAGAGTTTTCATCAACTGATGTAGGTGCAAAATTGAACTGTTTGGTCACAACCAAAACCACCATGTCTGGCGAAAAGTCAACACTGCATACCACCAAAAGAACCTTCTCCCAACAGTGAAGCATGGAGGTGGGAATGTCAAGATCTGGGCTTGCTTTTCATCCTCAGGACCTGGACAACTCCACATAGTCCAGGGAATCATGAATTCTGAGGAATATTGTCAAATCCTAGAACATAACCTGACGCCATCTGTTTTGAAGTTAAAGCTTGGCAGAAGGTGGATCATGCAACATGATAATGATCCAAAGCATTCCAGCAATACAACCAAGGAATGGCTGAAAAAGAAGAAGATTCGTGTTCTGGACTGGCCCAGTCAAAGTCCTGACCTAAATCCCATTGAAATGCTGTGGCGGGACCTGAAGCGAGCAGTTCATGCCAGACGCCCATCAAACCTCTCTCAACTGACTGCGTTCTGCAAGGAAGAATGGGCAAAAATCCCCCAAAGTAGATGTGAGAGGCTGATTAGTCACTACAGAAACCGTTTGGTTGAGGTAATCTCTGCAAAAGGAGGCGCAATATCCTATTAACTGAAGGGGTTCACATACTTTTGCACACATGATATCTGAGTTTTTCTTAAATCAACCACTTTTGTTAAATAAAGAATGACAATATAACTATTTCTTTTGTTTCAGTCCATTATTTGGAATGTCAGTATTGTGGATTTGGGTATAACTTAACATTTAATAAGGTTATTTTAGTTTTTTTTACAAAAAATCTGACCATCGCTGTGGGGTTCACAAACTTTCGAGGAGCACTGTATATGTCACAAAGGGCCTCTGAAAGGGTTGGCAATTTAAAGGAGGTAGTGACTTAATTTACCCCTGGCAATATCTTCCCAGTTAGCAGAGTCAGCTTAAAACGTAGGAGAAAATCGCTCGTAGGAGAAAATCGCTCGTCAACCAAGATAAAATATTTAATTACGCCACGCACATAAAAATAAAACTCAACATATACATCATGATAGAATACAGTTAAATTGAAAAGGAGTCGTTTTTTCAATCAACTTACCTCTGAATATACGTGACAGCCAGCCATTCATATGAATGGGGTCCCCCCTCGTCGAAGCGGTGTTTGGAACTACACGAGGCTTCATTACCCGGAAGTTAAATCGTATAATGGATCCCTATGGGAGTGTCGCAACTCTCTTTCTACATGGCTCTGGCTCAGTGGTCAAAGCACTTGGCTCCTGATTCACCAAGAGGTGGTGGCATAGGCTCGCAATCCATGGGAGATGGAACATAAGAAAACAATCTAAACTCTTACCTTAAGCTGTGTAGACAGGTTCTCTGCAACCTTTGTTAGAAGATTGATGGTTGGCTTGTCCTTACAAAGGAGAACAAGCTCAAGGTCCTGATCGCCTTTCAACAATAGGCCCTTAGCAACAAGGCCCACTCTCATCACACCACGAAGGGTACGTGTGGCTTGTTCTTTGGGCTCACTGGCAAATGGGTTAAGTGATACGACCGTGAGAAGGAGTTAAAACCTTCATATTACTTATTTGAAATATGTCGTTAAATCACATACCTCTCTTTTTCAGTATCTGCACCATCACCATCACACTTCTCTTGTTTATCCAGCCAGTCTGAGACTGCTTTCAGAGCTCGTTCTGTGTGGGAGACCATGTTTTGCACATTCTCCAATTCTTCCTGAGAAGGGTAGATTGCAGAATGCTTGGCCATGACATGGCGGTCGTCGTGCATAAAAACACGCAAGGAACGGTATCGCAATGGAGGGGGCTTTGGATGAGAGGCATCAGAGACATGATTGTTAGATAATTAACTACCAGACAAAGTTTACATTCATTTAAAGTTTGAAGGGGGCGTAAATGATTACCATCTTGGTTCCAAAGAGTGACTAATTTGGGTGCAGCAGCTACTTTATCTGAGAAGAAACGGAAAAACAAAGTTAATAGTTGTGGTGTAATGATGCAATATTGATTGATTCGATTTTTTTGGACGGCAATACAATTTTGCAAAGTGTGCCATTAATTGATTAGGATTCAAGGGCCTTTGATCAATTGTATACGATATTACAGGGTGTCTGAAAAGTAACTACCGTAATTCTTTAGACTATGAAGCGCATCTGACTATAAGCAGCCACCCACCAAATTTGACACGAAAACTGAATTTGTTCATTGATAAGCAGCACTGGACTATAAGACGCAGCCGTCCTCACTGTATTATAAGATATTCACACCAAAAGATATTAGGCAGTAAAACTTTATTTGACAGGGGCGTTGTAAGACTGTCATAATTAAAGCATAAAAGCAATAAAACTAGAGTTTGGAGAGGGTGAAAGAAAATGACGCATTAAAACTTTTGTTTTTTTCTACTGTAATTGACATTCCAAACAATGACTCCTTATCCTTAACCCTTTGTCATGATAAAGGCTTTAAATCAGTTCCAACGAATTGGATGTGTGTTGTTGTCAATGGTAGTCAATGTGTTAATAAAAGGAGTGTTAAACAAAATTAATTCTGAGATATCGGGATATTAAGTCACGTAATTCTCGTATTGGTTCAAAATCCGTCCATAACGATCCTTACCCCAGCAATACACCAGGCGCATCTGCGGCGCATCAGCGTTGCCGACACGTCAATGTAGTGAAACGCGGCTGTTAAAGTCAAGCATTGAGTGCACACCAGTTGCAGAGCGGCTTTGTTTCAGACACGTCCCAGAAGCGGTTAAACGCGTCGCACCCGAAACGATTGGCAGTTTATTATTTGTCGTGAAACACACAATTCTGTGTTAATCAAACTAGGAACGATCGGGCAAGTAGCGCGTGCTGAATTGAGCACGCCAAAAAAAAAACGACGTGTGCACGAGTTGAGAAATTGAGCGAGAGCAGGTGTGCTCAAAATCCATTATTGCTCGCTCAGAATAGAGGCAGCAATATAACACTATAATTTTGGCTTTGACTGCATAAAACAGAGGCATGGAGTATTTAGAATCCTGCATTTGAGCAGGTTTGGACTAAAGCAGGATTGCACTAAAAAAAGAAAATGTTATCATGAAAGCTAGAGGTGTGCGAAATTTTCGATTCTTAGATTATTCGAGATTCGGCCGTGGAAGATTCGAGAACAATTCACAAACATCTAAATTCCGATTATTGAAATATGCCAAGTAAAGCGGAACTAAAACACAGTCAGCGTGGTCTTCAGGACACAATGAGGAACGAACTGAGAGTAAACATCATGCTTGTCATTTCCCCTCTCCATTACCCGGGTAATGACAATTGCCACTAGGGCTGTCCCAAACGACTAATTTTCTCCCGATTAGTCAGCCGACTATTTTTACGATTAGTCGACTAATCTAATAATATATATATATTTTTTTTTTTTTACTAATTTAGCAATGACATTTTTGTTGACGCTTATCAATTCACAAAAAACATATTGGAACACTCAAATTATTTATTAAAGTACAAATAAACACGTAAATAACAATAATAAATCACAAATAAACAATGAGTTCAAATGCTGATAGAATTAACTAGTGTAGCATCCCGATTGAAAAGATGGTCTCTTAAACTGATGGTTTACAACTTTTATTCCATCCTTGATGTAAACACACCGTAAGAGCTACGGTGCACACAAATAAAGCAACACAATTAGAAATTAACAAAAACTTTTCACCTTTTTCCTTTTAAACCTTATTTATATATCAATGAATTGCCTATATGAATTGCCTTTACCTTATTACCTTATCATTGACAATCTCTCCCTTGAGTGCAATGACTGTATATACTGTATATATTTATGACCTTTTAACCTTATATAATTTTCTATACATTAAAATAAACCATAACATGAAATAAACCTTTCAATTAGCATTAAGAACAATACTAATAGCACTTATAGGCCCATTGTCAATGAAACATTATTATTTAGTAAGGCGACGGCACCCTCTGGTGTACAAAAAATGAAAAAAAAAAAATTTACAAACTGCGTGAAGGCGCTTGAGGTGTTTATTCACGGCCGACGCGCAGCCAAGCTTGGCACTGAAGAGACAGGACAGAAGAGTGTACTCTCCTTTGTTTCTTTGAAATAAGTCAATGTTTTGGACACTTTTTTTTTTGGCTTTGTGCCGCTTTCCCCGCTTGCAAACAGAGCATCCGACACTCTAACTTTCCACGCATATATTTTTCTTAACCCTTCATTAACCGTCGACGGGATGTTGTGCTCGTCAACGGATTTACGTCATCGATGACGTCGACTATGTCGACTAGTCGGGACAGCTCTAATTGCCACGTTTACATGGAGCCAAATATTCCAATTACAATCGGAATATTTGTTCAAACCGAATAAATGTGTTCCATATAAACACCTCATTCGGAATGAACAGGCCCAAACCGAATGGAATTTCATTCCGATTCACAGGGGTGGAATATTCCTTTTCCCAAACCGATTAGAAGTAAAATTATATCATGTAAACAGGGAAGCGAAATGGTGTCTGGTTGCGTTCTTTCTGCACATGCTCCGTACTGACGTGGTGACGTCACTTTGTGACGTAAGTAACGTCACTTGCAACATGGCTTCCAAGCACAGCGTACCAAATTGGAGTCCGGCGGAAAGATTGTATTTAATTCAAACTTTAAAAGAATTGAATATAATTGCTCGCTTAGACGGGCGTAAAACGAGGAACAGTGAACTATTTAAAAAAGTTCACAAGAGGTTACACGAAGCCGGAATAGACCAGAGGGTTGACCAGATTAGAAACCGGTGGAAAACCGGCTACTACAAGGCAAAAGAGCAAAACAGCAGAAGCGGATACGACCCCACAAACACAACAAGTGGGTTAAAGTTAAAACAGCAGCACTCCGACGATCGATCTCCATGTTTTCCAACGTGACGCTTTGTTTTGATTAATCTGCGCATGTCAGACGGCAGTTGTCAAACGTCCTTTCGGAATAAAGGCAGTCACATGTAAACGCTGGATCGGAATAGATGAAGTGACATGTAAACAGCTGATCTGAAATTTCCATTCGGAATGATTTGAATCGGTATGAATAAAAGTCAGCATGTAAACGTGGCTAGTGAGAGGATTTTTGTACAATTTTTGTAACTAATGTATGAAATTAACGAAACATTAAAAGCAGCTAATAGCTGGGGGTTGGGGGGCATCTATGATCGACTTACAATCAAATCGTAGAATCGTGAAGTGCCCAAAGATTCACGCCTCTAATGAAAGCCATATGTTGTTGAAACAAAACATTTTTACTTGAGTGGAGGCTGAGGTTTCAGGAATACATTGATATAAATGTACTTGTGTCCATTTTGATTTGTTTTTTTTTTCTAAAGTGATAGACAAATATCGCAATAAGTCTTTAATTGTAGTATCAGGATTAGTCAGGATCGAATCGAATCGTGACCTGTGAATGGCGATACGAATCATATCGCCAGATATGAGGCAACAGACACCCCAATTTAATAGTAATCATTTTTACTGCAATCTTGCAGATACAAACAAATCATGCGAACCAAGCATGTTTAAAAGGGAAATGTAGTTCTTGGTGCTGTTAAGTTCCTACCGGCCAGTTGTTTCCTGAACATTTGTAATTACGAACAATAGAATACGTTTAACATATATGTTGCCGCCTACAAAAGCCGCAGAAAAAATAACGGCGACGGTTATGGCTAAATCACGCGATTGGTACATCTAAAATAGTATATATAACTTTGTTTGCTTTGGCTAAGATTATGGGGAAAAAGCATTTGAAAGAGAGCGAATCCCCACAACATCATCAAGTCCAGTGTGAAAGGCAACGCCATTTTGTTTCATCACCAGCGGCTGCTAATATTAGCACACCATCAGAAGAACGCATTTTTCATTTTCCGTCGATGTCCTCACCGAGTCGCGACGGTAACGGAGATGTACATCGATTATTCGACCCAGATGAATGGGCTTATATGTATTAACAAAACGTTATCTAACACTGAGATGCACGAGAAAATGGCACCCAGGCACACGATTATTCAATGGACGTGTTAGCTATAGCCTCGTCGATGAAGAATCTTAATTTTGCTACGAAATCGGTTCACGAACGAAGGAGGGGAGATAGTCCGTCATAATTACTGGCGTTCTATTTTAATTGCATCGTATTATGTCTCGGACAAACGCTGTTGACGATTACATTCTTCATTTTACTCACATCGGATGTTTCCTCTGGATCCGCTTCTGTTCGAGTAGGAGAATCGTCATGAAGTGGTTTACGCCTACCATTTTTCTGATTGGACGTTGGTTGGTTGATTCTCTCCAGCCAATGGGAACAAAATACTGTGGATGTGTGGATGTGACAAGTCATGTTTGTCCAATGGGAACAAAATACTCTGGATGTGAGTGACAAATCAAGTTTGTACATTACCAAAAATATTTAGAATCTTTTTGAAATTATATCACTTATTTAACTGATATTTAGATGTTATGCTTAAAATTGAGTTGTTCATGCTAAAAATCGTGAACAAGCTGTAGTTTTTTAATCTTCTTTAAAGTGTGAATAACACCAAAAAGCATGTTTATTTCATATTTCACCAGTGTTTTATGCTCTCGAATGAAATGGACCGCTTGGATGTGTGTGGAAACGATCGTATTATATATATTCCACTTTTGAATCCCACGCCATGAAAATGAGTGACTTCCGGCTCCAGTTTCGGGTTTAGAACGAATGTGAATGTGACGTCACCCGTGTCAGCATTTCACAATATAGCATTGCTTTATAGCATGCAGATGGACTGCGGATTCAGCTGATTTTGCGGATTGATTCGTTTATTTTTTGCATCACGCCAGCCAAACGCCTGCAGGCTTTTGTAGCTGCACCAGGGAGAGGCGTGTCAGCCTTTTTGGGCTTCAGTTTCCGTTCACCCCGAGATCGGCCGAGAAAAGTGTGCAACAACTGTGGGACCATTGGACTTACGAGGAAGTGAGTAAACATCATGTTTTGTATTATGTCAAATACTGGGATGATGGCACACGTTTTAATAAGGAAGTGGCTTGCATTTTGTGGCTGACGACCGGCATCTTGTCACACACACCCTCGCCGGGAGAGCGCTGTACTCGGCTTATTGCCCTCTTCGTGTGGAAGGACTGTTTACTTACGTTTGATCATGGACTGCCATATAGAAAAGTTCTCCTCAGACACATCCTGCCATGTTAGCTGCACAACAAATGCAGCCATTCTCGTATGACTCTCTCACTGTTTACGTCTTTGCCGTGTAGTAAAGCATTATTTTACGCCATATTCGTGTTGACCATGTGACAGCTACGCGCTCCTCCGACATCAGTCGATTTGTCCGGCGGTCATTGTCCAGCTGCTTCCCCGCAAACGAGCCCTCTGCCCGCAGCAGTGGAACGATGAGCTGTAACTTGCTCGCTGCCGGGTGGGTTGTCGATCGGCAAAGACAATCGACAACCCCGCCGACGTGTGAAATGTTCCAGGCTAGTTTTGTGTGATTTTTCGCTTCGAAGACTTTGAAACATCACTCGGTTCGGGTTAGCATGTCGGCTAGCTGTCACGCCTCTTGGTTTGTTTACATTCTCCGAAGCGGGGGCAGGGAAATGACAAAAGCCTGATGTTGAGTTAATTATCGAGGGTTGATTGAATATTTGCTTCTGCTCATATATACCTAATACATTTTTTTCTTATTGATATAACCAGTAAATGATTATTGCTTGCTATAATAGGTTGCAGTGTAATGTTTAAAGTGTTATAAAGTGTTAAAAAGGGTCGGGGTGACAACTGCCTTGCTTCATGGCCGCAACATTGCGTAACGAGACCTTCTGGGACATCTTCAGCATCTTACGTCTAGACTTTCGAGGACATCTTCCATTCGAGGACATCGTCCATGGCCGCAGCGTTGCATAACTGAAGTGTCTGGGTCATTCTGACCACTTTATCTAAATGCCCCTGCTTACACATGTGTATTTAGTTAGTTCCGCCTAAATGCTCACACATAGCCAATCAAAATCACATGGGTGTCTCCAGCTTGCTTTCCCCCTCCCTTTAGGGCGGCACCTTTCTGTGTTAGGACAAGCCCCTAATAAAAGAAAGAGCAAGGAGTTTAATTTTAGATCAATTTTGGTGACTAAACAGCGTAATCTAGCATTTAACTGTCTAGTCCCTCCTTGCTCTCCTTGGCCAAGAAAACTGAGTGTCTTCTCTCTGTCAGGGAATGCGGGAAGGCAGGTGGTGTGAACCCAATTGCAGGGAAGCAAAAAGCAGCAAGGCAGGTGGAGGAGAACTCAAAACACGTTTTAATAACAACTGACCAAAAGCACAAAGTACAACCAAAAGGACTGGGGATCAAAAAGGCAATGTTCAAACAGAAACTTACTTAAACGGAGGGACTGGTACACGAGGGCTTGGGCAGGTCTTGACTTTGGCAGACGTAGACATAGACACTGACATAGACAATGACGCAACAAGGGGTGACAAGGAACTGGGTCATTATATACACACGCAGACAAGGGGTAACGAGACGAGGAACAGCTGAGTAACACAGGTGGATGCAGATTGCAGGATACGCTGGGAGAACACACACAGGTGAAATCAATGGGTAATCACAGAGACAAGTCACACCAGGAAAAACCCAACACAAAACCTAACACTCTCCTTCTTTTTGGGTAATTTTACAAATGTCTAACTAAGGTTCTATTTTTGAACTTGACACCTGACTAACTACGGTGGCATAAAATATCGTTCGGGAGGTGCGACAGTGAAGGTGAAGTCGACAGTTTTGACCAATATGGAGTAATTTTGCCATGTCGTACTGAATAAGTGCATTTTTATTATTTCATATTCCATTTAGCACAACACTGTTATTTTGTCATGACCATACCATTTATTTAGCTATTGGGGAAAAATACTTAGATAAAAAGAATATCCTGTACAGATACTGGAGTAGAGAGACTGAAACAATTACATTTTGCAGCTCTCTTCGTCGCATTTTCCTCGTTCTGAAAAATTCCCCGTCAATGGGCTGAATTCTAAATCAGATGAAACCATGACACCACTGACGTCATCCTCTTGTTGGGGACGCTTGATCCCGAGAATGGTAGGCGTGGCTAAACGGCGGATTAAAAAACTAATTTCTCATCATCTGCGCTTTGCCAAATTGTTGTATATAGTCGAATCGTCTCAAAATATGATTCTAATTAACACAAAAATGCTATTTAAGACTTTTTTTATCCTGTCGTACAAACTTTTGTTTTCTCAAAACAAAGCTAAATGATACAATGTAATAATCGCTGTGTGTGACAATATTTGAATCGTCCCTTCCGTCAATCAGTTGTGTTGGCCATCATAATTTAAATGGTGTGTGTAGATGTACAGTGTCTATTTGTCCATTTGTCAATAAACAGGTTGCATCCTTTTCCTTGCAGGCTGAAGACCTGATTCTGCTTTGAATCTACACTTTTCGCCAGATCCTCAACAAAATTCAATTGGTAATTAATTATCAGTGTGCTCTGAGTCCTGATTTTCCTCCAAACTGTATACATCCAATTATATACCGTTTAGAAATTGGTTGTACAATATAACAATTCGACATTTTATTAATCATGCCACTATTACAAAGGTATTATTCAGGGCAGTGATTAGTATGTATTTGGCACATGGGCCTTGAGTGTGGACCAGTGGCGTCACTAGGTTTTAAAAACAGGGGGGGCCTTAACCCCAGGGAGTTACATGGAATGTAAGTGGATGTAGCGTGCAAACACTAAACTTCACAAACAGCTAACAATGACGGATAATTCTTTGTTCCCAAATATTTGTAAATTACACATACTGTATTACATTTTGGGCACAATCATAGTCTATTGCACATATGTAACAAAAATGGCTGTAATTTCAAACCCTGAAAAATACTACTAATTACTTGAATTTAAGTAATATCTTGGTCAGGTTAATTTGCCTTACACACATGCACACAAACATATATCCAAAAATTATTCATTACATACATACAGTCATGGCCAAACGTTTGGACACACCTCATTCAATGGAACACAAATGAAGGTCCCTACCCCATTGCAATAAATTCCACTAATTAACCCTGAAAAGTCATATCTGTGAGGTCAAAAACCATTTTAGGTGACTCCTTGTTGAAGCTCATCAAGAGAATGGCAAGAATATTCCGGGCATGTCCCACCGACGAGAGGCCCCGGGACGACCCAGGACACGGCTGGCCTGAGAACGCCTTGGGATCCAGCAGGAGGAGATGGTTGAAGTGGCTGGGTGTGCTTCCCTGCTAAAACTGCTGCCTCGCGACCCCGGATTAAGCGGCAGAGGATGGATGGATGGATGGATGGATGGATGGATGGATGGATGGATGGATGGATGGATGGATGGATGGATGGATGGATGGATGGATGGATGGATGGATGGATGGATGGATGGATGGATGGATGGATGGATGGATGGATGGATGGATGGATGGATGGATGGATGGATGGATGGATGGATGGATGGATGGATGGATGGATGGATGGATGGAAGCACAATCACATTAATGTCTCTCTATTGTAACAAACAATTTGACCATTTCCCCCACACTTTCACATCTTCAAAATGAAGTCTTCATTTTGATCTCTGACCATTTATTTGGACATATTTATAATTCACATAATTAATTTGCTTCCTGACATTGTGGAATATAACCTTCATATAGACTAACCATTACACATTATAAGTCTATTTCAACATTCATTCATTCATTTTCGCTTATCCTTACAAAGGGCGCGGGGTACACCCTGAACTGGTTGCCAGACAGGCGTAGTGTATTTCAACAAATCACTTTAAACTAGGTTTTGTTCTCATAGAGGACAAGCACAAATTCGAATGTGTATATTTAGCATTTGTAATAATAACAAAAACAACTTATTCACTACAGACTGTGACATTTCACCATTGTAAACAATGCAAGCAGGCATCATCAGTTTTTATTTATATTTCAAGTAATATTTTTTTCCTCTTCCGCAAGCCATTCAGGGTAACGTTCTGACCAAGTTGAACAGGTCCTGGTTTAATTTCGTACTGAATGGCAGATGGTGTGACGTCGGTTCCTTATACTTTAACATTTTTTTTCTCTGAGTTCTGAAAGGAGCTGACATCCCAGCGGAAAGAGCGAAGCATACTTCCCCTCAGGCTGGCTTGCCTTTTGGTAATCCTGTAAATTTTCTTGAGGATTGCACGCCGCAGCAAGATGTACACCCATGGGTCCAGGATCTGGTTACAGGTAGCCATCCTGACTCCAGTTACCATTAAATCCTTGTAAGTGTTCCTGTCTGGGTCAAGTGATCTGTTGTAAGACCGGGTGGCTGACATGAGTCCAAAGACCTAGAGACAGACAATTAATGGCACAACTTAAAGCTTATCTTGTGCCATCTAATACAGTACTAATGTAGTTAATATTGTTGGCCTAATAGTTTGCAGTAATCATTTGATTCATTTGATTCAAAATAATTTGAGTTGGCACATTAATATTTTTTTTAAATAGATTTTTGTGGTCAAAAGTTAAAAATGACTATTATAATTAAGTATAGGAAAACAATGTGTAACAATGAATATCAGTCAAACCATTACTGATGCTTTCCAGGCATGACTTTTAATTTTAAAACAAATGTTTGTTAGTATTTGCCTTTACTAAGCTATAAGGCAAAAAAAAAAAAAAAAAATGGGATTGTGTTCCCAATTACACCAGATGATTCTGAGAGATATTATTTTTGTCTTCTGATGTTATTTAGTAACAGGGTAAAACAGTAGGACCTGTGCAGTGTAAAGTTAAAAGAAAGTTAAGATAATTTAATGAAATAGCGTGCATTAGGCTTGGGCTAAACATCTTTTTATGGGTTCATTTCAGATGATTTTTTTTTTTTTGCAGATGATTCAAAAATAGCTACTGTATATCAAGTTTGTTTTTTTGTTTTTTTAATAAATATTTGCTATAATACAAGTGTGGCCTACATAACCCAAAAAGCAATGTCCCCATATGTAACGTTACATCTAATAAATAAATAAATATAATTATATACTGTACCGGTATATATATATATATATATATAATTTCAAAGGAATAATAAAAACTGAAATATAATCAGGTCATAGCACTACTCCAATGTAGCTGAAACTCACCAGGAGAGGGCTCCAGCAGATGGTCGAGGCGACCATGATGCCAACCAGCTGGACCACCATCTCAGTGTCGTGGGACCTAGCCGAGCTGCGCTGGGAGCTGGATTTCTTCTTTAACCTTGCTCTCATGAGGGTTAGGCCACTGATGGTGTTACACACAAAAGCGATGGCCAGAGAGCTTAATGCTAGTCCGGTGAACAGTGTCACAAAAACTAAATCTGTGCTTTGAGTTCCCTCCATCACCCTAATAAAGCACCATGAACCCGGGTACTGATAAGTGTAGGCTCCTAAACTGAAAAACGGCAGCAGGGCCACAGACAACGCCGACAGCCAGATGAGAGCTAGTGCAATCTTTGTCCGTGCTGTCGTGACCAAACGAGCATGTAGCAAAGGCCTGGAGACACCCAAGCATCGCTCAGCGGCCATAGCACAGCCGAGGAAGAGGGGGGACAGGCCGAAGAACACCATGCAGCATCCCAAAAACAGACAAGGGACATCTGGATCAGTTTTGAGATTGCCTGAAAAGTCAGAGAGTGGATCAGTCAAGTTCACAATTCCTGCTGTGTATCTTCTTAGCACCAAGGCTCCATTGATGACATGCCCGGCCAGATCAGTCGCCACCAGAGAGCTAGCAAAAAGAAGAAAGGTGGCCTTTGACCTCCGCCTAAAGCGGGTGTAGGCTTTGGCAAGAATGATGAGCGCCACTACATTGAACACAATTCCAAGAGTCATGGTGATGCCTGCAGCAGTTGGACTAGTAGGTGAATTGGTGGAATTACCAAATCTATGTCCTACTTTTGTCTTCTGCATCATCGTGCTACCATTAAAAGGACGCGGAGTGGATAACACATCCGAAAAGTTGTGTCGCTGAGTTGCCAACATTGCCAACGAACACTCAAAAGTGTGGTTCTCATTGGGTTAAAGTGTCCTGAAAGGAGGAGGAAATTTGAATTACAATGCAAAAATGTTTCATAGACAGCACATTGAACAAGCCTTTTACCAAGATTGAATTGATAGCCAATGCTAAGACAAGTTAACAATGTTGTTAACTCATTGGCTGGCATTGATCGTGATAGACGTTTGTTCATTCACTGCCAACCCTCTCAGTTCAAATTGATTGGATGTCTACTCGTGACAAACTAATTTAAATATACAGCAGATGGATGAAAAGAGCCACATGATTGAACGTCTATCTTTGTCAATGGCAGCTAAAGACATAATGCTATCTATGTTTAAATGCAGGTTACTAGCAGTTATCACGGCTATGTAAGCTTTACATGCATTTTATATAAACTGTACTCTTTGAAAGGAGCATTCATTTCTGTTCTGCGCATGCTTCATTTTCAAGGAATCTTGTTCTCAGGAGTAAAAGAAGTAGTTGTTGCTGCGTAATGAGCAATGAAATGCGAGACTTCAAGAGTGAGTTGAAAAGTTACAACTTCATTAGTGTTGTGAAAGACTTGAACATTACGTGGTCGCCAGTATTTACTTTGAAAAAAAAATGGGGAACCATCAAATGTTTAATTTAACAATAAATTAATTCAATACAATATATATTTGAAGATAGGGGTGCTCATTGTTTTTTGCCCTAAGATCTACTTTTCAAGGACACAACTTCCCAAAAGATAGGGGAAAATGTTTTTTTTTTTTTTTTTTTTTTTTTTTTTTTTTTTTTTTAAATGTTCACAGTTATTTTGTGTGAGCAATTGCTCACACAAACATAGGAGAGGTTATGTTGCTCATGCAACATAATTAATTATGTACATTTATTTAAAAAAAAAAAAATACAAATTGCACTCGAGATTTTTTTTTTAATGTTCATAGTTATTTTGTGTGAGCAATTGCTCACACAAACATATGAGAAGTTATGTTGCTCATGCAACATAATTAACTATGTACATTCATTTAAAAAATAGTAAATACAAATTGCACTCGATGAACTGCACTTATATCTTATTTATTAAAAAAAAAAAATATATATATATATATATATATATATATATATATATATAAATAATGATCATTAACAAAAATATACATGTATATAATTCCTTGTGTTAGCAACGTATGAGGTTATGTTGCTCACGCAACATAATTAACTATGTACATTTATCCCCCCCCAAAAAAGATACTTTTTTGTGTGTGTGTGTGGGGGGGGGGGGGGGGGGGGGGGTGCTGCTGCGAGCTATCCGAACTAGCATTGCAATTGACGTAATTGGCACCCTTGTTCTGACCTTTATGTTCATCAACCAATTGTAAAAATCTGTGGGAATTTGCGTTTATTTATTAGGGCCCGAGCACTAGACGTGCGAAGGCCCTATTGTAATGCAAAGGATTATTATTATTATTATTATTATTATTATTCTTCTTTCTTCATGGCAAATGAAAATGGCCAATTTGGAGGCCTGAACATGCACGAAAAGTCACCAAAATTTGCACATACGTGCAGATTCGCGTAAATTTCGATAATCTTGCGTCGTTTTGAAAAAATGTCAAAAAATGGCTCAGTGGCGCCCCCTTGACCCTTAAAATTTTCAAAAAGGCCTCTCCTCTCAGGTTTTCAACGTAGAGCAATGAAATTTGGGGAGTAGATACCTTATGCCTAACTGTTCAAAAAAGCCTCTTGCACCCATATTCCAAATCCAACAGGAAATCGGGTATTTTGGATCGAATGTGAAATTTTTTCGGTTCACAGTTGGAGTTTACGTTTGGAGGCTTGAACATGCACGAAAACTCACCAAAATTTGCACATACATTCAACTTTGCGTAAATTTTGATAATCTACAAAAAAATTTAACAAAATGGCTCAGTGGCGCCCCCTTGAAATTTTCAAAAAGGCCTCTCCTATTAGGTTTTTTCAACGTAGAACAATGAAATTTAGTGAGTCGATACATTGTACAAAACTGCTCCAAAAAGTCTCTTGCACCCATATTCCAAACCCAACAGGAAGCTGGAAATTTTGGGTCAAATGCGAAATTTTATCGATTTACATTTGAGACCTTGTCGCTGAAGGATAAAGTTGGATCGTCTTCAAAATTGGTCAGACTATTCAGGAGACCTATGAGATCTTAAGTTTTCAAAATGGTGTGTTTTCATTCAAGGGTCTGGCCTGGGCGTGGTCCCAAAGTCGGCCATTTTTAGGCAAAATACCAAATTCAGAAAATGATTAAAAACTCCGTGATCCAACGTTCAATCTTTTTCATTTTTAGCATGTTTATGAGATATCCCAGCCTGAACACGACTGCATTGAAATATTACCCATTAGGCCTGGCGCCCCTAGTGGAAACAGGAAATGGCCTTCTTTACGAGACAGGCTCCTCCTCCAAGGGAAAAAAATCTATTGACCTCAAACCTGTTTCAGGGGAGCCTCAAGACATGTGTTCAGGTGCCTGATGAAAAATATTGAGGTTTCGTTGAAGCGGAGAGGTCCAAACTGGAAGTGAAAATGACCGTCAACAATTTGTCTCGCCAAAAACTTTGAACAGTCATAACTCGGCAGATATGCAACATATCTGCGCCAAACTTTCCGTGTTTGTTGAGAGTCATACCCTGAAGGTTCTTGTAGGGGTCATTTGCATCAACTCTACAGTGCCAACTAGTGGCGACAGAAAGAAGTTTTAAAAAAGGCCTTTCCTGTTGGGTTTTTTCAACATAGAGCAAGGAAATTTGGGAAGTAGATACCTTATGCCTAACTGCTCAAAAAAGCCTCTTGCACCCATATTCCAAATCCAACAGAAAATCGGGTATTTTGGATCAAATGTGAAATTTCTGTCCATTTCTAGTACAGTTTACATTTGGAGGCCTGGACATGCACGAAAACTCACCAAATTTTGCACATACATGCGGCTTTGTGTGGATTTCGATAATCTCTCAACGTTACAAAAAAATGTAACAAAATGGCTCAGTGGCGCCCCCTTGAATTTTTCAAAAAGGCGTTTCCTATTAGGTTTTTTTAACGTAGAGCAATGAAATTTGGGGAGTCGATACCTTGTGCAAAACTGCTCCAAAAAGTCTCTTGCACCCATATTCCAAACCCAACAGGAAATCGGGTATTTTGGATCGGATGTGAAATTTTTATCAATTAACAGGGTGCACATTTGAGACCTTGTCACAGAGGGAATCAATTGGATCATCTTCAAAATTGGTTAGACAATTCAGGAGACCTATGAAATCTAAACTTTTCAAAATGGTGTGTTTTCATTCATGGGTCTGACCTGGGCGTGGTGCCAAAGTCGGCCATTTTTTCGGCAAAATGACAAATTCAGTAAAGGACTAATAGCTCCTTGAAACAACGTTCAATCTTTTTCATATCTGGCATGTATGTGCGGGATCCCACCCTGAACACGAGTGCATTGAAATATTACTCATTAGGCCTAGCGCCCCCTAGTGGGAACAGGAAATGCCTTTTTTACGAAACAGGCTCCTCCTCCAAGGAAAAAAAAATCTATTCACCTCAAACCTGCATCAGGGGAGCCTGAAGACATGTGTTCAGGTGCCTGATGAAAAATACTGAGGTTTGGTTGAAGCAGAAGGGTCCAACAGGAGAAGTAAAAATGACTGAAGCCATTTCGTCTCACCACAAGTTTTGAACAGTCATAACTTCTACAACATATCTGCGCCAAACATATCGTGCTTGTTGAGTCATAGTCTGAAGGGTCCTGTAGGGGTCATTTGCATCAACCCTACAGCGCCAACTAGTGGCAATAGAAAGTCACTCATTTTTTTAAATATATGTCCAGTTCTTTTCAGGTTGGTCATTGTAGTTTCAAGACCTTTTAAAATACTTATTTTACGGCCCATGTCCACATGTCTCTGTCTGTTGCTGTGATGACCCTTTATTCGCTCCTTTTTTGTAGTCCTCTGTCCAATAGGGGTTTTTATCTCTTAGGTGTGTGAATGTAAAGAGGCAACTTTCGCGCATGTTAGGTTCTAATGAGATGATTAGAGAGGACGATCTGCCACCACCCTGACCTGCACACTGTCCGAGTTGCGTGACGTCCGAGTTGCGCTAGATTGCGAGGGCCCGTTCAGTCCTGCTTGCAGGCCTAGTTATTATTATTATTATTATTATTACGTTGCAGTAAATCACTGCATAATTAATTACAGTCTTCATTTTTTTTCAGCATTGATTCTCTGTTAAAAAAAGATCAAGTGGGACTTTTAAGGTTACTGTACAACTTTGCTTATTATGGTTTTCCCATTTTTTTTTCACAGTAAATTTCTGACAATCAATGCTGTATTTTATTTTAGTATTTGATTAATTTGTTTATTCATTTTAGTGTTCAACATAGTCAAAGGAAGACTATCGAACCTCCAACTTTTGTCTCGTGATATGACTACTACACATTGTCTCTTGTTCCTGTTGTCATGTTGTGGCTGTTTTTTGTTGTTGTGGACATTTTTACTTTCATTTTTAAAATAACATTGAAAAGGAGGTTTAGCGTTTATTGACTCTCCTCCTACCAGTTTGTAAATTATGTCATTTATGTGAGCAAATAAAAACAAGTCAGGTATATTTGAGGACATGGACATTTCCCAATGAATAAGTTGTTATTGAATATAAAGTGTAATTAACTGATTATCTGCTGTTGACAACAAGCGATTTCCAATTTATTTAAACTGGATGAACTGGCTGTGAATGCTCATGTTTTATTGCGCCCCTCCGAGTAAAATGGATTGGACGTCCAGCGACGACATTGGCAGCCACTGAGTTAATGGCAATGTACAAACTGAACGTTTTTTTTTTTTTTTTTTGTGATGCTGTTAAAACATTGTTTCAATTTCGGTTATCGGTGATTGCTTGACGATGAGGGTGCATGTAGTAATACATGACAAGTACGACAGATGAAAGAAAATACTGAAAATAATGAACATTCCTACCTTTTTAAATTAGGAAAAAAAAAAAAAAACATACAATCCAAGTTTTCTTTCAATCAAAGGGATTTGTGATGTAATCCAATATATAACTATCCAGGTTTCATTCTTTTCCAAAAATCATCTTTGGCATTTCCTCACATTGTAGCTCCCTGCTGATGCCTGTTGGAACAAGCAGCCTCTCTGTGACTTTGCACTAGCATGTACTCTCTTATTTGACTGGCTGGCTGCTTTTATGTGTGGGAGCTGCTGCATGCGAACATCACCTCTGGGTGTCTCACTTGGAAGATAAACAACTGACGTCGTTGGAGGAGAGTCAGACCCTTTCGAGCTTGGTAATCGTAAATACATGATTATGAATACTTCAATTGCCAAAGCAGATTCCCGCACACTCTGCGCTAATGATATTCATACCACAACTACAGCTCAAGTCGCTAAAGAGTTTGCCCATTAACCTGTGCATCTTTTTTTTTTTTAACTACTGTTTCAAATATGATCCTCCAGTATTGGAATAGGTTTATACAAATTGAGAACACAGTGAATTTCCCAAAATTGTGTACACAAACAAACTGTCTAAATACGCTGCTCTGTTTTTTCAGAGACATTACCTGTTACTCTTGGCACTTCTCATATTGTACATACAGTGTATCACAAAAGTGAGTGCGCCCCTCGCATTTCTGCAGATATTTAAGTGTATCTTTTCATGGGACAACACTGACAAAATGACACTTTGACACAATGAAAAGTAGTCTGTGTGCAGTTTATATAATAGAGTTAATTTATTTTCGCCTCAAAATAATTCAAAATATAGCAATTAATATCTAAACCCCTGGCAACAAAAGCGAGTACACACCAATGAAAAAACTTACATCCATAAATGTCCAAATTGAGTACTGCTTGCCATTTTCCCTCCAAAATGTCATGTGACCCGTTACAGGAGTGCTGTCAGCATTGCTGCAGAGATTGAAGAGGTGGGGGGGTCAGCCTGTTAGTGCTCAGACCATACGCCGCACTCTACATCAAAGTACACCAGAAAGCCCGCCTGTCCCATCAGACCATAGGACATGGTTCCAGTAATCCATGTGCTTTGTTGACATGTCATTAGCAAACTGTTCGCGGGCTTTCTTGTGTACCATCTTCAGAAGAGGCTTCCTCCTGGGGTGACAGCCATGCACACCAATTTGATGTAGAGTGCGGCGTATGGTCTAAGCACTAAAAGGCTGACCCTCAACCTCTTCAATCTCTGCAGCAAAGCTGGCAGTACTCAATTTGGACATTTTTTTTGTACGTTTTTTTCATAGGGGTGTACTCACTTTTGTTGCTAGGAGTTTAGATATTAATGGCTATATTTTGAGTTATTTTGAGGGGAAAATAAATTAACTCTATTATATAAGCTGCACACGGACTACTTTTCATTGTGTCAAAGTGTCATTTTGTCAGTGGTGTCTCATGAAAAGATATACTTTAATATCTGCAGAAATGCGAGGGGTGTACTCACTTTTGTGATACCCTAATTTACAATACTGCAGTAGCTTGATATAATGTTCTCCCCCCCCAAAAAAAAGAAGAAGAAAAAAAAAGAAAACATGCGTGTTGTAACATGGTCTGAATTTATGGCTCCCACAAAAATATATAATATATAATATTCTAAAGTTTAGTGAAATATTACCACTTTCCGAATGCATCTGTAATGTATCAGACTGTCCACAAAATTCACCATAAATCATGTGACCTCATTTCAATCTGTACCCCTGGCCACACATACATAGTACTATTATTTTATTATCTTTAGTAATTCAAAACATATGTACTTTATATACTGTATATATATATAAAATATTGATCATTAATTAAAAAAAAAATATATATATATATATATATATATATATATATATATATATATATATATATATATATATATATATATATATATATATATATATATATATTTATATATATACAACATAAACACCACATTTAAAATGATGGAAGACATACTTGTATACCAAATGTCAACATTGTGCCACATAAGTGGACACCTGGTAGTCATAGGTTTTGTTTTGTTTTTTTTCCAAATTACCAAAAACAGTCACAAACTGAACGCTCTGAATTGAGTATGAATGATTGTTTTTTTGTCTGTGTGAGTGTTTATATGTGAAAATGCTAGAGACATATTCTCACAAGATATGAATAGGTCAGAGTATCCTGTCCATCGAACACTGTTTGTGCTTTTACGATTTATGATGCTTCTGTTTGCTAAAAGAGATCCTGTTAATTCTGAGGAAGAAAAGCACTCACTTTTTTTCTCTTTTCTGGCTGCATAATCAAAAAAAGCTTTTCATCGACATGAGGTGGTATTTTCCATCCTCTTTCTCAAGTATCCCATTTGTGGTCAGTCGTGACCTGAATAATCATGAACTTACAAAAAAGCACGGCCATTCTTGATGCCTTTCTCTTTTTACGTTTACACTACACCATTGTAATAGTTTGTTTTTTTGGCTCAATAATCAGCACGCCTGACTGTCGCAGTGATAGTGTGGGTTGAAACCCAACTTTGAGAGCGGGGGAGAACAAGGAAGGAAGTGCTGTGATGTCACCACCATCAGACTGGTTACAAATATGTAAAACAACAGTTACATCGTAGTCCTTTTTACGTCAATTTGTTGTCTATTTGACAGAAAACATTTGACGGTTTTCCCGTTTTTTATTAGTTAATTCATTCATTTTACGGTATAATTCCAGCCACCGCGACTGCCAGTGTCTTAGCATAAATGCTTTTTTGTTTTTGTTTTACAGTACTCTACTAGCACAAAATAATCTCAATTGATCCTTTTCAAAAATCATTCAGGACACACATATTTGTTCAGGCTTTTGTTTAGTTATTTTAGGGTCGCTATTATTTTTAACGTTGTTTTCATGACCTTTTAAACTTTTATATGGGCTTTTACTATGTTTCTATATGAAGCACTTTGTGACTTTTTGTCTTTAAAAGTACCAACTTGTATATGGCTTTTATTTGCTTCCTTGTATCAGGATCCAATATGCTCACCCAAGAGACATTTGTGAAGGGAAATAGTTCACATGAAATAAATGTTTTTTTTCAAGACAAGAAAGTTATAAATCCTATTGTGCTCACTTATTGAGTACAGTTAGTACGAACCGAAAGGATAGGATAAGATAGCGGGAAGGAGTGTAAGAAGAGAGGCAGGCATTATTTGCCACACCAATACAAAATAGGTCCTGCAGTTTATCATTATTTTTAATTAATTTGTCAAAACTGTGGGTAAATTCTGCACTCACAGATCACAAACGCAAAGAGGAAAACTGGGCTGGTGGCATCAGTGAGTTTTGCAAGTACTGGTAAATTTGATGCTGACAAGAATATGTCAGGACATTAATTGTATCGACAAAAACATTGCATGCAAATACATCAAATTGGACAAAGACAATTAGACATTCTGCAGAATTATAATTAAAATATACAGTATATTGGTCTCATTTATGCAGCTATATCTCTCTAAAATATGTTGGTATGTACAGTGGGGCAAATAAGTATTTAGTCAACCACCAATTGTGCAAGTTCTCCTACTTGAAAAGATTAGAGAGGCCTGTAATTGTCAACATGGGTAAACCTCAACCATGAGAGACAGAATGTGGAAAAAAAAAACAGAAAATCATATTGTTTGATTTTTAAAGAATTTATTTCCAAATTAGAGTGGAAAATAAGTATTTGGTCACCTACAAACAAGCAAGATTTCTGGCTGTCAAAGAGGTCTAACTTCTTCTAACAAGGTCCAACGAGGCTCCACCCGTTACCTGTATTAATGGCACCTGTTTTAACTCATTATTGGTATAAAAGGCACCTGTCCACAATCTCAGTCAGTCACACTCCAAACTCCACTATGGCCAAGACCAAAGAGCTGTCGAAGGACACCAGAGACAAAATTGTAGACCTGCACCAGGCTGGGAAGACTGAATCTGCAATAGGTAAAACGCTTGGTGTAAAGAAATCAACTGTGGGAGCAATTATTAGAAAATGGAAAACATACAAGACCACAGATAATCTCCCTCGATCTGGGGCGCCATGCAAGATCTCACCCCGTGGCGTCCAAATGATAACAAGAACGGTGAGCAAAAATCCCAGAACCACACGGGGGGACCTAGTGAATGAACTACAGAGAGCTGGGACCACAGTAACAAAGGCTACTATCAGTAACAGAATGCGCCGCCAGGGACTCAAATCCTGCACTGCCAGACGTGTTCCCCTGCTGAAGCCAGTACACGTCCAGGCCCGTCTGCGGTTCGCTAGAGAGCATTTGGATGATCCAGAAGAGGACTGGGAGAATGTGTTATGGTCAGATGAAACCAAAATAGAACTTTGTGGTAGAAACACAGGTTCTCGTGTTTGGAGGAGAAAGAATACTGAATTGCATCCGAACAACACCATACCCACTGTGAAGCATGGGGGTGGAAACATCATGGTCTAAGGCAGTTTTTCCGCAAAGGGACCAGGACGACTGATCTATGTAAAGGAAAGAATGAATGGGGCCATGTATCGAGAGATTTTGAGTGAAAATCTCCTTCCATCAGCAAAGGCATTGAAGATGAGACGTGGCTGGGTCTTTCAGCATGACAATGATCCCAAACACACACAAAGGGCAACAAATGAGTGGCTTCGTAAGAAGCATTTCAAGGTCCTGGAGTGGCCTAGCCAGTCTCCAGATCTCAACCCCATAGAAAATCTGTGGAGGGAGTTGAAAGTCTGTGTTGCCCAACGACAGCCCCAAAACATCACTGCTCTAGAGGAGATCTGCATGGAGGAATGGGCCAAAATGCCAGCAACAGTGTGTGAAAAGCTTGTGAAGAGTTACAGAAACCGTTTGGCCTCCGTTATTACCAACAAAGGGTACATAACAAAGTATTGAGGTGAACTTTTGGTATTGACCAAATACTTATTTTCCACCATGATTTGCAAATAAATTCTTTTAAAATCAAACAATGTGTTTCACTGTTTTTTTTTTTTTCCCCCACATTCTGTCTCTCATGGTTGAGGTATACCCATGTTGACAATTACAGGCTTCTCTAATATTTTCAAGTGAGAGAAATTGCACAATTAGTGGTTGACTAAATACCTATTTGCCCCACTGTATGTATATTTTTTTGTCCATTCAAGAACAATCCTTCACAACAAACTCATGCAAACATGTCTTGTCAACTGAGGCACCCAATTTGGGGTTGCCTTGCTTTTGCTCAAACTCAGTTATGATTGACTCAAGATTACTCTAGATCCCGATTTAGACACGCACTATAAAATTGTATGGCTAGATGAGCAGTTTGACCTGAGCTGAAATAAAAAAAAAAAAAACTTGATTTGATATAATAGAACAACTCCGTGTTTTGGGAAAGGCTGCCTAATCATTATGTGTTGCCCATGAAAGGAAATCAATAAACTTTTTCTTTCAAGAAAGTAAGGAAACATACAGAAGAAAACCATTCTCTCATTATTCTGACATTTAACTCATTGGCTTCTATTGATGGCAATAGATGTCCAATCCATTTGGACTGGGAGGTTTTTATTTTTATTTTTTAAGTGTTTCATTTATTAAGAAATTTTAGAAACTAATTCTTGAAATATTAACATTCTGCTTATAAAATTTTCTTGAGGTAATGAATTTCATTTTAAATTCATTGGCTACCATTGACAGTGACAGACGGCCAATTTAGTGTGACTGGAAGGCTGCTCTTTATTCCTTTGTCCATTTTATTATTTTGTTGTTGTTGTTTGCATTAAAAACATTAACAAATAATTCTAGAAGTATTACCATTATCCTTTTTTTTTAATATTGTAGATTCTTCTGGGCAAAATGAATTTTATTTTCAACTCATTGGCTGCCAAAGATGACCAGGAAAGTGACATTTCGTCCACTGGCTAAACTGTAAATGAAAATAAGTTACTGAGTAACTAAAATGAGATTATTGACATCATTTATCATCACTGATCACGTTTACATGCAGCCAATAATGTGGTTATGGTCAATATTGAATTTTTCAAGACATTGGGAATTTGCATATAAATGTAGCCAATGTTGATTGTGGGTAGAACCACTGCTTTGTTGTTCTGCACGTATTGAAGGTCACATGGCGTGACATGTCCTAAGAATAAAGAAGATAAAAGGTCTAAATGAAGCATGTAGGGATTTGATTTCAACATTTAGGATCTTCTGAATGACCTCTGAAGGGCAAGTTAACCACAGCTTCCTTCCATAAATGAGAGTTTACAGCACACATCACATACCACATGAACACGTGCAAAGTTATCCTTCACTACAAATACGACAAAAGCATTTCAGTTGATTTTTCAGCTCTCACTGAGTTTAGCGTATCACATAGTGAGAAAAACAAAAACTCGTGTGACCTGCTCTCTGCTTTACATCACTCATGCTTGACTATTCCTATGCAACCACCACTGCTTCAGAAAGAGCTGTGGCATTTTAGCCGCTCACATTATCATTCCTGTCTGTTACTTAGTGCAAGTCATGGCTAGTGGTCTGAGAGAGGAAACCTGTTATCATCCACTTACTGCACAGTAAATCAAATAAAAACAATGATGGGCTAAGGAAAAAGTACTGCAACTTATCAGAACATTATCATGTACTGTCTTTTCTTTAAACCTGAGAATTGAATAACGTACAGTAGTTGGTTGCTTTATTGGAGAGAAATGAAATAGCTTTTTACTTTTGTCATGCATGCAAGAAAGTAGCTGTACCTGAGACACCCATAAAGACTTGAGAAACCTATGCAAACTTTACACGATTACTGGAATTTAAAGGTTTGTCTTTTACCATGGCAATATAGTGGTTAAAAGAGGTCAAATGGTGCAGTTTGATAGCGCAAGCCTCTTCCAAGCATCACACTGTACTGCAACAATGAAGAGTCCTTGGCGAAACTTGCAACTTCTGGTAAGCCTCACTTTTGGCTTCTTCAACATGTCTGTATTGTAGATAAAAACAGGATCACCAGCCCATATCTTGTTTTGACTATAAAGCAATGCTGAGCAAAACTGTTTAGCTTCCTGAGACTCAAGCTTATTTTTATTTATCATTATTATTTATTGCAACGCATTTTTTCAGCGGGTGGCCAAGTTCGGTCCTCGAAAGCCTCAATCCAGTCCGTTTTCCATTTCTCCTTCCTTCAACATGCATGAATCAAATATTCAGAATCATTGCCAAACATCTGCAGCTCTTGCTGATGAGCTATCCATTTGATTCAGGTGTGTTGGATAAGGTAGACGTGGAAAGGAGGCTGGATTTTGAGGCTCTCGAGGACCGGACTTTGCCACCCATGCTGATGTTCTCAAATGGGTACGCAGGGTTTCTGTAAAGTTGTGATAGAGAGCAACTTGTTTAAATAGAATATGCACAAATACATTTTTAAGGTGGTCAACTCTTTCAGTGCCACTGATGATGATCGACTTCCAATTATGCGTCACTTCATCCTCTCTGTGAATTTAAATTAGTTTATTTAGTTTAAGACAACTCTATGTGGTAGGGAGAAAAAATAAAAAGCGATAGATGAGTAATTTGTAACCTATTGAAGAAGCGTTCAATAATTGCAAAAAAAAAAAAAAAAAGTTGCCAAAAGTTCAATTGAACATTTGGAGCCCAATTGAATGTCAATTTCTCCCTGTTATGTATGATTTCATCATTTATTTTTCTTTTAAATTGTTTATGTTTGGATGAGAGTAGAATTCTTTTCAAGTTCATGCTGATTCAAATATGTTTATCAGCAGTTACACGGATGGCACTTTTAGGTAGAAACTATTTTTGGGACCCCAGAGAGAGAATTCTGCAAAATGCCTAGGCTACAGAAGCCACAAACATGGAAGAATGCATTCCTAACCCTGATAAGATCATGTTTGTTTTTCTTTTGGCAAGCTTACAGGTTTGAAAGTCACTGCTGAAAATATTTCCTTTTACTGTAAGTATGAGACGTGGAAATTAAGTCAGTGTTTATTAATGAAGACTATCATATTCTTTCGTATTCTGAGCTGATTATAGCAGTATTTAAAGCGCACGCACAGTCCTATTTTCTACATTTTAAATTTACCATAAAATTACAATTTAAAATTCCTAATAGCATTACTTGTAATGCAATGAAGTGTATTTCTATCCAGCAATTTTAAAATATTTGTGGCCCGTTCATGACACTTATTGTTCGTGTTTTCATGCCGAGCTCAAATGCAGCATAACGCACGGCAGGACAAGGGAGGAGGAGTTAGACCGGGTCATGGTATGCATAAGCTCCAAAGGCAGCATTATCAAAAAGTGCATCTTTAGCTGCCAATTAAAGCAGCTCCTCCCATTCCCTTTAAATGCGTGCATTCACATATGAACAAAAGTACTGGCAGGGGCGAATTCATACACTGCTGGCCAAAAGTATTGGCACCCCTGTTATTCTGTCAGATAATGCGCAATTTCTCCCAGAAAATGATTGCAATTACAAATTCTTTAGTAGTAATATCATCATTTATTTTGCTTGCAATGAAAAAACACAAAAGAGAATACATTTTTAAAATCATTATCATTTTACACAATACTTTAAAAATGGGCCGGACAAAGGTATTGGCACCCTCAGCCTAATACTTAGTAGCACAACTTTTTAGACAAAATAGCTGCAAACAACCACGTCCGGTATCCATCAATGAGTTTCTTACAATGCTCTGCTGGAATTTTGGACCGTTCTTCTTTGGCCAACTGCTCCAGGTCTCTGAAATTTGAAGGGTGCCTTCTCCAAACTGGCATTTTTTAGATTTTTCCACAGGTGTTCTATGGGATTCGGTTCTGGACTCATTGCTGGCCATGTTAGAAGTCTCCAGTGCTTTCTCTCAAACCATTTTCTAGTGCTTTTTGAAGTGTGTTTTGGGTCGTTGTCCTGCTGGAAGACCCATGACATCTGAGGGGGACCCAGCTTTTTCAGACTGGGCCCTATATTATGTTGCAAAATTTGTTGGTAGTCTTCAGACTTCAAAATGCCATGCACACGGTCAAGCAGTCCAGTGCCAGAGGCAGCAAAGCAACCCCAAAACATCAGGGAACCTCTGCCATGTTTGACTGTGGGGACCGTGTTCTTTTCTTTGAAGGCCTCGTTTTTTTCCCCTGTAAACTCTTTGTTGATGCCTTTTCCAAAAAAGCTCGACATTTGTCTCATCAGACCAGAGAACATTCTTCCAAAATGTTTTTGGCTTTCTCAGGTAAGTTTTGGCAAACTCCAGCCTTGCTTTTTTATGTCTCTAGGTCAGAAGTGGGGTTTTCCTGGGTATCCTACCATAAAGTCCTTTTCATTCAGACGCCGATGGATAGTACGTACGGGTTGACACCGTTGTACTCTCGGACTGCAGGACAGAATGAACTTGTTTAGTTTATGTTAGTCGAGGTTCTTTATCCACCATCCGCACAATCTTTCATTGAAATCTTTTGTCAAGTTTTCTTTTCCGTCCACATCTAAGGAGGTCAGCCACAATGCAATGGGCTTTACACTTATTGATGACACTGTGCACGGTAGACACAGGAACATTCAGGTCTCTGGAGATGGACTTTTAGCCTTGAGATTACCTATTCTTCCTCACAATTTTGCTTTTGAAGTCCTCAGACAGTTCCTTGTCTTCTTTCTTTTCTCCATGCTCAATGTGGTAAACCCAAGGACACAGGACAGAGGTTGAGTCAACTTTAATCGATTTTGACTGGCTGCAAGTGTTATTTAGTTATTGCCACCACCTGGTATGTGCCACAGGCAAGTAACAGGTGCTGTTAATTACACAAATTAGAGGACCATAACATGATTTTTCAAAGTGTGCCAATACTTTTGTCCGGCCCATTTTTTTTTTGGAGTTTTGTGTAAAAATCTAATGATTCCCCCCCCCCCTCCTTTCTCTTTTGTGTTTTTTCATTGCAAGCAAGATAAATGAAGGTATTACTACCAAACCATTTGTAATTGCAATCATTTTCTGGGAGAAATTTAGCATTATCTGACAGAATTGCAGGGGTGCCAATACTTTCGGCCAGCAGTGTACATTCATTCACCCGTCCCAGTCAAAATGGATTGGACGTCTCGTGCCGTCAATGGCAGTCAATGAGTTAACAACTTCGAACTTGCCGTACTCCAACTGAGCTTTCCAAGGCCAGACTGAAAAGAACACACGTTTAGTTTGCCAAACTTGGTATTGCGACAGCCTATGCTTGAAATCTGTTTAAATTCAACATTTTGCTACCGTGTTGAATATGTTTCCGCTCAACTGGTGACAGTGTTATCTAAACCAAAATATAAATCAAAAGTATCCATGACGGAACCATTCGGTGAAGTCATGAGTTATTTTAGATTAGCCCTTCCACTTGAAAAGGAAATTTAGCAGGTCATGAAGGGACAGCAGGCGGTTTAAAGCACAAAATTTTGTCTTAGTAGCAGTAGACAAAGAAATGTGTGTCAGCCACTTCTCGGAAAAAAAAAATGTTCCACAGAATGTGTCAAAGTCTCTTCAGTGCACTAATATGTAAGCAACTACATCATTTACCAGATCAACGTTGACAGCAACTACTCGTGGCAGTGCAATTGTAAAAAATGAAGTCCTGAAGAGGTAAGAGAGCTCATCATTGCGGAGGAAGAGATGATAAAGGACTAAGAAAGTTCAAGATGACCTAATTGTCTGAATGAAACAGAGTAAAATGTATATGAGATTACTGTTAAAACTATTAATCACTGAAGATGTCAGATACCCAATATAACCCTCTGTGATAAAGGAAGAGTGCCTTTTTTTTTTTTTTATGGAACCATCTGATGAAAATGAACACACTTTGATAGGGGTTTAAACAACCTTGATTAAGGGTCCTGTAATTGATTTTGATTAATTTAAATGGGTTGATTCCATCCTTTTTCTGTACAGTATCATGGGATGCTGAGGGGTTGGGGGGGGGGGGGTCAATTGCTGCTTATTTCAGACAAACGACACAATACATACAAATGATTCTGTTAGGATTCCCGGAATGGAGGGGATCTTTATGCAGACACAGGCACGGTGTGGCAATATGGCAATAAACCAGTGCTTTATTGTGTCCAACACAAAAGCAGTGGAACTTGATGATCGGGGTCGTCGAGTGGGCGTGAGGTGATGAAGCTCAGGAAGGAGGCAGGCATGAAATCCGACAAGGGGCGCCCAAAAAAACAGGACCTGGGACGAGAGCAAAAAAATGTCGTGAGCCGGTGATCAGAGCAATAAGTGAAGAATGCGAGCTACAACTGACTTAGCAAACAGACACGTTGATCGGGCGACGAGGTGGCGGCGTCCACTGATTTTAAAGAGGGCTGATTATCATCGCCATCACCTGTGGCCGCTCCACCCGTCTGACTTCCACTCTGTAATCAGAATGAAAACACGCACACCTGCCAGAGGTGGGCCAGGGCTCAGGAAGGAGGAGCAGAGGCCCTAACAGATTCTATACACAATACAATAGCCATGTTTACATGCTGACTTTTATTCATACCGATTCAAACCATTCCGAATGGAAATTTCACATCAGCTGTTTACATGTCACTTCATCTATTCCGATCCAGCGTTTACATGTGACTGCCTTTATTCCGAAAGGACGTTTGACAACTGCCGTCTGACATGCGCAGATTAATCAAAACAAAGCGTCACGTTGCAAAACATGGAGATCGATCGTCAGATCAGCTGCTGTTTTAACTTTTCGAGTGGAAACAAAACTTCAGAATGATACGCTGTTCATTTAAAAAGTTGTGTGGGTGCGCTGTGCGTGTGCTTGGAAGCCATGTTGCAAGTGACGTTACTTACGTCACAAAGTGACGTCACCACGTCAGTACGGAGCATGCGCAGAAAGAACGCAACCAGACACCATTCCGCTTCCCTGTTTACATGATATAATTTTACTTCTAATCGGTTTGGGAAAAGGAATATTCCACCCCTGTGAATCGGAATGAAATTCCATTCGGTTTGGGCCTGTTCATTCCGAATGAGGTGTTTATATGGAACACATTTATTCGGTTTGAACAAATATTCCAATTGTCATTGGAATATTTGGCTCCATGTAAACGTGGCAATTGATACAATACCTTGAACTGGTCACCACTCACTCACAGGGAACATATACTATAGAACTAGACAACCATACACTAATATGGAAATTGCCTTCCCTGAATTTAGCCAACGTATCATCTCAGTGTGTTCAAACTTACTAAATTTAACTCATTCGCGGCCAGTGACAAGGTTAGATTAACTTCAACCACGAGGAAAGCCAATGTGTTCAATGAAAGCCACCCCAAAAAATTAAAAAGATGACAATATAATGTAACCATTATGGAATGATTTGTTTGACATTTATTGTAGCAATAGCTTTAAACCCCGCCTTTTTGATGACTACACAAGATAAATCTCCACTTTGGCTCATGGTGACCGTTTTGGAGGCCTGCACACTTTATTCAGATGACAGCAAATATTCACAGTGACTCAGAGTTACAAGAAAGCCATTCAGCCTTTGCTGCTCGTTGTGAAATGAGTGACATTAACCGTAATTAGAGTCATTAAAAAGTAAGCAGGCACTAATGTGTTTCCGGCAACAGGAATGGAGCCCAGGATCGTTATAGCGGTCACTCAGTACCCCAGCAAAACAGTGACCACACCAACATTTTTTATATTCCACCTGCAGCCATTGGTTGGGAATTCACATGCACAAAAACAAAAATAATTTAGCCCTTTATAAAGCACCTAATGAGCATTTACAGTCATCCCTCCCAGTTTAAATGAATTGGACGTCTCTCCTTGTCAATGGCAGGCAATAAGTTAATAATGAATATTCCCTAATGTAATTCTTTTATTACTTTTAAAGTTATAAATTTTATTTATTTGCATTTTTTAAATTAAAAAAGGGAACAACAGTCAATATTCTCATTTATTTTAATTTGTTTTATTTAAAGGGATCCATGGACAGAAAGACTTGTAGTTCTTAAAAGATTAACATTATTATGAGTTAAAATACTTTGATATTGAAACCCCTCTTGTTTTCGTTTTTGTAATTTGTAAGATTAGTTTAACTAGTAGGTCACCATTGTTGTTGACGTCGCAGGACGGTGACGTCAAACGGTTACACAGTACTGCCGGGCTTCCAGAGTATGACTATAGCGACATAAACATGTCATCTGTTCAACCCTTTCAATTTGAAGCTGAGAGGAACATTAATGAGCATGACAGCACTGTCAATATTTCACAGAACGAGCAGCAAAAGCAAAATGAACAGGAAAGACGGGATGAGACGGGACAAGAGTAGGAAAAAAAACAAGTGTTATGCAAAAATGTGCCACACCTGCAAAACATCAAGCAAGAGGCGAATTTGACACCCAAAGTACTACCGTGCGCTTTCAGCTTGTTTTGTTTGGATGCATACAGACAGAACATACTCAAGATGCCTTAATATTATACTTAAACATGGTAATATGAAATAAGTGTGGTTCAAATATGCCACGTGACTAATGTGGTCAACAGATCAACAAGCTGCTTTAGAGCTACCACAAGAAAACACAATGCTTAAAAGTATGAGAGGGAAACACATGCAAAACGTATTTTGAGGCAATGAATAGGTGATAAAAAGACTCCATAAAAACACAAATAGTAAATACTTGCTGTTGGACGTCTTACCGCGTAGAAGGAATTGCAGTAACCGGTAGTATTCGTCGAGTGACAGGGACAATCTACCTTATCACCCTGAGCATCCATTGGGCGCAAAACATGTTCTAAATATTTTAGATTTTTAAATCAATGGCAATATTTTATGTGTTTCTAACAACATGTTTTAGTAAAAAAGAACAATTGTGACTTATTAAAGCCTTCAAGTCTTTAAGTCCCAGATTCCCTTTGAAAAATAGATCAAATAAAAAAGACAACTGCAATTATTCTATCTATAATGCTTATAAAGATAAGAGTTGTTGTTTTTTTTTTTTTAAATGTTATTTATAATTAATGCTATTTTATTTATTTTCATCAATTATGCTGTGTTATTTGGGACCATAAAAAGAATATATTTCCGTTTGTATTCATTTTAATTGTTGATTTAAAATTTTTTTTTTTTTTTTTTTTTTTTAAACACTTTATTAATTTATAATTTAATTTATACATAAAGAATATTAAAAAAAAAAAAAAAAAAAAAAGTGATTTCTGGACAAAATTGCATGGGATGTTTTGCCGTGCTGATGGGTGATCTTAGGGCATTTCCGGGTCACTTCCTGTTGGTTTCGGGGCATGTCTATTTCACTTTTGTCTATACCGGTTCACTTCCTGTTGCTTTAGGGGAACTTGGGAGAGAGAATTTCCTGATCAGTTTTGTCAATATTGCCTCACTTCCTGTTTGTACAGTGTCACATCCTGTTGATTGGCTGCTGATTGCCCTCCTCCTCTGGGTTTCCAGAATACCACTTCACACTGGAGAACGTACAGGAAAAGAACTTTAAGTGGCAAGCGACGACTTAGCTGCAAAAAGTATATCATAATTTTAATTTTCATACAAAAAGTTTTCAATGTAATAATCCCAACTTTTAGTAATGACGATTAAAAGGGCCATGATACGAGGTCCAAGTTAGTTTGTTAGTTATGTCACCATGACCAAAGTGCTACTTTTCTCAATATATAAGCACACTGGCAAAAAATATATAATTTGTAATGGTAATCACAAAGACCATTTTATTGCTTCATCCATTTTAATTTCGATTACTGACTAAATATACACACTTTGTCTTTGCCCCGGTCAATGGATCCACATGCTAATAACGTAGCACAACCACGCCAAATGACTGCATATCCTTGTTTGCTTCTCTTATTGTCTTGAATCCTTTGAGATTCGTGACGACGTTTTTTTTTTGTTTGAGTGGCAGACATAATTCAGACTGTATGTCAAAGCGCAGCCTTAGTTTACAGCTTCATATAGACCCTACTCACATGACGTCACAACCACGCCTCCGCGCCATATTGCCCGTCTACTCGTCGTGTTGATGCATTACCGCTACGTAAATTCCTCCTGTTATGCCGTGTTTTTCTGCTCGTTAACATTAATAATCAAAATGGTGAAGGCGTGTGTGGCGGTTGGTTGCAATAACAGAGAAGATAGACGGGGAGACTTGAAGTTCTACCGTATTCCGAGAGACCCGGAGAGGAGAGCGAGATGGACTGCTGCAATTCGACGTGAAAACTGGGCTCCAAACGATTACCACGGATTATGTAGTAGTCATTTTATATCTGGTAAGATGCATTTAATATATATTTAGAGGGTTTTGGGCTGACAACCACAATTAAGATCATTGCGAGGCTAAATTCAAGATGCTTATTTCTTCCACCATCATTACATTTTGAATAATATTTAGCTGGTACCAAGTGAAAGAAGCTGGCCTCGTCTACGGATCATCAGTTAAACAGGGGTGTCCAAACCTTTTGCAAAGGGGGCCAGATTTGGTGTGGTAAAAATGCGGGGGGCTACCTAGGCTGATTTACATAGAACAATATATTTAAACAAATTTTAGCAAGCCCTTCTGTGTGTCACATTTGCTTTATTATTTTTTTTAATTCATAATTTCAACAGTCTCGTCTTTGTGGCTTTCTCTTTCGACACTCGGACTCTTGCGAAATACTGCTGCTGTGAAAAAATAAACTAGCTTCAAGTTGCTATAATTTCTCGCTGCGTATCTTCCCTGTAATGTTGTCGTACATGTCAGCGTGTCTTGTTTGGTAATATTGCGTCGCATCGAACTCTTTGAAAACAGCGACTGTCTCTTTGCAAATGAGGCAGACACAGTTGTTGCGTGTTTTATTGAAGAAAAAGTCCAATATCCACCTATCCTTGAAGCGTCGGCCATCGCAGTCAACTTTTTTTTTTTTTTTTGATTGTCTCCATTTTAGAAATCACACAGGGTAATGTTGCTTAGAGCGCTGCTCTTAAAGTTTTTCAAACTTTCGTGAGAATAGGCTGATTTTGTGTGGACAAGATAGTTGTAGATATCAGGGTAGCAGATGTCAGGCAGAGAGGGCGAAGACAGTGGGTCGAAAAATATCGATTTAGGCATCAAATATGGATCTGGCGAATGGATAGACTGAAGCTTTTCCACATGCGTTTTTATGCAACGCATCCAATGAGTTTACAGCGTCTGAAAGCACCGGGGCTTCCATGAATTGCTCTATAAACTGAACGACTAATTGAAACCATTGAGAATAGGGCTAAACACAGACGGACAATATGGCGGCCAGCTACAGCGACACGTCATTCTGTGACGTTGGTGAGTAGGGTCTATAGTTGGGGCAACCCAGATGAAGACTGGAAAACTGGTCTCATGTGTCATGATTGTTTGTGTTCTCAGTTCATTTTCCTGTATTCAGCACCTGATTGAGCCAGATGGGCGGGGTAATGTGACACACCTGTGCTGCATTAGGAAGGCTCAATATTGAAGAAAGCCTGTCACCATCTTCAAGTGTCGGACTATTACATGCCAACCTGCTTGCTTACCACTGTATGCATTATCTCGAGTTCTACTTGCCATTTACGGTTGTATTCTTTGTTACCACGTTGTTGTGTTGTGTGTTGTGGAGTATAGCGCTCTCCCGGCGGGGGTGTGTGCGACAAGCCGCTGGTCGTTAGCCGAGTGGCATTCTCGGTGGACAAGGAGCGTTGTCAGCCACAAAATGCAAGCCACCTCCATATTGAAATATGTGCTGTGATCCCAGTATTTGACATAATACATAATACGATGTTTACTCACTTCCTCGTAAGTCCAAAAGTCCCACAGTTGTCGCACAATTGTTTTGGCTGATCTCTGGGTGAACGGGAACTTTCTGAAACCCAAAATGCTACCACGCTTCTCCCTGGTGCAGCTACAAAAGCCTGCAGTCGTTTGGCTGGCGTGATGCGTAAAATAAACGAATTAATTCGCATAATCAGCTGAATCCGCAGTCCATCTGCATGCTATAAAGCAATGCTGTATTGTGAGATGCTGACCCGGGGGACGTCACATTCGCATTCGTCCTTAACCCAAGACTGGAGCCGGAAGTCACTTATTTTCATGGCGCGGGATTCAAAAATGGAATATAAAAAAACGATTGCTTCCACACACATGCAAGCGGTCCATTTCATTCAGGAGCATAAAACACCGCGTGAAATATGAAATAAACATGCTTTTTGGTGTCATACACACTTTAATGTCTATTGAAATTATTTTGGCCATTTCATGAATAATTTAATTACAAATCCCACATTGTGCACCTTTAATATTGTGGCCTACATGACCAAAAATGTGATGTCTACCTATGTGGATGCCAGGTCTTTATGGGGCTAAGTTTTTTTAAATTATCTAAAATAGTCACTTGCCCATTAAAGGGTTAAATGAGATGGGAAAATGTTTGGCTTACATATAAGTTTACACACATACTTTTGGAATTTGTAATGATGAATTATTTCCTGGAGGATTCATGATAAGTTAACAGAGGGAATCTTTGTCCATTCCTGCTCAGTGTCTCAACCTCTTCTGCGTTAGACAGAAAGCAAGGACAGAGAAGAGTTAAAGCAGTAGTGCATATACAGTAAATGGCTAAAAATAAGTTTCCTCAGAACTGAACCCTGCGTTAACACTGGGTGCCATCAAGTTGAAAAAGGACTACATGAAATACGCTTTAGTTCCTCTCAAACACATACTTTGTTTCCGTAATGGAACAAATCCGATCAAAGCCCCAAAACCCAAATAATAAAGATTATCATAACCCTTTTTCACAGCATAAACATGTCTGCAACTGCAGGGCTTACAAGCTTCAGCACCACAGAGAGCAGGTATGTTATTTTGAAGGCCATCAAATGGACATGAAGAATAATGAACCAAAAGAACAACAAAAATAGTAGGCTACTAGTACATCATGGGCCCTAATCATAACACCACACAAATGAGCATTTGCGATTTCCTTCACCTATTCTATTCTATTCTATTCTATTCTATTCTATTCTATTCTATTCTATTCTATTCTATTCTATTCTATTCTATTCTATTCTATTCTATTCTATTCTATTCTATTCTATTCTATTCGAACACCAATATTTTTGGTATTATACATTTGGGAAGTAATGCGCGTTGTCATTTGAACTCATAAGCAATGGAGACAGACAAACCAGAGTTGCCTTAAAGAAGTGTTTTTACATAAACCACATAGTAACATTGGCATTTTACCTTTTACAACACTGAAACCAAGGACATAGATTAACTAACCTCTTACTGTTAAAACAGCTTTATTTATTGGCAGCTACTAATGACGATAAATGTCCAATCCATTTAGTCTGGGTTGGGCTGGCAGTGATCGAACTCCCAGTTTAAATGGATTGGACGTTTATCGCTGTCAATGGTATTGAATGAGTTAAGAGGTATTTGTGTGTCATATTGTATATCTGATTTTCCTACAATAGCAAAACAAAATAAAACAATCATTTATATTATGAAGTGCTCACAGTCTTTATCTAGGTTCATGTTTAAAAAGTATTGTTTAGTGTTCACCACTGGGGGAAAAAATGTTTCCATCTATATTTTCAACATGGGGGCATTCTGCTTGGGTGGCTACCTCATAACTTTTAGGCAAACTATGTTCATTTGGACTGTCCACATAACAGTGATCTAATCTTAAAGGAAAAAGATAGGAACTCTTCCCGTTCTGTGCTTTGAGGATTAAGTTTTAAGCGGGAAATCAAAATAAAGGAAGTTTTGAAGGTCTATAGTATGTAAACCCAGATATAATCTACAAAACTAATTATGTGGGGATGATTTGGTCTCCCATGGGTCACTTCCTGTAGATTTTCTGTCACTTCCTTCCCAATTTGGGGGCATTTTAGAGTCACTTCCTTGTTAACTCATTGGGTGCCATTGACCTGCTCAATGTCCAATCCATTTTGACTGGGAGGGACAAATGAACAATAAGAGATCTTTCTATGACCTAGAGCAGGGGTCCTCAAATTCAAATCTTGAAGGTCCACAATTATTTTTTTCATACAAGCATGAGTCCATTTATTAATGTCGGTCAAGTACAAGGCAAGTCGAAGGTGGTATAGTTAGTTTTCTTTTGACCAAACCAAAATATAATGCACATTCTAATTAAATAAAAATAAATAAACAAAACATTTTCTTGACTTAAAATAAAAATACAAAAAAAACATGCAAGTACAATGGTTGCACATACACACTAAATCATTGCCAAGATCTCTCATTAAGGTGCAAACAATAACTATTGACAGTACATTTTGTAACTGTAAAACACTGCTCGACAAAAAACGACATGTGCAAGTAGTACAGTACATGTTTGCATGTACAGAACATAAATGACAAGCTCTGTCAAGGTGCAAACATAATAATTATTGACAGTAACTTTAACTGTAACACACTGCTTAATGAGATAAATAGCATTTGAGGGTCACAAAGCTGTTTACTCACATCATCAGCCAGAACTTCAGTGCATCTTGTGGTTGATGAATCTGAGAGTGAGATTTGTTTGATTTTTGTTGTCATTTCGTCCTTTTCTTTTTCTTCCAAAATTGCTGCCATCACTTCAGTCATACACTCTTTTATCATTTCTCCATCAGAGAACTAGTTCTTATGTTTGGCCAACATCCACGACACTCTGAGTGAGCACTCCGTTGCAATTTGTTGTTGTGTCATAGATTTAACACTAACCTTGCTTGACTCTTGGTATGACTGCTTCAAACTGTTTATTTCTTGCCTTCTCAATTCTGATTTAGGAGGAAACTTATCCTCAAAAGAGCTGTGCTCTTCAACATAATGACGTTTCACATTTTCATTTTTTATCGGAGCAACTGCATATTAAGCACATAGGTTTGGTACATGCAGTTGGTAAAATGGACGCATATTTGTCAGTCCATTCCTCATTGAAATGGCGATTTTCGTTGTCCACTTTTCTTCTCTTGGTCAACTTTATTTATTTATTTATTTATTTATTATCCCTTCAGGCATGACAAATCCAAACATACAGCATTTATATGTGTTAACAATTAATTCAACCCGAAAAGAAAAGGGCTGACGGGAGAAGCCGAAGCTTATTTAAACCCGTCCCCAGTATACCATGTAGGACGCAGAAAATATCGAATATCACTATTTGACATTCAGATTTCGTAGTGATTACAAGTTTTTTTTTTTTTTTTTTTTTAATTATAATAACCATGCTTTCTGATTGTTTATTTTCCCAATAGTCCATTGTCGATCGTGGCAATGTGCTCATTATGATATTTATATTTTATTTATTTATTTATTTTCAACTTTTTTTCAAATTTATTTATTTTCACTTTGAGTATGCCATTTTGTTAGATTCTATCTTCTACTGGTGGCATGTAAACAAACAGATTGCAAAGTGCCGGGTGGGACTCTTGTTTCACACTGCTGCGGTCCATCCACTCTAGCTAGCAGCATGCAGGCTCTCTTAGCGAATCAGCGCAACCATGCATGCTCTCTCAGCCAATCAGCACATCCATGCAGGCTCTCTCAGCCAATCAGCGCATTGTTGTCATTGAGATAACAACAGAAGTGAGAACATGGAAGATATTTGACTAAAAATTAAACAGAATTTATCGACAGAATAGTAGCACATAGCAATAGATCGGCGATTCATACAAATAATATATGTTTAAAAAAGACGTTTTTTAGGGGGGGGGGGGCATTTGCCCTGGGCCCGCAGAGAGGTGTGCCGTGGTCCGGTCGTGGACCGCGGTCCTAGAGAAACTTCAAGCATCTCAGGCCTTAATCTAAATGAAGTAAATGATCTTCTTTCAGTTCTCAATGCTGATATGCAGCGGTGGGTAGTAACGCGTTACATTTACTTCATTACATTTACTCCGTTACATTTACTTGAGTAACTTTTTGAGAAAAATGTACTTCTTAGAGTAGTTTTACCACACAATACTTTTTCATTTTACTTGAGTAGATTTGTGAAGAAGACACACTATTCTTACTCCGCGACTGTGGGCTACGCTAGAATAGTTACATTTTTCCGTCTTTATTCTACATATTGACTTCATTTTTGACAGAAATGCTGACAGCGGCTGTCTCAATTTTACCAATGAGACGTCCCAACAATAACCACATGACTCCTTTATACCAATCAGAGGTAACAATTTTTTTTCTCCACTAAAGGGCACTCATGCTTTTTGGATGGGTGATATTTAATTTTTCCAATCTGAATTCAATTGTTTTTGTGTCATCTTTTTGGCCTAATATGGTCATGTAATAGTTTATAGTACAGTAAAATAATAACAGTTCATATAGATGAAATGTGCTGAGAAAAAAAATATACCATTAGTTTAAAAAATCTGACATTGTAAACAGTTACTCACAATATTACTCATTACTTGAGTATTCTTTTCAAAAAATATTTTTTTACTTGTACTTGCGTAAATTCTCGGATGACTACTTATACTTTTACTTGAGTAATATTAATTTAGACTGTTATACCCCTTTCCCACTGGCCAAAAAACCCGTGTCAACCCGCTAACAATCGGCTTTTGGTGGCAGTGGGAAAGGTGCAGCGACCCGCCTCGACCCGTGTCAATCAACCCGCCAAGCGATCCGCGTTAAAATCACCTCGGCTCTGATCGCCATGCAGTGTGAAAGCAAAACCCCGGGTCAACAGTCAACACCCTAATCTACGTGGTGACGTAGGCTAGTACGTGATGCGTCATAACAAAAACCAAAAACCATGTGCTTTAGCCCGGATCCACATACGGCGAACAGTCGGTGTAGCAGCGTTAGCAATAGCCATAACAGACGGGAAAGGGGTATTACTCTACTACTACAGACCTCTACCCACCTCTGTTGATATGGATGATAATCGTCAGCAACTACAGACAACATTGCAGCTGTAATATGCAATAGTTTTGCATATTGTGTAAATTTATGTCTGTTTTATGCCCTGACCTTGCAGGGGCACATTATATGCCAAGGGCTTGAGTTGTTTATGCATCAGGTTTTATGACTGTTTATTCAGGCCCTGCCAATTCCAGACGACTTAAATGAGTCCTCACATTCTCCTCTGTGAGAGTTCATGTTTAGTGCTTCTACAGTGATTTACTTAAGAGTACAAATCAATACTCAATTCATGAGTGCACTCAGAAGAAGGTTTGGCTTTCCTACACAGGAGGATATTTCATTTTGACCTCAAAACACGACTCTTTGCCATTAGCGTTCCCAAAGTGTTTGCATAATGGTGAGTAGAGACGGAAACAGCTGCAGCTGGAGCAGCATGGTTCCACATTTCTTCTCTTTTTGAAGTCCAAACTAAACACCGAACTGTAAAGGGCCTCTTATTATCAAAATATAAACTTCAATAAGCTGTCCAACCGGGACGACCACAACAACAACAAAAACTAAATGACTACGTGCATTCATATGAATTTTAAAATTTTGTCTGCACTTAAGTTTGCAAAAGTCAGTTTTAACTCATTGGCTGCAATTGACGGCAACAGAGGTCCAATCCTTTTGCACAGGGAAGCCTGGCAGCCAATCAATGAATGTTTTAATCTAACTACTATTGCACTCCACTAGCTGATGTGGGCCCCAGCTCCAAGGATCACCGCCTGCATGGGCCAGCAAGATAGCGGAGGGTCTAAGCAAAACAATATGGACAAGCAATTTGGGCCCACAGCTATTTTCTTTTCCAGGAATTGTCAACGTGAAACTGCAACAATCCCCCTTGAAAGGTATTTTGACAGAAATAAACCAATATATGGATGCAATAAATCAGTACAGCCCTGGAGAAATTCATAAATGCTTCTGTCAATGTTTAGGAAGTCAAACATATATCTGTACATGGCTCTTCAATCATTGATGAGAGCAAAATTGCCTTTCTGAATACACGCTCAATAAGAATTGATCTGCCAGTGGCACAGTGAGCCTTCCGATGAAGGCTGATGTCATTAGGCAGAGATGGAAAAAATACCAAAGAAATCTGCTCGAGCCTCAAGTAAAAGTACATTGATGAAATGTTATTGAAGTTCTGGTGTAAAAGTCTATTCAAGGGAAAAGTAGCTGATTTAAAGTGTGTTTAAAGTAAAAGCCTTTTTTTGTTTGTGCTTTTTTTAAACAGCTGTACAAAATGGGGAAAACAAACTAACAGATGTGAGAGCAAACAACTTATATAACCACAATAGTAACTTTTTTTTTTTATTCACTGTATGTTAGCCATGCTAAATAAGCAAAGTTCTGTTATTAAAAGTACTTTTTTCCATTCTGAGATTAATTACAGGTTTTGTAAAAATGTCTGCCACCATTCTATCTGTAGGACAATATAAAAGAGTTATGACATTTTGTCATCACCGACAACAAATCTGACAAAATGATATCAAATATCAATGCGCTTACAATGTTGGCCACATACCGCACCTTAATTGTCTTAGAAAACAGTAACAGGAGTTTTTTCTGCCTCGTTGTCCATTTCTGCCAACAAATCTACAAGGTATATGTAGACTCTCTTGTGTTCTGTAGCTACCAGAACCATGCATTCAGTTCACATTTGGACAAATATGTGACTGTTTCTTTGACTTCTAGGAAATAACAGGCCCACTCTCAGACAAATTAAAGCGGTTACCAGTCACACTGCACCGGTCATTCTGGTCAGGTGCCCAGTCTGCATCACAATAAGACGAAAGTGCAAGATTTTCTTGTTTTTCTAACATAATTCCTGGTCCACAGTCCCTTTTAGGTATCTTAACTCATGCTTGGCTGCAACCCAATGTTGTTTCAGTTCAGACAGGTACCGAGTCAATTTACAAACAACAAAACTCAAATTTGGTCAAGTTAATGTATGTCAGGTATGAAAAAGTATCTCAACCTTTTGGAATTTCTCACATTTCTGCATGAAATCACCATCAAATGTGATCTAATCTTTGTCAAAATCACACAGATGAAAACACAGCTTCTGGTTTAACTAAAACCACCCAAATATTTATAGGTTTTCATATTTTAATGAGGATAGCATGCAAACAATGACAGAAGGGGGAAAAAAATAAGTAAGTCAACCCTCTGCCTAGAAACTTATTTTTACCAAACAAATGATGCCAGGTGTGTGCCCAATCACTGATGATTGGTTTAAAGTATAAAAAAATTAAAAAGTAAAAATTGTCTTGATGAGAAGCACTGTCTGATGTGCATCATGGCTTGGTCACAAGAGTGCATCAGCATCTGGGGCTACACCATGGTGTCTTTCAAGTCCGGCAGAGGCAAATGTACAAGGAACATTGTATCCCACAGTTCGTAATTCTTTTCATCCCCGTAAAAAGATAAACTATTCCACTGGCTCCCAAAGTCTTTACTGGGCCCATAACCTGTTGAGGAAAACGTGACTTGTATAAGAGGTTGAGTAGCTGGTAAAACGGAGGAAAAACTACACACTCAGCCAATATTACATGGTCTGCATGCTAACTCTGCGGGAATAAGCTGCGACGATTTATTGTCAATGCATACCAGTGTGTAACCAGCCTAAACCCAAAAATTCAATGAAGGATAAGCAGATTTACATCACAACACAGTGTTCTTGTAATGTACCTCCACTTTTACATTTACAATGACTATGACAGTAAGCAACATCCAACATGGTGGCGACCCACAAAACCTTCCTTGACATAGTTTTCAACTTGCTGTTGTTGTCTGGCACGGCACTTACCAGAGCCAGTCAGATAAATTGCTCCGTACCGGAATGCAGATGCGAAATGATCTTTTCTTCTTCCTCTCTCTCTTTATATAAAACTTATTTTCTTTATTATTATGTAATTGAGCAAATTAATTCCGACAAAATTTAAGTGAAATGACCAATTTTCAAAAGTACCCAAAAGACTGCAAGTTACACAAAAAAATTACTTACAGTTCTGTTCAAAATTATTCAACCCCACAGTGCATAAGTGTTTTTGCACTTTGACATTCATTGTTCATCTTTTTGATAATCACATCAAATAATGACATGTCAAATAAACAAATAAAACTGAAATAGCGAAAATATTTTTGGAAACATTCCAATTAATGGCCTTTTCTATGATTACCTCATCGACAAAATTATTCAAACCCCTCAAGTCCACCACTCTTAAGAACAAAGATTTCCATCAGGTGTTGTCAAACAGCTGATGAAAACATCTGTAGATGTGAACGGACCCCTAATGAGCAGAAATTAAGCAGATTTAAAAGGACTGTGACGCATGGCTCTTCTTGGCAGTTAATGACATCTTTACAACATGGAGGTCATTTCACTTCATAAGGAAGGATATGGATATAAAAAGATAGCAAAAGGACTAAAAATTTCACACACAATTCAGACACAATTGGGAGCATACTCCGCAAATGTAAAGCTAAAGGCACAGTGGAAACGCTACTTGGGTGTAGTAGAAATAGGTTACTGTCTGCAACTGCTGTGCGATACCTGAAGTGAAAGGTGGAGAAAAAGGCCCGCGTCACAGCTGAGGAACTACGACAGGACATGTCATAGGAAGGTATTCAGGTTTCATCCTAGACATAAAAACGCACACTGCGAAATGATGGCTTCCATGCAAGAACTCCCAGGCGCACCCCACTGCTGACTCCAAAGCACAAGAAGTATGCCAAAAACCACGTCACAAACCAAAAAGGTTTTGGGATAATGTTCTCTGGAGTGATGAGACCAAACTTTTTGGGCCAATGGATCAATGTTACGTGTGGAAAGAAATGATGAAAGAATGATGCCTATGTAGAAAAGAACACCCTATCTACTGTGAAGCACAGTGGTGGGGTCAGTCACGCTACCCACTCGCTCACGCTCTGGGGTTGTTTTGCTTCTTCAGGTACAGGGAATCATCGGCGTGTGCAAGGTATTATGAATTCAGTTCAATACCAGGAGATCTTGGTTGCAAATGTCACGCAGTCATTGACAAAGCTGAAGCTTAGGTGAGGTTGGACCTTCCAACAGAACAATGATCCTAAGCATACCTCAACATCTACCACATCTTGGTTGCAAAAGAAGTGCTGGAAGATTCTGGAGTGGCCATCGCATTACCCAGACTTAAATCCTATTGAAAATCTCTGGTGGTACTTGAAGAAGGCAGTTGCAGCACGCAAGCCCAAAAATGTTATTGAACTGGAGGCCTTTGCTCATAAGGAATGGGCAAAGATACCTGTGGATCACTGCAAGAAACTTGTGTCAAGCTATGCTGCACGTCTAAAGGATGGTATTGTTGCAAAGGATGTTGTACTACCTAAGTACCGTATTGGCCCGAATATAAGACTGTGTTTTTTGCATCGAAATAAGACTGAAAAAGTGGGGGTCATCTTATATTCGCGGTCTAGACATTATACCCATTCTCGACGCTAGATGGCGCCAGATATCATTGAAGCGATGTTCTGTCATGACAGATCTCAGCTACTCTCAAGTTTAACCAGTTTGCATTATTTTATTGCAATATTTTTCCTTATTCAGATTTGTTTCAAGACTACAGTTACAGCTAGACTTCACTTTGATGGTTAATGCAGTTATTGCAGTTTTGTTGTTTTATCACAATAGATTGGTTTATTTACATTTACATTTCAAAAACCAGAAGCCATTTATTCACGAATGTGATTGCACTTTAGTTTACATATTTAAATGTTCAGATATTAAGATTTGAATGAGGCAAAATAACATGCTTTTTCTCTCAAATATATTGTTATAATCGTTTGTTTCAGATGTACTCAATTATTTTCTGTATAAAAATTAATTTGGTGTTCAAAAAGTCTTTTTTCAAACTTGAGTCTTGAAAAAGAGGGGGTCGTCTTATAATCAGGGCCGTCATATATTCGGGTCAATACGGGACTAAAGTTATCCATATCTAAGGGGTTGAATAATTTTGTCAATAAAGTAATCACAGAAAGGCCATAAATTGGAATGTTCCAAAAAATATTTTTGTTATTTCAGTTGTATTTGCCTATTTGACACGCCATTATGTAATGTGATTATGAACAGGATTAAAAATAAATGTCAAACTTGCAAAAACACTTATGCACTGTGGGGGTTGAATAATTTTGATCTCAACTGTAGTTACAGTTACAAGAGTAATTGTGGTTAATCAATACATCAATAAATATAAGGTAAGGTATGTATGTGTTTCTGTCTGTTCGTCTGTCTTGCAGATTTGTCTCATCACTGAGCTAATGAGTAAACAACTTTAAATGATGTACTCAGAGCAAAGAGAATCAATATGTTTTGCATGCCATTACGGCGTGTGTTGCATAAGTCCCTCTTATGTATGAACTACTTCCTGCATTATTTCAATACTAATAGGATTTGTAGCGTCTTTCAAATAATAGGTCTGGTTGACCAACGCTGTCTTCAATAGACTTTACAGTCTCAGGACCAAACAGCTGTCTGTACACTGACAACAAACAGACAAAACACTGCTCCCATAACTGAATTACAAATCTTAAATAAAAATCACTCCAATTGTATGTGAGGGTTACGTTAATGCTGAAATATTTGTTTACATTGTTGCTTTCATTTCATGGCATCAATGATCAATTTCCCATTGCCAAATGAACACTGACAAAACCCGTATTATTGTGTGGGTGTGAGGGTGTGTGTGTTTGTATTACTTGTTTCATTGATGTCTCTTGTAACTGTGGGTAAATTTGCATATGTATTCTTATATTATATATATATCTTATTTTATTATTATATTACGTAACACCGCCCTGATGGAGTTATAGCAAGTGTGGCAACCACCCCTAGTGGCAACACGGTTGCCATATAGGAAAGACAGTCTCCAGCCCTAACACAGCATAAAACCCATCCAGTTGAATAAAAATCAGCAAAAATGACAATCTCACGTACAAGATAAAATGTTTCCCTGAAAAACTCATTCTATATTTTTAGATTATAACCAGAAAAAAAAAATCAAGAGTTTGGGGACACATTGTACAGGAATCATTGCTGTTTCTCCAAATAGGATGTTGGGGGATGTACGTCTTATAAAAAAAAAAAGGTTAAAACATTTATAGATTTTTTCTTTTCAATAAACACAATAATTAATTATTAACAGTATATTTGTTATTTTTTTAACGTCAAAATAGCTGTTTGTCAATAGAAATCACTGTCGAAGTAATATTAATTTCCTCAATATTTTAAGTAAAATATTTTCACTGTGTTTGGTGTCAAAAGCAGAAGCGAATCCACCTGTCATGAAGAATTGAATCAAAACTAAATCAGGTTACGTAACAATACACACACACGCACACACACACGCACACACACACACACACACACAGACACACACACACACATATATATATATATATATATATATATATATATATATATATATATATATATATATATATATATATATATATATATATTTTTTTTTTTTTGTTTAACTGTGTATCTAACGCATTTTAATCCCTTTAGGGACAGGGGCCCCTACAGTGGACAGCTATTAAAAAGTTGACACTTAACCCTTTATAGCCCAAGTGACTGTTTTAGTATTTTTCTTCAAATGATAAATCATTATTCCATTTTATTTTAAATTATTTTTTATTTTTATAAGTTATTATAAATAAGTCCAAATGTATTCGACATTTAGCACCGTCATTGGTGGCCAGAGTTCAATGAGTGCCTTGTCAGCCTTAAAAAAAAAAAAAAAAAAAAAAATCATAATTTGTGCATGAAAGTGTTAATGTCATTTCAGTTTTAGAATTATTATGCTGAATTTGACTGTGTACCTACAAATCAGAAATGACATGCAGTTCACAGCTTCATTGCTGTGAGGCAATTGCCAATTAGAGCAAACAGGAAACTATTATAAGAAATCATTGTAGGCTTGTAGCTGAACTTCAAAGTCTAGACATGCAGGTTTAACTGTTACAACTAACGAAAACGGTTCCTTCCAAATTATAAGAGAGGCCAAAACAGTTCGTGTAGGAAAGGGTTGTGGCTCTTTTTTAATCAGAGAATGATTGAAATAATTATATTTCCGTTTTTACCGTATTACTGTATTTATTTTATTTTTATTCATCATTATTACATCCTGGTTTGATTGCACCAGTTGGTGGCAGTAATTCACTTTTATTTGAGTTGACCAACCGCCATTGTACCCCGAACGAAGAGAAGCCACGGAAGAATCCATAGATCACGTACATATGGAGCTAGATGACATAAGTCGATGGCGTTAGTAACCGGCGGCCATGATAAAGCTTTTCTCCACTAAAATACGCTTTTATTCGGCGAAATCTTGACAAATTTTCAAACGGTTTCGTTTATAACTAAACCATATGAACGTTAAAAATCAAGCAGTTTGAAACAAACAGTTTATGACTATTTCCAAATTCCAAGTACCGATACTTGCTCTATTATTTAGATGTTATTAACCGAATGACACTGACACAAAATGGCCGACCAGTGATAACGGCCTTCCCCATTGGCTCACAGCGCTCACTACGCATCTAGTAGTCTGTAAACACAAAATATACAGTATGCGATATCTGGAAGAAGGAACTCAAGCGCTCCCGCCACCCCGTTACCGGTGTCTTGATAGCCACGGTAGCCAAACTACAGAAGAAGTCGTTCCCGCGTTTAATATCTTGAACCGAAAGAGCACGCTGTTTCGTTACTGGCACATTTAAGGCGAACAATTCGAACATGTCCAAAAGGAAAAGAAGCCCCTTGACTTCCGCTGCCAAAAGACACGCACTTGTCGAACACGACGAAAGTGAAAATGATGACGAGGGCGGGAGTGAGCTTCTTGTGCAGGTAAATAAACAACCCAAAACTAATACCTAAAAGTACAAGAGTCTGCACTCTAAGGAAACGTTTGTAGCAGTCGGCCCATGAAGTATACTTCAGCATCAAAAGTATAGAGGAAGTCGGACATCCGGGCATTTAATGGCGTCACTAGCCACAACAAAGCGTTGTCATATTGACAATGGGGCAAAAGACGAGTCACAAGCAGTTGCTCTGTCGTGCATTGTAATACAAACGCGTTTAACTTTCATTTTATTTGCGGTCTTTTTCCGTCGGAATGACTAAAAGTTGCTGTGTTGCGGGTTGTCACACAAGGAAGAGTTCAGAGCCGCATTTGAAGTTCTTCATTCTTCCACGTGCGAAGAAAAGGAGAAACAAATGGCTGAGAGCAATTCATCGAGGAACAGTAAAAGAAGACGGTTCCGTGGACTATTTTCGCCAGTGGGAACCTAAATCCAAGCACATTTACGTTTGCAGCCGACATTTTATTACCGTTGGGCAAACTTTTAATTTTTGCCCCAATTAGCTGCTAGAATTCAATAGACTAGGCAGTGGTTATTATTACCGGAACCGGCAACTCGCAAAGCGTTATTTTTCTTTTGCCGTGAACTGCTCTGATTAGTCAAGCGGTATATTATTGGCCTGGTGGGAATTGGTTATTTTGCCGTGACGTGCTCACGGCGAAATAACGCTTGGAGGCGAATTACCGGTTTCAGCAGAAATAATCACTTCGTATATACTACCAATTTTCTCAGTTCCACACAGTACATATTCCACGTAAATGATAAAGGTCAACTTACTGAGTGACTTTATGAGGTAGTTGTAGATGTTTCCGAACTCCACTGCAGGCCATTCCTTTGTTTATCCAGCTATCAGCTGCAACTTTGTATCGGCAGCTTTGTAAGCCAATAAACGCTAGTTTCAAATTGCACCGCCTTCTCGCGTCTGTCGGCAGTGACTCGTGATAACAGTAAGTCACGTTTAAGACGTTTTTAGGAAAAAAGACGCAAAACACACCTGAAATATATGAATTTCTGACTTTTGTCTATGGAATGTTTAGCTGTCTTGCGTCTTTCTTTCATAAAAATGTCTTAAACGTGGCTGACTATTATCATGAGTCACTGCCGACAGACGCGAGGAGGCGATACAATTTAAAATTGCCGTGTATTGGTTTGCAAGTCTGCCCATACAAAGTCGCAGCTGATAGCTGGATGAACAATCCAAAGGAATGGCCTGCAGTGGAGTTCGGAAACATCTACAACTACCTCATAAAGTCACCCAGTAAGTTGACTTTTATCAATTACGTGGAATATGTACTGTGTGGAACTAAGAAAACTGGTCGTATATACAGAGTGATTATTTCAGCGGTAACCGGTAATTCGCCTCCAAGCGTTATTTAGCCGTGAACACGTCACGGCAAAATAACCAATTCCCACCAGGCCAATAATATACCGATTGACTAATCAGAGCAGTTCATGGCAAAAGAAAAATAACGCTTTGCGAGTTGCCGGTTACGGTAATAATAACCACTGCCTAGTCTATTGGAATAGGGTAAAAAAAAAAAAAAATTTATGTTTACTCACCAGTAATAAAATGTCGGCTGCAAACGATAATGTGCTTGGATTTAGGTTCCCACTGGCGAGAATAGTCCACGGAACCGTCTTCTTTTACTGTTCCTCGATTTATTGCTTTCAGCCATTTGTTTCTCCTTTTCTTCTCACGAGGAAGAATGAAGAACTTCAAATGCGGCTCCGAACTCTTCCTTGTGTGACAGCCCGCAACACAGCAACTTTTAGTCATTCCGACGGAAAAAAGACCGCAAATAAGACGAAAGTTCAACGCATTTGTATTACAATGCACGACAGAGCAACTGCTTGTGAATCATCTTTTGCCCCGTTTTCAATATGGCGACGCTTTGTTGTGGCCGGTGACGTCATTAATGCCCGGATGTCTGACTGCCTCTATAGTTTGAATTAACTTGCCTATTAAATGTTAAATCTGCAATCCACTCCAAATTTGAGAGTTCAGGGATGTTTTTGCCTTTAATTTCACAAAACTCTTGAATCTCTGCGTTAAGCTCCAATTTTGACTGTCTTGAATGTTGCCTTTATATTTCAAAGAAAAAAAAATGTTGACAAAATGTTCCTTTTTTCAGGACACCATAACCTTCCTGTCCAAACTGTTATTTTCTTCACTGACCAATTACAATCAACAATTTGGACCCCCCCCCCCCCCAAAAAAAGGTTTTTTTTTGGGGGGGGGGGTCAAAATTTGTAATAATGATGTCCTATTGACAACCAAACACGCTCAACGAACCGTTTTGAAGGTTGATAATATTTATTCAACTTGTCAGAATAAACATTCAACAGAAAAAAATAAGACTGATTATAGGCCTGTCGCGATAACAAATTTTAGTGTGCGATAATTATTCTCATAAATTATTGCTATATGCGATATTATTGCGCCCCCCCCCCAATTTTTTAAACCAATTTACAATAAGACAGTGCGAATACATTATATATTAATAGATGAAGTACACCCATTTAAACGTGATATTTACTCTTATATTCAAATATACTTTTTGAGCGCCTTGAAAGGTGGAAAAGCGCTATATAAGTATAACACCATTTACCATTTAAGAAATCACAACTAAAAACAATAGACCATACCTCTTAAGTAAAAAACAACAATATTGATACCGCACAGAAACACAGAATAAATAAAATGTGTTTAAAAAAAAAAAAAAAAAATTGCACTTAACAACTTCAGCATTTAGAAAAATGAAAACGTTTCCCGTCATAGCTTCTGCAATGGTGTTCCATAGGGATGCAATGATACAGTTAAGTCATGGTTCGGTACGAATTTTGAATACGAGGGACACGATTTTCGATCCGATTCAATACATTTAATGCTCTGTAAAAAAATATATAATAATTGTATTTTTTTTTTTTTTTTTTTTTTTTGCTAACGAGCAAAAATTAAATTGCCATCATATAAACATGCATTTTAGTGCATAATATTTATGTGCTTACTTCTTACTGATATGAAAAAAAAATTGTATAAAAGTGCTGAGAACAATCTTTACTGTTTGTAAAGTGAGGCAGGGCACACCGTTGATTGCTACAGCTCTCTTAGTAGCTAGGTTTACTACATGAGCAAGACATCCTATTTATGGTCCAAATCCATTTGTGTCACGTACTGAATTAACAATATTTGCAACATTATCTATAGTCACTGGTATGGATTGATTTGGCCTTCTTAACCTCATGTGACAAATGACAGTTTAGAATTCATCGATGTAGTATATGGACTACATGTCCCATAATCACTCTGGGCTCACGTAGCCAATGGCATGGGAAGTAGCACATCTAGTTTGCCATTTCATGATATCTAGTGTGTGCGCGCAACCGCGCATTAAAAAAGTTAGCAAGCGCCGCTGAAGTCACGTCTGCTCATTACTACACAACACCAGCATATGAGGGCTTTCATATACAGGACGAGTTTGAAGCACAGCGCTCTTACCGGTAATTTCATTCAGCTGTTCGTTGTCAAAGTGAGGTTATTCGTAGCAGCCAAGTCGGTAACAATGTTTTGGCGGACTTAATTGTAAATATCCAGCGTTGTGCCGAAAAATAGCCGCCCCGCGTGAAATGTCGCTCCTGACGGGAGCGCCCACACGTCAACAACACCGGCGCGCCATAGATGGTCCACAGTCACTCCGGAGCACTGGCGCGGCCGGTATACGTTGAACAATAGGATATAATGGGAACAATTGGCTCCGGCGCTAGTTTTTGGCGGACCTGGAACGAAGATGCATTTTGCGCAGTTGGTAACGAACTTTTAACAGCACGTCTGCCGCACGCGCACACACACGTGCACGCGAGGCGATAAATCGCAGCGGAAAAGTTACCGCCTTCATTTTTATATATCGCGCGATAAATGGAATTATTGCATATTGCGACAGGCTTAACTGATTAGTTTTATACAGTGATCCCTTGCTACTTCGTGCTTCAAACTTCGTGCCCAAGTAAAATAAAGAATACAGATGAGCTGTCCCGAGCTGATCGCGTAGTCTCACTCTCCCTTCCTCCCTCCCTCCCTCTCCCTGCCATTTGCTCACAGGCAGTGCACGTGCACTAGAGTTGCTTATTAAAGTTAACGATGATTGACAGATGTTTGGGTTTGATGTTGCCAGAGGCACGAACTTCAGAGCGCCGCATGCATCAATCATCATTTAAACAGTTGCTGTGGCAACTCATTGTGTGTAAGTGAACAGCTTGAGCGGGTTTGAGTGGACTCGCTCAATGAAGCATTTACTAAAGCCAAGCATTTTTCTACCTCTTTATTCTTGTTTAAAAATAATTCGGTGGGCCAGTAGCATGTTTAAAACTTATCATAATTAATACATTTGAAGTGCTTAAAAAACATCTTTTAAAATATACATAAAAAAACATTTGTTTAAATTATACTTTGGGGGAAGAATGAAAAAACAAGTCTTAAATGGATCTCTTTCCAATGCTAAATCTGAATAAATACATTGAACACACACACAATTTTTTTATTTTTACACAGAGATCTTAAAAAAAAAATAAAATACGGGAGGGTGCGCTACTTCATGGTTTCTCACTTAACGTGGCGGGTTCTGGTCCCCATTGACCGCTAAAAACGAGGGATCACTGTATTTGATAATCAAATCGAAACGGCATGTATGGTCATAGGTGTTTTTGGCCTTTATACATACTATGGTCAAAACAGGTTATATACAGTAGACCAACAGTGTTAAATAATGAAAAAAAAATACGTTAAGGAATTGCTTCCCAACATATGCTTTGCAAATGTTGATACATAGCTTAAGCTTTATTATTGTACAAGTGTTATCTAAAAATTTATAATTGAGAGCACAGCTGTCTACATCAGGTCTGGCATCTGTAATTGTATTGATTACTATTGTCGTCAATGGCAGCCAGTGAGTTAAATGTTCGTCTTTTGTGTCAAAAGAGAATCTCTTAGAAAGTTTACCTCATTTGTCTAGTTGCCAAATGCTGATGAGGTCGCAAGCAATAGTGGCATCGTGGAGAGCATCACACTGAAAAACTTCATGTCCCACTCCTACCTCGGGCCCATCCACTTTGGATCCAACGTCAACTTTGTTATTGGCCGCAATGGAAGTGAGTGTACAGTTGTCAACGGGACGGGAAAGCGTTGCGTCACTCGTTGATTCGTCAAAGTGTGCTTCTTTTTCGATATTTAATTCATGTCCGAGTTTTTTTTTTTATCTTGCGCAGGTGGAAAGAGCGCTATCTTGACGGCGCTCATCGTCTCATTAGGCGGAAACGCACAAGCTACGAGCAGAGGAACATCTCTGAAGAGCTTCGTCAAGAGAGGGGAAAGGTAAAGATTGAACAGTGACACAAAACATACAAAATATGGTTCCCTTTATCGAATAATCGATGCTCAAATTAAAAGATAACTATTTTGATTGTCGATTAATCCTTTAGAGTTGGCGGCCAAAGAATTGTCCGAACCCTCTTTATTTTTTCATCGAAGTAACAAAAAAAGTTAAAAATTAAAATTAAATCCAAATAAAGGATAATCCACTATTCTTCATATTTTCTTTTACATTTTTGTGTTTATAATTAAAAATAAAAACAGTAAATATTTTTTTTATATTGTTTTATTTATATATTGAAAAATTCATTTTCAAATTAAAATAACAGGTAATAAACAGTAAATATTTCATTTTTCAAATTTATATTGTTCTGTATTTTTAAAAAAGAATGATAAATATTCTGATTTCTGTAGTCCTCAAAGCAAGTAGAATATAATATTTGTAATATTTTGCAAACATCTGTTTTTTTTCTTTGGAAAACAATAATACAGTTAATATTCAGTCCAACTTGTCTTAGCACATAGGTTTTTGTTTCAATGCACGTTTACAACTAAAAATTTAATCCCAGAGTAACAGAAAGGGAAATAACACATGCTTTATATCTGAGCCGTTTAATTGCAACTAATCAGAAAAATAATTGGTGAGTGATGGACCATGAAAATTAGGGATGTCCCGATCACATATTTTTGCACCCGAGTGACCTGATTTTGAAAATCTGCCGATGCAGAGTCCTGATCCGATACCCCAAAAAGTATCTCCCGCCCCCATTTTTTTAAACATGTTACCATCCCACCGAGTTAGTTTTAACAAGAATAACGTAAAATTTAAATTAAAAACCCGAACCTTTTCACATGATTCCGATCCTCTGGAAAAATGGTGCGAGTGGCCCGATTTCTGACCACGTGATGGGATTGGGACATCTCTAATGAAAATAATTGTTTGTGTCAGCCCTAATAAACAAACAACGGGTTTTTTTCACTGTGCTGTTGCAGCTCAGCCGATGTGTCCATCACCCTGAACAACAAAGGGATGAACACCTACAAACCTGAGCTGTATGGTTCCTCCATCATCATAGATATGAGGCTCACCCACGATGGCGTGAGAACTTACAAGCTGAAGAGTGAAGGCGGTAAACTTCACACAAATTCAACACCAAGTTCACACCGATTCAACACCAAGTTCACCTATCTCATTAGTTACCGTTGACTGTGATAGACGTCCAGTCCATTTGAACTGGAGGGCTGACAACGAATGAACAATCGTTCACCCTCCCAGTTCAAATGGATTCAACGTTAACAAGGGTAGCTCAGTTATATTCACAGCAGAAAAAATGAAAAAGACGATAATTGGACGTTTATCATTGTCAATTGTGCTGAAAGATTTCATTTCTCCTTTATAGGTCAAATAATCTCGACGAAAAAGGAGGAGCTTGAAAGTATTCTCAACAGTTTTAATATTCAGGTCAGAGCTGTACTAAGAAACTGGTTAATATTTAGATTTGTGTTTATTTTTATATTTATCACAATGTTTTTTTTTTCCCCACAAGGTCAACAATCCTTTGTCAGTTCTCAACCAAGAGATGAGCAAGTCCTTCCTGCACGGCAAAGGAGAGGGGGAAAAATACAGGGTTTGTATGCTGGCTGCTTGTGTTTTGTGCTTGAAAGATGCATTTTTATCATGTCTGTCGCTCTTTTTGCTCAGTTTTTCATGAAGGCCACACAACTGGACCAGATAAAAGATGACTTAATTCAGATCAAAGTCTCCAGGAAGAGTACTGAAGAGAAACTGGCAAAACTCAGTGAGGTAAGACTCGTAGTCGAGGGTGGTGAATGATGATATTTTATTTCTATTGCTCGCCATGCCAGCCCGTCCACTTCAAATGTATTGGATGTGTAGCTCTTTCATTGGCAACAAATGAGTTCTAAAATACACGACCATGGCAGGTTTAAAGATTTATTTACAGATGGGGATGTACAGTATAAATGAGGAATGTCCCCAATCCGATCACGTGATCAGAAATCGGGCCAATCGGGCCTTTTTTTTTTTTACATTTGATGCTTCAGGTTAATACATGTAGCGAATCATTGTAGATCATTCTGGGAGCCTTTACCATCGTTAACGTCACGAAACAGCGATCCTGAATGGTTACTTTTGGTGGAAATATCACTGATACCGTTGTTGCTGCTATGCTCGTTGTGGATAGTCTTCAGTTGCGTTGGGGAATTTACGTCACACTTCCGGGTTTGGGAAGGGACTATTAAAGGACAAAACCAGTTACGCGTTAAAAATGACATGGTTATTTTATTTTCATAAAATTACACCGAAATCCGAAAAGCTCTTCCCAAACCCGTGTGACATAACTTCCCCACTGTAGTGTATCATACGGACAAATTCTAAATCTGAATAAATACACTGAACACACAACTTTGCGGTTTTTTACTTATGGCGGCGGGTTCTGGTCCCCGTTAACCGCAAAAAATGAGGGATCACTGTACTGTAAACAGTACAGTAATGTAACATGTTTGGAACGTTTGTTTAAAAAAAAAAAAAAAAAACGGTGGGGGGGGTCTCAGCATGTTTCAACAGGCCAAATTTAAGACTTAAAAAAAAAACATTAAATACGTTTTAAGAGCCATTTCACATCAATATTGGCAAAATAATGTAAAAAAAACACTTGAAGGAATGAAGGAAAATGAGTAAGCAGCACAGGTAGTTGCGCTTTGTAGTTAGGTTTTGCTGTCCTCAAAAATCGAAACATTTAAAAGAGAGACTGATGTTTATTCATGTTCTAAATAAAAGTAACGTCAATCGATTTTTAAAACCTCTCGAAATCATATTTAAGACATTTTGTGAGATTTTAGGGAAATTTGAGACATTTTAAGGCCTCATATTCAAATTATTGGATGTAAGAAAAGGTGGGGTTAACTGGTAAAAATAACGGTCGTATGATTATAACAAAAACACGTCATATCACGAAGGTCTGGTAGGCGGCCAGTCAGCGCTTTACCAATTAAATGTCACATTGTACCTTTTGAAGGACAGCTTCGCCCTTGAGAGTGGTTGCCTCCTCTCCCTCGCTTCAGGATTCAGATAGCTGTGTAACTTGACTTATGAATTTTAGATAACACTTTTACAATCATAAAGCTTAAGCAATATATCAACATCTGAGAAACAAATGTTGGGAAGAAATTCCTTGACATTTAGTTAATTAGAAAAAGTAAAATGTGTTTTCTTTAAAACGCATTTTTGAAAACGGTTTGCGTTTCCAAACAACGCTTTGCGCAGTTTCTGACAGACCAATTATGCAGCCATACAAGTTTTCATATATACAGTTGTGTTCGAAATTATTTAACCCCCACAGTGGATAAGTTTTTCTGCAAGTTTGACATTCATTTTTCATCTTGTTGATGAACACATCAAATAATCACATGTCAAATAAACAAATACAACTGAAATAACAAAAACATTTTGGGGAATATTCCAATAATGGCCTTTCTATGATTACCTCATTGACAAAACTAAATAACCCCCAAGTCCACCACTCTTAAGAACAAAGGTTTCCATCAGGTGTTGACAAACAGCTGATGAAAACATCTGTAGATGTGAACGGAATCCTTATGAGCAGCAATTAAGCAGATTTAAAAGGACTGTGACGCATGGCTCTTCTTGGCAGTTAATGACATTTACAACATGGTGAAGTCCAAGCAATGGTCAAAAAAGTTCAGAGAGGAGGTCATTTCACTTCATAAGCAAGGATATGGATATAAAAAGATAGCAAAGGACTAAAAACTTCACACACAATTCAGACACAATTGGGATGATACTCCGCAAGTTTAAAGCTAAAGGCACAGTGGGAACGCCTACCTGGGTGTGGTAGAAAGAGGTTACTGCCTGCAACTGCTGTGCGATACCTGAAGCGAAAGGTGTAGAAAAATCTGACTGCTGAGGAACTACGGCAGAACATGTCATAGGAAGGTACTTGGGTTTCATCCTAGACCAGGGTTCACTAAAGCCGGACCTCGGTGCCACTTTTCCTGTCGTGTTTTCCATGTCTCCCTCCTCGAACACACCTGAATCAAAATAATCAGGATCATTATCAGGCTTCTGGAGAGGTTGCTGATGGCAATCATTTTAATCAGGTGTGTTAGGGGAGAGAGACGTGGAAAACACAACAGGAAAAGTAGCACCGAGGTCCGGATTTAGTGAACCCTGTCCTAGACAATAAAACGCACACTGCGAAATGATGGCTTCCATGCAGGAACTCCCAGGCCCCCCCCGTACTGACTCCCAAAGCACAAGAAGTATTCCAAAAACCATGTGGACACACCACAAAGATTTTTGAATACTGTTCTCTAGAGTGATTAGCCCAAATTGGAACTTTTTGGGCCAATGGATCAACAGTACGTGTGGAGGAGAAAGAATGATGCCTATATAGAAAAGAACACCCCATCTACTGTGAAGCACAGTGGGGGGGTCAGTCACGCTTTGGGGTTATTTTGCTTCTTCAGGTACAGGGAATCTTCAGCGTGTGCAAGGTATTATGAATTCACTTCAATACCAGGAGATCTTGGATGCAAATGTCACACAGTCATTGACAAAGCTGAAGCTTGGGTGAGGTTGGACCTTCCAGCAGGACAATGATTCTAAGCATACTTCAACATCTACCACATCTTGTTTGCAAAAGAAGTGCTGGAAGATTCTGGAGTGGCCATCGCAATCACCAGACTTAAATCCCATTGAAAATATCTGGTGGTACTTGAAGAACGCAGTAGCAGCACGCAAGCCCAAAAATGTTAATGAAGTGGAGGCCTTTGCCCATGGGGAATGGACAAAAATACCTGTGAATCACTGCAAGAAACTTGTGTCAAGTTATTCAAATGTTATTGTTGCAAAGGATGTTGTACTAAGTACTAAAGTTATACATACCTAAGGGTTGAATAAATTTGTCAATGAAGTCATCACAGAAAGGCTATAAATTGGAATATGCCTGAAAATATTTTTATTTAAGTTGTACTTGTGTATATGATACTTCATTATTGAGTGTGATTATAAACAAGATAAAAAAATAAATGTCAAACTTGCAAAAACACTTATCTACTGTGGTGATTGAATAATTTAGAACACAACTGTAAAGTGAATACATATATAGTGTACATATAACACACAAACAGCTTGGACTGTTGGAGGAAAAAATGCTCTTGCATTGGCACTATGTTCTGTAACTAGTCATCTCAAAATTGGTCTGGTATATTTTCTGTATTTTTTTTTTTTGTTTCGTTGTCATATTTCGTCAAATCGGATGAAATGCATTCTTTTAGCATTAACAATATTTGTGGCTGCGTATATTTGTTTGAAACGCGTAGTATTGTTCCATTAATCAAGATTGATTGATTATAAAGTTTTCTTTTTTTATAATCAATTTCCACCCCTAATTAGGCATGTGCCGGTATGAGATTTTGACGGTATGATAACCTTAAGGAAAAATACCGCAGTTTCACGGTATTGGAAATATAGCTCTAAAATGTATTATTTTGTGATGTATGAGTTTAAAAAATTGCATTGAACAGGATTTTTTTTTTTTTTTTTTCACAACATATTTGCAAATTAGAAGATGTTTACAATGGCGGATGACTTTACAAAAGTAGGCTAAACTAGTTCGCTGTCTTGGCATGCTAGCCACACTGTCTGCCACGAAACCAGCTTGAGTGAACTCTCGTAGCTGGTGGGAAACGTTCATGACAGCGTTTACTTACCTTACATTTTGTGTAAAGTGATGGATGATGGTCACGTAAATGTGAAATCATGTTGGAAATGTTGCCTGCACATCGGCTGACCTTCCTCGTCTAAGCCACGGCCGTCTGTTTCTTTTCCATAGCCGAAGTACTCCCATACCAGCAGCTTTTGTTTATTTTTGCGGGGGTTGGGGAAAACTCAGGTGTAGTGTAACTGACAGACACAGGACAGAGCAACAACTGGAAGGGGATGGGTGAGCCCTGCCGCTCCAAGGCACAGATTCCTAGCTAGATTTTTGGGACCTCAAAAATAGCTAATACTGTAATTACTGTAAATGGTAAATGGTGTTATATTTGTATAGCGATGATGGAAAATTTTTTGGAGTACACGATATCCATTTTTTGAAACAGATACCGATATCGATAACTTCCTGCTCCTCAAGGCCGATACCGATACGTTGACCGATAAAATATATATATATATATATATATATATATATATATATATATATTTTTTTTTTTCAATGTATATTCACCTGAGTTTTTGAACACCTGTAGGTCAAAAATACTAGTGGTTGATTCAGCATAGATTTGCCTTTGACCGAACCAGAAGTTTCATGATGACATGAACATTATTATAATGAACAAAACAAAGACAGTAACAAAACTTTGCATACTGGAAAATCAGGAGTGGAAACAACCGGACACATCACAGTCTGACACGTGCCAAAAATATTTTTAATAGGGCCGATAATATATAATGTTATCGGCTTTATTGGGATGACGTCCTAATTCCTATTATCGGTCCGATAATTATCGTGCACATCTAAAAATTTTTGTGGATTTGAAACCACCACGTTTTTATACCACGGTAAACCTTGAAACCGGTAACTGGCACAGGCCTACCCCCTAATATTTTTTTTTAAAAGTTTCATTTAAAAAAAAAAAAAAAAAAAAAATCAAACTACAGTCATATTTTTCATACATCAGAGGCCCCTGATTATAATGCACATTTGGGCACTGCATTTGTTAATTGTTCTTTTAACATTGTAATTATAGTTTCATTTATTATTAGTTTTAAGGTTTTATCTATCGGTTTTATCAAGGATGAATGTGTTCGAACACTTTGCTAGAGCAGCATGATACTTATGTTTCAACAAAAGTTTAAAGTTCATTAACCCATTAGTTGTCATTGACTGTGATAAACTTCAAATCTATTTGAAATGTGAAAGCTGGCTGAGCAGTCGTTCACTTGTTGCCACCCTCACAGTTTAAATGGGTTGGATGCTTACTATTTGCAAACTCATTTAATTTCACAGCGGAAGGATCAAAAGAGCCACATCATTGTATGTCTATCACCGTCAATTGCACTGAAAGAGTTCACCATAACCAGGATACTTATATATGGTTCACTGTCAATTCTGGGGGAAAATAAAGCTTTTTAAGTCCTTAATAAAGTCCGAAAAATATGTTGCAGCAAAAAATAAGAAACGACAACAAACACATTTACCACATTATTACAAGAAAAACTTATATCAATTTTAAGAATAAAGTTCAAATTTTACATTAAAAAAATTCTAATTGCGCAGTCATAATTTCAAAAAAAAAAAAAAAAGACAAAGATGTAAGATTATTGGGTAAAACAACTAATTAACAAATAGGAATGAAGTTTTAATATTACAAAGAAGCTAAAGACAGAATGCTATAAGAAATAAAAAAATAAATATTTGTAAATAACTTTATTTTTTTTAAGTAGTACGTAATCTAATTAATTGCTTTTTCCATCTTTGCAGCGCCGTTACCGTTACCGATGATGTAAAGGGGCAAGTTACTACAATTTGGTTGAATGAAGCGCAAGTTGTCGACATTGGGTTTGTCACACATTAGCTGCCTCCTGCCTGGAAATAGCAGAGAGGGAAGGGGGTAGTGACGCCGTTGCAAACACGATGATGATTGGCTATTGGCTGGGTGGGTGCATCATTCCCTGCTTAACTGCACGCTCTGGCAAACACAACAAGACAGCGATAATGGCGACGCGCCGGGAAATTTCAAAGATGGCGTTCTCAAACTGGAAGTACCGGCACTACTTCTCGCTCATTGAACTTAAATGCAAGAATGAGTCCTTTTACCCGAGCTTACGTTTTTGTGTATTGGTTTTTATACTTTAATTATTTTCAATATTTAATATTGTTACTTTACTGAAAATTTTAGGCTAGTGTTCTGCTTATTGTGCAGTAGTACTAACATACGGTTTCAGAATGTTATAGAATGAATAATGTAATAGCGTCTAGAACATGAAAAGTATGTCCGTTACTTTGCTGAGTAACAAATTACTCATACAATGAGGTAAGATTTACAATGTCGCTGACACCTCTTCCAGTCCAAATGGATTGCACTTTTATCATCATCAATGGTACTGAAACAAGTCATTACCAGCCAGTTGAAATGGAGGATTGACCTGTGTTTAAATGTGCACCACAGTACCAGAAAGAGGTGAAGCGTAATTACCAGGAGCAAGAAGCCCGCTACAAAAACCTGTCGTCTATTAACGAGCTGGAAACAGAGCTGGAGGATTTACGGAAACAGATGGCCTGGGCTGTGGTCAGTACATTTTTTGACCCCTCCACAAGTCTGCAAAGAGATCCATTTTGGATGATGGTCGTGACTTTTTGGCAGATTGGTGAGATGGAGAAGGAGCTGGAGCCCATCAAAACAAAGCTGCAGACTGATAAACGAACCACAGAGAAATACGATGAAAAAGTGAACGAATGGCAGGTAACGAAGCTAAAGCCTCTGTGGTTAGGTCTACGTGAATAGCATGCTTTCTTTTGCAGGACAAGGTGAAGGAGGCTGAGAACAAGTACAAGCAGCTCCAAGAACAGCAGGATGGCTTCAAGCGGCAGGTCCAGGAACTGCTGCCCGAATGTAGCAAGCTCAAGGATGAGGCGCAGAAACACAATGCCGTCTTCAAGTCCAGCGAGGTTCGTCGTTGGTATTGACGCCATTGTCATTTTGCTTTCGTAATTGTCTTTTTGTCGCAGATTGCGGTCCACCGATGCCAGGTTAGCCTGAAAGATCTGGCGAAAGACAAGGTGCAGTTGTCTTCTAGGATACATGATCTCCAGTCGAGGTAAGCGGTGAAACAAAGCCTGTTTTTTCACGGTGTCCCTCACATTGGCCCGCTTCCAGTATCAACCAGGCGACCGGGGCAGCGAGGAGGGCCAAGGCCGAAAACATCCAACGTATCCAACTCCAACTGGAAAATCTCAACCATTGCATATCCACTTTGACTCAGCAAATTGGCCAGTATCAGAACGCCTGCAGGCGTGTCAAGGAGGAGCACGGAAAGATAAAGTATGAGGGGAATATCGCGAGAATACGAAGAACGTATTTTGAAGACTGTAGTTGATGTTTCTGCAGGCAAGAGCATGCCATACAACAGAGGTCGCTGCATGCCAGTGAACAGAACTTACGGACAATGGAAGCAAGTCGATCCAATCGTCTGCGGCGCTTCGGGGAGTACATGCCGGGGCTCCTCTACGCCATCCAAGAGGCTCACAAATGTGGTCAGTTCAAACAAAAGCCACGAGGACCCCTGGGTAAGATGATATTCAATCCTTTGAGTCTATAATTATGTGATTAGAACAACTTGTCTTTTTGCTGCAGGCTACCTGATCAAGCTAAAGGACCCAGAGCAGGCTCTTGCCATCGAGGTGTGTTTGAAAAGTCTGCTGTTCGCCTTCACGTGCGACAACTACGATGATGAAAAAGCACTGAAAGGGATCATGGCAAAGGTCATGCAGTCGGGCCGCAGGCCACCCATTATCACCTCCAAGTTCCTCCCAAGGGTCCATGACACAAAAAGAAGGTCTGGTCGGGTCCTGCCAGAAGTAAACGCGTTCAGCTCAAGGGTTGAGCTTGATTTGGTTTTGTCACTTCCAGGGCTGTGAACCACCCCAGCTATCCGTCAGTTTTTCAAAGTCTAGAAATTGAGGACCCGGTTGTGGCCAATTGCCTGATCGATCAAAGGGGCATCGAGAACATTTTGCTCATCAAGGTAACCTTTGTTTCTGTGTGGAACACAGCTTGATTTGGTTCTTATGGATTTTTACTCGAGAGCTTTACACAGGCCAAAAATGGTTGCTCCTGCTCAAATGTCTGCATTATTAGGACCATTTTATAGCCATTTTATCATTTACAAAAAGTTACAGTATCATCCGCATGCATAATGACTTTGCAGCCTCACCGTTCAGATGGTAGATCGTTTTGACTTAACAGGACTGGACTTGAGATTGAACTTTTGTCGGCACATTGCTGACAACACTTCAATAGGTAGGAAATGGGAATTGATCCCGGTGGTGAAAGTCATGCTTATGTGTCCCTGCATAGAATCGCGCCGAGGCTCATCGTGTGATGATATCCGAAAAACCGCCCCCCAACTGCAACCTGGCATTCTCTGTCGAAGGCGACATGATCTTCACCAACCGCTCCTACTCCTCCGACCAAACACGAGCCAAGTTCCTCACGGGGGATGTTGAGAAGGAGATCATGTGAGACTCCACGCATCTGGCCCAGCATTGCACAGGGACTAATCTTATTGCCTGGTTGTCCTGTTTTTAAGACACATTACAAGAGAGCTAGAGAACCAAAGAGCTAAGGCGTTGGACTTGCAACAGCAAATGAAGAAGATGGAGGAGGACATCAAACAAAACGAGGGGCTGGAAAAGGGCGCCCATGCTGAAATGAAGATTGCCAATGTATTCTCCATGTTGCTCGCAAATGTTCTTTCAGGTTTGTCCCATTTGAAATAGCTCAAATGTTTGAATTTACTGCAGGACAAAGTCAAAAGGTATCAACTGGAGCTGTCCGACCTCCAAAATATGGAGGAGCCTCAGTTGGAGGACCTCAAGCAACTGGTTGGTTTCAAAGACTGCTGTTCACTATTGGGAGCAGTGTCCTCCTCTTTCAGCTTTGACTGTAAACTCTGCAGGAGGATGAACTTCAGGAGATGACTGAAAAGATTTCGACCAAAAAGAACGAATGGGAAGATGAGCGAGCCAGCATGTCAGTATTCAAGGTCAACTACAAGCGGGCAGAGCAGGAATACCAGCAGCACAAGGAGAACATCGACAGTATCAACGAGGAGGCGGAAGGTGTCAAGGTAAGTCCGTGCCACGACATAGTTGACTATCAATGTCTACGCTCCCTGGCTCGTGACCCCATGCGGTGGTGCAGGAGGAACTGATCAAGGTGGAACAGGAGGTGAACAAGTGCATGCATCACAAAAAGCACTATGAAGACAAGCGCAGCGGTCACCTCCAAAACATCCGGGAGCTGGAAGAAACACTGCAGAGCAAGGAGCAAGAAGTTCAGGTCTGGGCGGCCGCTACAGAGGAAACCGTGAAGTACGTTTAAGGGAGCGCTCACGTCGTTCTGTTTATGCGCAGGTGAGCATCACCAAAGCCCAACAGGTCTGTCCTGAGCGCCTCCAAGTTACACAGACGGCCCGGAGCCTGGATGGGGCGATGAACTCTGTCAAGGTGAAAATCGCTACGAGGAAGCAGGTAGAAGGGGACCCGGAGCAGATACTCAGGTGCTTAAGAGTGACTGGTGTGGGCACACAATGGAATCGACTCACAATTCAACCGCTTCTGACCCTTTTTACAGAGAGTTGCAAGACACTCTGGCCAAGTATAAGGACTTGGCAGAGCAGATTAGAAGCTTCATTCTGTTCTTAAAAAAACTGGACATGGCCATTAAACGAAGAGTTGCATTTCATGCAGAACTCCGCGGGTAAGCGTGGCCAAGCATTCCGTTTAACATCTCCTTGAACCCTGCCTCATTTCAACTGTCCTTGCCCTCCAGTTTTCTTTCGGCGCATTGTAAGTATATCTTCAACAACATGCTTTCGGAGAGAGGCTTCACAGGGAACATCAACTTCAACCACGACAAAGAGACCCTCTCCATATCTGTGAGAACACCACTCTCCAAACTGCATTTTTGGCGCCTTACCTTCTCGTTTCGGCAGGTGCAACCGGGAAGCATGAGTGAAGGCGACACCGTCAACATGCGCTCACTATCAGGGGGTGAGCGTTCCTTTTCCACCGTCTGCTTCGTTCTGTCACTCTGGGAAATCACTGACGCACCCTTCCGCTGTTTGGACGAGTTTGACGTCTATATGGTGAGCGGAATTATCCTTTGACGCCAAGTGAATTGTTTTCTGACGCAAGGTGTGTCCTTTCAGGACATGGTGAACCGGAGGGCCTCCATGGACATGATGCTGAAAGCGGCAGAGGCCAAGCGCAACGTGCAGTTTATCTTCCTTACGCCGCTCAGCATGAGGTAACCTATTCTTTCTTGTAATTGAATTTTCACCCAATAAGTATTCTCATAATATTCAGACATTTTACTATCAATTTAATTTTTATAAATATCTCCCAAACCTTTTGTCTTTCTGTAGTTCTTTTCCAAATGCAGATCTCATCAAAATATTCCGTCTTAAAGATCCGCAAAGAGGCGAAGAAAATGCAGATGAAGCTCAATCCTAATGCCTGTTATAATGTGTTAGGGATTTGTAAGTTGAGTGCCTGCCATTGACGCCGATAGATGTCCAATCCCTTTGAACTGGGAGGGTTGGCGGCGAATGAACAGTCATTCACTGTCAGCCCTCCCAGTTCACACGGATTGGAAGTCCAACACTGACAAACTCATTTAAGTTCACAACACAAGAATAAAAGGAGCCATTTGATCGGATTTCTATCGTTGTCAGTGGCATTGAAAGACTTCAAAGGAGTTTGAAAAAAAAAAAAGTATGTTCTTTGTTCTGCACAACTGTTTGCACTTTCACTTTATGGACACGTTCTAATGTCTGTATTGTTTACTCATTTGGCTGCCATTGGCAATATCTGTCCTATCCATTTAACTCGGGGGATTGGCAGTGATCATTCTAGAGGACTTCCAAAAAATCAATTATTACATGTGACGATTCGATTACGATCCATAAAGGGTCAAAAACGATGATTTTCCCTCATAACTTTATGACAGCCCCTCGTAGCGGAACAAAATTCAAGACACGTCTGCCGCCCGGACACCTTAAACGCACGCACGCACGTTATAATGGATGCTGCCTGTAACTGAGTGAGAGATTTAGTCTTTTTCAAAAGACTGGAAAATAAATTTGTGTATGAGACAGGCAGGCAAGCGCTTCTGTGCGCACGTTATTTTTTGGAGCGAGAGGGGATATAGTTTGTTGCTCCTCATCTTTCAGATGTCCAGCTGTAGCAGGGTCCCACCAGAATTGATAAATCTGAATTCAAAACTTTTAAGACCTTTTTAATGCCATTTCAACTGAAAATTAATACTTTTCTTGCACCCACTATTTAGATCATATTGAATCATATTAAATAAAGCACTGAACATCAAATTTAACCTCAATTACTAAGTGTGTTTGACAAAAGAATACACATATATTGAAGATACAATTAAAACTCATTTAAAGTAACAAAGTCTGTCAGAATATTTTTAAACACACACACGCACACAATAATTATGGACAAAAAGAGGAGGAGGACAGGACTCAGACCAGCCATCTTCTGTAACAGGCTAGCCGCGAGTGCACCTGCCAAGACCCCAGTGAACATGGCTACAGTAGTTTCAAGTCATGTCAATTGAAACATGTCCTGAGTGTGTTGCTAAGACCCGTGTGTGTCTACAAGAAGTGAGTACATTAACCCTCTTGTACTGTTTAGCCTTTATTGTTGTTTTTGAGGTGTTAGCTAATTAGCTTAGCGCTAACTATTAACGTGTATTTCATATGCAGAACGTGTAAAACCATGATTAAGTACAGCGGTAACACTACAAACATGCGAAATAGTACAGAAATCTGTGAAATTAAAGTATATTAGTTAAAAGGCTTTTTCTAAAGACACTGTTTCCAGAAAATGTGGAATTCATTCCACCTGTGTAAATTTTATTGTATTGTTGAGTGAAATAAGTACTTCCTTTAAAATGGTTAATGTTTTTGCACTTTCTTGTAAAAACACATAAAAAAGCAGCTTAAGGGCAGTTTTTGTTGTATGGGCATGTTTCCATCTTTCCTGTTGAATCATTAGGATATTTTAAATAAATAATGGACAAAAAAATTTTTGGCCACTATATTAGTGATGTATGATGCATCGATAATCGTGATAACCGTGATCATCATTCAAGAATCGAATCGTAGCCCCCTGAATCGTAATCGAATCGTGGGGTGTCTAAGATGGCACACCCCTAGATCGTTCTATGAAACATTACAATATGCTGCCAGCCTTCCTATTCCAAATGGGTATAAATGTTCAAATATTTTTCATCCCACTTTACCTGTTACTAGGCAGACCCTATGACTGCCTCAAATTTCCAATAATAAAAAACAATGTTCTAGCACTAACTACATCTACTTTTTGTTGTAGGGCGAGTAAATGGGTCTGAATTGTAATTGTAACCCATACATACATTTTTTTGATGCGTAGTAATTATGCTAGCCTGTTACTAGACAGACTTTTTAGAGCCCTGAAAGCCACTGGTTAAAGTCCTTTATACACCTCGCCCATGAGCGGTCATTTTTGTTTATGTAACCCTTTGGTACCTGAATGAACATTTAAGAAATGTACATCAAAAAGCTTTTGGGGAATATGGGCGCGAAAGAAAATAAAATTGGGAAATTCTGGGAAAAAAATATATATAGGAAAATAATTTTTAAAAATTGACATTTAAGACTTTTTTTTTTTTTTTTTAATCTTTCAGCTAATCCATGCGTTCATTCATTTCCCATGCCGCTTACTTTTAACTTTTTTTCTTCATTTATAATATTTTCTCATTTTTATCTGTATGTTAAATGTCTTTTTTTAAATTAAGTTTTTTTATGTATTCCTCCAATTCTTTATATTTGCTGAATGTCAATTCAGTCATCAAGGGGTTTTCTCCATCGTATATAAGAGGGCACAATTCAAATGGATTGGACGTCTATCGCCGTCATTAGCTTGCAATGATTTTAAAGTCTTTTCTTAATTTAACACAGTATTCTGCCGCCCCCTAGTGTGCAATAGAAACAAGCTTTAGCGTGAAGTAGAATGTTGTATGTTGAAGCGGTATGCAATGTTTAGAGATGTCCCGATCCGATATTTGGATCGGATCGGACGCAGATATGGGCAAAAAAATGCGTATGGGATCGGCCGACACGGAAAAATTCCGATCCAGACTTTCGATCCAATTTTTTTTTTTTTTTTTTTTTTTAAAGGTCCGGTCCAGGTTTTCCAGTGCACACATTTCCCTAAAGTCCGGTCCGCATTTTACGGCACACCTTCAACACACTACATTACCGTCTCCCGATTTACCGGGAGACTTTATCAGTAAAAATATCAGCTGTGTGGGATCATTTCACCTTAAAGGACGACAAAGACAAAGAGGCAGAGCGCAACACATGCCAAAATAAAGTCAAGCGTGTTGGTAGAGCTGTAAGAAGTTTTTATTCAACCAACCTAATCAAGCATTTAGCGAAATACCACCACAAACAATATAAGGAGTTTGTTAAGAAAACCGAAGACAAAAAGAAAGGTCCTACGCAACTAACACTGGCAGAAACTTTTGCTATGCAAGTATGCATGACAAACTGGCACTCGACAGTCCCAAACCCCAGGGATTAACAAGAATCGAAGAATTCATTCTGGTTGATGAGCCATTATCTCTAGTGAGTAAAGACGCACCATCCATGCCCAGCCGTTATTACATCCATGAGCGATTCGGCCGTGGAAGATTCGAGAACGGTTCACAAACATCCAAATTCCGATTATTGAAATATGTTGAGTAAAGCGGAACTAATACACAGCGCGGTCTTCGGGACGCAATGAGAAACGGACCGCATTGCATCCTGAGAGTAAACGTCATGCTTGTCGTAGACCCGGGTAATGCCACTGCTCAACTCACGGCTTTAGCTCAACTCATGCCGCTGGATAAAAAACACAAGAATACCTGACTGCTGCTGACAGCCGCTACAAACTACGTCAACATCGTTTAACTGTAGATAATAGATATCATATGTATATAGAACTAGATGCAAAATGACAGTCTCAACGGCGTTAACAACATTGAAGTATAGAAAACTACATGTGTAAGTAAACGGCCACCATCTTAAAGCAGGAGACTTCCCTAGTAGGCTGTTGTGAACCTTCCAAGCGTACCTAATTAACTTTTTATCTAAAATACTCCTAAATTGGCAAAATCTTGACTTGGCTCTATCTTCAAAACAGTTTTAAAACGTTCACATGTTAAAAGTAGACAGAAGGGAAATTATGGAATAACGAGAGCTATTTTAACAACGTTAACGGTTGATTCGCAAAATTAAATGAATGTAGTTTAAAGCTGCTGATACAGAATGGGGACTTGAGTATTTTATTTGCTGTTTTAAAATGTTTACTTCATACTGAAATAGTCGTTTATTTAAACCTGAGAGGCTTTTTATACAATTATTGTAACTAATGCACGAAACATTAAAAGTATCTAATAGCTTGGGGGGGGGTGGGTTGTGGGATTTTCCACTGATGTTTGTTTTGCTTTTTTAAGACAGTTTACAATAGTATTTGCACGTTTGACTGACTGACTATGCCATTTCTGTTTGTTATTTATAATGTTTTGTGTTTGTCACTGAATAAACAGGTCAGTTTCTTGTTACCAACCCTTGTGTGTTATTCAGACTCACCTAATTAAGCTGGCTAGTTGTTATCAAGATTACTAAAACTCTTTTCAACATGAGTCTGACAACTAAGTAAGGAGGCTAAATAACTTTAAACTTTAACACATGCTCAGATAGGCCGGTATCGGCCAGTATGGGTATCGGATCGGAAATGCAAAACAATATCTGTATCGGATCGGAAGTGCAAAAACCTGGATTGGGACATCCCTAGTTTAGTCTTGTTAGCTCAATTGCTGTGTCCAGCCGCTGCAACTCTGCTGCTCTGTGAACTCTCATGCACTCTCTACTCAGCCGGAACGCGCGCGGCTCTTCAGTGTGTCTGTCACACGACTGACGTAACCGGTAACGCGCTCGGCCAAATGGACACACTGTTACGCCAAGCAAAGGGTCACCAAAATGTTTATTTTTATTCAACACAAAGAGAATAAAAAAAAGAACTCATAGGGTGCATTTTTAATTCATCTCAATTGCGATAATCTGGCAATAGATTATATTGATTCCGTGTTTTTTTAATTTTAACAATTCTTGTAATTGATTTACTTGAGTCAAATCACAAAAATTTTGATTCAAAAGATTTATGTATTGGCTGCTTTTTGATTTAAGAACAGATCTTATAATTGATTTAATTAAGTCTACTATTTTTATGTTTTCTCCAATTCTTTATATTTGCTAAATGTAGATTCAGTCATCAAGGGGTTAAACATTTTTTCCCCTCCATCGTATATAAGGGCAAAATTCAAATGGATTGGACGTCTATCGCCGTCAATCCTAAACGGATTTTAAGGGGGGGCCAGGCCCCCGGTAGCCGAAAAATGTGATTGCATGTGATTGACTTTTCTATATATATATAAAAGTTGTAAAGCAATAACACTGCAACAAAAATGAAATGAACAAAAAAAAAATTTTTTTTCATAATGGTTAAAAAAAATTTTTTTTTGAAGATCATGTGACCAGCAACTTAAAAGGTCATTTGCTTTGCATATAATATTCCCCCCCCCCCCCCCCCCCCCAAAAAAAAAAAATTTGTGAAGGGCAATTTTATTTTTCCAATGATTTTTTTCTTTGATTGAAATTTTTTTTTTTTTTTTTTTAACTGAAGCAACTTTTTGGGGGATAAAATGATTTAGACACAAATGTCCTACTCATAATACGGCAAACACAAAAAGGCTTGTGTCAATTAGAACTTTTTCAACAAAAAATTTAAGTGTTCAAATGCAAATTTTTCAATCTCAAATATTTTTTCGCATTCAAAAACTTTTTCTGTGATTGAATTTTTTTTTTTGTTGAAGTGATTTTTATTTTTGAAAATCTATTTTTATAGCAACTTATTTTTTATTAAATAATAAAGACAAAAATGCCATAATGTTACTTCAAGCAAAAAAGTTACTTCAATCAAAAAAAAAAAAAAAAGAAAAGAAAAATAGCTTTCACGTGCATTTTTTGAGTTTTAAATTTATTTTTGCATTCATTTTTTTATTGAAGCGACTTTTTTTTTGGTTGAAAATATATATTTTGATTGAAGCAACTTTTTTTGATTGAATAATAAAGACACAAATCTACCTCCATATGGCTCCGCCCAGGGGATACAATTTTTGA